>NC_069502.1:481825206-482425206 GCF_027579735.1 Bombina bombina | reverse complement strand
CCCACTAAATATGAGTTATGGTGCCTGACTCATCGCATCCACTCCAACATCTACCCATGGTGTTAGGGTAGATTTTCCTTAATCTTCTTGACGTTAGACACCACCTTGTCAAAATGTATAATTGGTCTCCTAAACTTTAGCCGAAATAGAGGGAGTATGCTGCATCAGACAGAGTTGTTCAAAAACAATCAATTGTCTAATGATCTGATGTCTGAGAGGGTGTGTTTCTAGGTAATGTTTTACTTGTGCAAAAGCTAGCGAGTTTGGTAGAAGCCCAGGATCTTTGTTATTTAGTTCTGTATAATATTTTATCTTTTATTGATCTAAAATATAATCGAAGACCTCTTTTTCAAGAGTGAAAGACTATGGAATCCAGCCTCTCATCAAAAATAATAACACTTCTTTATTTCTTTGACATCATGAGAAAAAATACCTTTCAAGCCCTATGTTGGGCTCTTAGTCATGTCTCATGATAGCATTTGAATATATTTTTCAAGAGTGAGAAATGACTTATTGGGATTGCCAGATTGTGCTTATAGGTAGTCAGAGGTGACATTTTAGTTGAGATATCAGATGATGCGCTTATAGTTTTCAAACTGTGTAAAAATCCTATAGTATGGAGTAATTTTGAATGATTGTGTGCCTGTGCTTCATGGGTAACCAAGCATGTAAGCCTATGTTGTTCTCAATGAGAATTGTCCCATCTAATTGGACCCAGTGTTTTTCTTGGTCATTGTTTTGTCATTTATTTTATCCCTTTTAATGTTTTCCCAATTAACTATTTTATCTGCTTGGGTGTATTAAATTGTATACAAATATCTCCTTTACGCGGCTGCCCTGGTGGAATTATCATATAAAAAGGGGCAGTCTCTGCGAGTGACGAGATGTCTCCTATTAAAAGTAATGGAGCTCGCTGGAAAGGGACACTTCTCTCCATAGAGTGAAATTAGCAGGGGGTGCACCTTAAAAAGTAAATCCTGCAGCCAATATAAATTACATTACCCTGCTTTCTGCATATAGCATCTTACAATCGCCTATATTTTAGTATGCATGTGTTTTTCTATTAGGATTATGTTTTTTAGGAGTATTTTTTTTATTATATTTTAATTTAATATCAAAATAGTAAAAAACATAAACACAAGGTAATCAAGACTTGTCAAATCAATCAAACCAAACTTGATTTTTATAAACTTTTCTTCATTGCAGCAATACATTATAAAATCAAATAGTAAAAATAATATTTAAACAATATCTACGAACTGAGTAACTAGTGTAACAGCTTGTGGTAAAATAGCTGTAGTCAAAAAGGGTGCTTGAAACAAGATTATCGACATAGGGATTACATGGTCTCCCCAATAGGTGAGGGAATAAAAAAGGAAAGGTACAGGTCCCGTTCAGCTCCCCTCCATTGCGCAATATGGATGTCTTTTTGTATGAGCTGTGAGAGCCAACGCCACCCAATGGCGCTTAAGGCTCTTTGTGGCCCATACCGCTCCTAGTAGAGGCTGCTCTCTAAGCAGCCTCGGGAGCCAATCAGTGGTCCGTCGTGCTGGATTCACGTGACTCTGTCACTGTCTCTCTCTCTTCTCTTTCATCTAGGTCTGGGTGGGAAGAGAGAGCCGACAGCTGAGTGAGTCATGTGAGGCTAGCCTGTGAGGACAGCAGAGCTGTGAGTTAGTGCATGCGTTTGCGCATAGTTGTTACAGTTTTATAGACATTGCAGCAGCACAAGCAGAATGTATGGTGATCTGTAATGTTTGCTGGTGCCTGGTGAAAAATCTGGCTTATCTGCCTGTGTGGGAGTAAGTAGAAAATGTTACTGCCATGATCATCTCAGTACCGGCCCTGATTAAAATGCAAATTTGCTGTCCAAACATGGGGGTCGATCCGATAAAAATCGTCGCCCGCAAAAGCCGGCGACGCCAATATTTGCGCGGGTTTGGTATCCTATATACGGCGTAACCTAGAAGTTACGCGCGTATATTTCTGCCGTCGCCCGTAGTTTTTTGGGCCATAGGCAGGTATACCAAACCCGCGCAGTTTGGTATCCAATATGCAGCGTAAGGACTTACGTGGCGAAAATGGAGAAAACTTACTCCATTTTCACCTCGCCACAAAAAGCAGCCGTAAGAAGCCTTACGCTGACTATTGGAGACCCGTAACTTCCTAAACTGGCTGCTAAAATAAACCTAACGCATGCGCAATGTCTATCTCCCTGTCAACCGCGATCTTCTAAAATAAACCTAACACCTAACGCATGCGCAATGTCTATCTACCTGTCAACCGCGATCCCCCCCCCCCGAAATCCCTAATAAAGTTATTAACCCCTAAACCGCCGCTCCCGGACCCCGCCGCCATCTACATAAACTAACCCCCTACTGTGAGCCCCTAAAACCGCCGCCATCTACCTTATCTATCCCCTAATCTGACCCCTTACACCGCCGCCACCTATATAAAAATTATTAACCCCTAATCTAATCCCCCTATACCGCCGCCAGCTATATTAATATTATTAACCCCTAATGTAAGCCCCTTACACCGCCGCCATCTCTATTAAAATGATTAACCCCTAATTTAATCTACCTACCCCGCCGCCAGCTATATTATCTATATTAACCCTAAGTATATTATAGTTAATATAGGTATTACATTATATATATTAACTATATTAACCCTAATTATATTAGGGTTAATATAGTTAATATAGTTACTATAGTATTTATATTAACTATATTAACTCTATCTAACCCTAACACCCCTAACTAAATTTATATTAAATTAATCTAATTCATTTATAAACTAAAATATTCCTATTTAAATCTAAATACTTACCTATAAAATAAACCCTAAGATAGCTACAATATAATTAATAATTACATTGTAGCTATGTTAGGGTTAATATTTATTTTACAGGTAAATTGTTAATTATTTTAACTAGGTATAATAGATATTAAATAGTTATTAACTATTTAATATCTACCTAGTTAAAATAATTACCCAATTACCTGTAAAATAAATCCTAACCTAAGTTACAAATACACCTACACTATCAATAAATTAAATAAACTACAAACATCTATCTAAAAATACAATTAAATTAACTAAACTAAATTACAAAAAAAAACAAACACTAAATTACAAAAAATAAAAAAAAGATTACAAGATTTTTAAGCTAATTACACCTATTCTAAGCCCCCTAATAAAATAATAAACCCCCAAAATAAAAAAAATTCCCTGCCCTATTCTAAATTAAACAAATTTCAAAGCTCTTTACCTTACCAGCCCTTAAAAGGGCCTTTTGTGGGGCATGCCCCAAAGAATTCAGCTCTTTTGCGTACAAATACAATCCCCCCCCCCCATTACAACCCACCACCCACATACCCCTATTCTAAAACTATTATACCTAGTTAAAATAATTAACAATTTACCTGTAAAATAAATATAAACCCTAACATAGCTACAATGTAATTATTAATTATATTGTAGCTATCTTAGGGTTTATTTTATAGGTAAGTATTTAGATTTAAATAGGAATATTTTAGTTTATAAATGAATTAGATTAATTTAATATAAATTTAGTTAGGGGTGTTAGGGTTAGATAGAGTTAATATAGTTAATATAAATACTATAGTAACTATATTAACCCTAATATAATTAGGGTTAATATAGTTAATATATATAATGTAATACCTATATTAACTATAATATACTTAGGGTTAATATAGATAATATAGCTGGCGGCGGGGTAGGTAGATTAAATTAGGGGTTAATCATTTTAATAGAGATGGCGGCGGTGTAAGGGGCTTACATTAGGGGTTAATAATATTAATATAGATGGCGGCGGTGTTAGGGGCTCACTTTAGGGGGTTATAGATATAATATAGCTGGCGGCGGGGTACGGGAGCGGCGGTTTAGGGGTTAATAACTTTATTAGGTTGCGGCGGGGTATGGGAGCGGCGGTTTAGGGGTTAATAGCTTTTTTATTGTTAGGATAGTGAGGGGGGATAGCGGATAGAGGGTTAGACAGTGTCGGGCTATGTTAGGGAGGTTTACCTATAAAATAAACCCTAAGATAGCTACAATATAATTAATAATTACATTGTAGCTATGTTAGGGTTAATATTTATTTTACAGGTAAATTGTTAATTATTTTAACTAGGTATAATAGATATTAAATAGTTATTAACTATTTAATATCTACCTAGTTAAAATAATTACCCAATTACCTGTAAAATAAATCCTAACCTAAGTTACAAATACACCTACACTATCAATAAATTAAATAAACTACAAACATCTATCTAAAAATACAATTAAATTAACTAAACTAAATTACAAAAAAAAACAAACACTAAATTACAAAAAATAAAAAAAAGATTACAAGATTTTTAAGCTAATTACACCTATTCTAAGCCCCCTAATAAAATAATAAACCCCCAAAATAAAAAAAATTCCCTGCCCTATTCTAAATTAAACAAATTTCAAAGCTCTTTACCTTACCAGCCCTTAAAAGGGCCTTTTGTGGGGCATGCCCCAAAGAATTCAGCTCTTTTGCATACAAATACAATCCCCCCCCCATTACAACCCACCACCCACATACCCCTATTCTAAAACCACCCAAACCCCCCTTAAAAAAGCCTAACACTACCCCCCTGAAGATCTCCCTACCTTGTCTTCACCACACCGGGCCGAACTCCTGATCCGATCCGGGCGATGTCTTCCTCCAAGCGGCAAAGAAGAATTCTTCCTCCGGCGATGTCTTCCTCCAAGCGGCAAAGAAGAATTCTTCCTCCGGCGACGTCTTCCTCCAAGCGGCAGCAAAGTCTTCATTCTTCCGGCGGCATCTTCAATCTTCTTTCTTCGCTCCGCCGCCGCGGAGCATCCATCCCGGCCGACTGCTGTACTACGAATGAGGTACCTTTAAATGACGTCATCCAAGATGGCGTCCGCCGAATTACGATTGGCTGATAGGATTCTATCAGCCAATCGGAATTAAGTTAAAAAAATCTGATTGGCTGATTGAATCAGCCAATCAGATTCAAGTTCAATCCGATTGGCTGATCCAATCAGCCAATCAGATTGAGCTCGCATTCTATTGGCTGTTCCGATCAGCCAATAGAATGCGAGCTCAATCTGATTGGCTGATTGGATCAGCCAATCGGATTGAACTTGAATCTGATTGGCTGATTCAATCAGCCAATCAGATTTTTTTAACTTAATTCCGATTGGCTGATAGAATCCTATCAGCCAATCGGAATTCGGCGGACGCCATCTTGGATGACGTCATTTAAAGGTACCTCATTCCAAGTTCAGTAGTCGGCCGGGATGGATGCTCCGCAGCGGCGGAGCGAAGAAAGAAGATTGAAGATGCCGCCGGAAGAATGAAGACTTTGCTGCCGCTTGGAGGAAGACGTCGCCGGAGGAAGAATTCTTCTTTGCCGCTTGGAGGAAGACATCGCCGGAGGAAGAATTCTTCTTTGCCGCTTGGAGGAAGACGTCGCCCGGATCGGATCAGGAGTTCGGCCCGGTGTGGTGAAGACAAGGTAGGGAGATCTTCAGGGGGGTAGTGTTAGGCTTTTTTAAGGGGGGTTTGGGTGGTTTTAGAATAGGGGTATGTGGGTGGTGGGTTGTAATGGGGGGGGTATTGTATTTGTATGCAAAAGAGCTGACTTCTTTGGGGCATGCCCCACAAAAGGCCCTTTTAAGGGCTGGTAAGGTAAAGAGCTTTGAAATTTGTTTAATTTAGAATAGGGCAGGGAATTTTTTTTATTTTGGGGGTTTATTATTTTATTAGGGGGCTTAGAATAGGTGTAATTAGCTTAAAAATCTTGTAATCTTTTTTTATTTTTTGTAATTTAGTGTTTGTTTTTTTTGTAATTTAGTTTAGTTAATTTAATTGTATTTTTAGATAGATGTTTGTAGTTTATTTAATTTATTGATAGTGTAGGTGTATTTGTAACTTAGGTTAGGATTTATTTTACAGGTAATTGGGTAATTATTTTAACTAGGTAGATATTAAATAGTTAATAACTATTTAATAGCTATTATACCTAGTTAAAATAATTAACAATTTACCTGTAAAATAAATATAAACCCTAACATAGCTACAATGTAATTATTAATTATATTGTAGCTATCTTAGGGTTTATTTTATAGGTAAGTATTTAGATTTAAATAGGAATATTTTAGTTTATAAATGAATTAGATTAATTTAATATAAATTTAGTTAGGGGTGTTAGGGTTAGATAGAGTTAATATAGTTAATATAAATACTATAGTAACTATATTAACCCTAATATAATTAGGGTTAATATAGTTAATATATATAATGTAATACCTATATTAACTATAATATACTTAGGCTTAATATAGATAATATAGCTGGCGGCGGGGTAGGTAGATTAAATTAGGGGTTAATCATTTTAATAGAGATGGCGGCGGTGTAAGGGGCTTACATTAGGGGTTAATAATATTAATATAGATGGCGGCGGTGTTAGGGGCTCACTTTAGGGGGTTATAGATATAATATAGCTGGCGGCGGGGTACGGGAGCGGCGGTTTAGGGGTTAATAACTTTATTAGGTTGCGGCGGGGTATGGGAGCGGCGGTTTAGGGGTTAATAGCTTTTTTATTGTTAGGATAGTGAGGGGGGATAGCGGATAGAGGGTTAGACAGTGTCGGGCTATGTTAGGGAGGCGTGTTAGACTTGTCGGGCTATGTTAGGGAGGCGTGTTAGACTTGTCGGGCTATGTTAGGGAGGCGTGTTAGACAGTGCGGGTGTTTTAGACTTTAGTCAGGTTTTATAGGCGCCGGCAGTTTCTAACGTGCCGCAAGTCACTGGCGACGCCAGAAATTTGTACTTACGCAGATTTCTGGACATCGCTGGTTTGTCAGACTTACGGCACGTTAGCATCTGACGGCGACTTATATGGGATAGCTCGAGTTGCGAGCTGAAACTGCGGATCGCGCCCATGGTTTTTAAAAGCTTTCTGTAGACAGTGTGTGTATTATTTGTATAGTGCACTTAGATAATCAAATTAGAGTTGTTGATTAAAATTCAAATTTGCTGTCTAAAAAAAGTTTTCAGAGCATTCTGTGTATTATTTGTATGGTACACTTAAATCACAGTGCTGTGATGTTATGCTGTTGTTTACCTGTATTTACATAAAAATACAACAATATTCTTAACATTTGACAATGGTTTTTCAAGAGCAAAGGGACAACACAGACAAACAAAGTGTTCATGGAGTAATATATTCATAAACTTTATAAAGCAGTTTGTAAGAATAAAATGATCACTTTCATTAAAGAGCACAGCGAAGTGATGATTGTAACACATTTATTGGTAAAGGGTCAGTCACATGAAAATCTGACATTATTAACGTTAGTACCATGATCTAGAAAATATATCTAATGTACTCATTGTATGAAAATAGCATGTGGAAATAATATTGTTGTAATTTTTGGTGTGTTTTTTTTTTTTAATTTTATTTTATACTGAATGCAGGAGGTTAAAGAGACTAACAAGTGCAACCAAAAAAAAATAAAGCTGTCTAATGTGCTTAAGCATTTTATAATTGCTCTATTCCTTGCATATAACCGTTGTCCATCTCTCTCTCTTTCTCTCTCCCTCCCTCTCTCTCTCCCTTTCTCCCTCTCCCCCCCCCATCCCTCTCCCTTTCTTCCTCTCTCTAATTAATTAGGGGGAGCCCTTATAGTTATAACAATACAATATGTTATTATTACAATTATCAAATAATACAATCCAAAGTTTATTTAAATGTGGATCTATCCACTCAATTACCAAAACGGGCTATTACCCAATTCTTAAACAAACTATTTGGTGAAATATTGAAACAATTGGTATAATACCACAAATATATATGGCACAATTTTTGAGAGAAATATATATAAAGAGAGAAAACAGTGTGTCACCATAGATAATTAAATCTACAGTATATATAGAAACATGAAAGTCTCTTATGACGTTGATGAAATCGATGGAGGCAGCAATCTGTAAAGGACCCGACCTACATCCAAGGACAGCAGTCTAAAAATACAAGAAGAAACAGATGCGCCACATGGCCCAATATTGTTTGATCCAAAGATATAATAATGGTGTATATGGTTACACTCACATGTGTTGTAGCACTCCAAATAGTGCAATAGGAGCAGTCTGGGATCTATAACAGTCACCCAGAAGACCGGCCTCTTAAGGTGGATGTGTGATCTGTGATAGAAAGATACAAAAGACACAAAGGTGCCTATATGGCCTATTACAGTATAGCCAAGGGATATGCAGATAGATGGTATAATATGCACTCACATTTGTTGTAGCATCTCCAATGATGCTAGTAAAGCAGGATGGGATCAATACAGTCTCCCAACAGACTTGTTCAGGGCAAGCAGGAGACACCAAACCTCCAGAAGATCCAGGGGGCCAAAAAATTGGTCCAATAAATTAAAATATAGGCAGCAAGTGTTTAAACATAATAAACTTACTTTATTAAAACAAAGTTAAAAACAAGCGACGCGTTTCTCAGCCAGTGGCTGTTTCATCAGGCTTAATAAAAATAGTATAAACACTTGCTAAATATACCAAACAAATAAAGATAATTAGCAACACTTGTTGTAGGAGTGGACTAGGAAAACTGTGGACTCTGTTATAGCCAATCAAAATTCATTAACAGTCTGTTACATGCATATATCAACCTTGTGGACATAGCAACATATAAACATACATTTATCAACATTGTAGACACAGTAAGAAATCATCATATCTCAAAAGATAAATGAATAGTTAATACATTGTACATAATCATATACCCTCTATACAAAAGTATCCAGCGTAAGGTCATTAAATTATTATAGCAACCTGCTACTAGTGGACTCGATTTCATATTTTCAATAAAAAAGCAAATGTAAATGCCTTATTCAGTACAAATATGTTATACGCTTTTTTGGCCAAAAGATCTTATTTACCTTACTCTGTCTGTTTCAAACTTTAGTAGCATCATGTATCAGATCAGTGGCGTCCATCTAGTTCTATTACGCATGTCTGAAACTAGCCTATAACTCAACTACGTATGGAGCTGTCATTGGTCTGTTGAGAAACCGTTATCGTCAACCAAATAAGAATCAATGGAGGACGTCATAAAGGGACTATAACTATAGTGACAAATGACGGCATCTAACTACCAACAAAAGTTTTAGCATAGTAGTAAACGAGAGTAAGTTGATTCTAGTAGAGGATATGTAAGTAAATATAATCTTATAAAATATCAACAAGATCGTCAAGTGGAGAGCAGATCTAATTCAACCTGTCTAAATATTTCTGTAATGACATACTGTTCTATACCAAGTGCAATTAGTGTTGGTAAATTAGAATCGACTCCCAAACGTACAAATGAGGATGCAGACATCAGCAACAGCACTGCACATGTATAATATAGTAACAGCGCAAGTCATCATTAAATCTTAATACTGACATACTGTTCTATACCAAGTGCGATAAGTGTTGTCCCTCTCTTCCACTTTCCCTCTCTCTCCCTCCCTCTTTCTCTCTCCCCCTCCCTCTCTTCCCACCTCTCTCTCCCTCTGTCTCTCTCCCCCTCCCTCTTTCCCTCCTCTCCCCCTCCATCCCTCTCCCCCTCTCTCTCTCTCCTCTCTGTTCCACTCTCTCTCTCTCCCTTTCTCTCCCCCTCCCTCCCTCCTTCTCTCCCCCTCCATCCCTCTCCCCCTCTCTCACTCTTCATTTCTCCCCCTCTCTCTCTCCCTCTCTCTCCTCCTCGCCTCTTTCTCTCTCTTCTTCTCTCCCCTCCCTCTCTCTTCCTCTCTCTCATCCTCTCTCTCTCTTCCCTTCCATCCCTCTCTCCCTCCCTCTCTCCATTTCTTCCCTCTCTGTCTCATCCTTGCCCCTTTCTCTCTCTCTTCTTCTTCTCTCCCCTCCCTCTCTCTTCCTCTCTCTGCTCCTCGCCCCTTTCTCTCTCTCTTCTTCTTCTCTCCCCTCCCTCTCACTTCCTCTTTCTCATCCTCTCTCTCTTCCCCTCCATCCCTCTCTCTCCCTCCCTCCTTATCTCTCCCTCTCCCCCTCCATCTCTCTCTCTCCCCCTCTCCCCCCTCCCCTATCTCCCTCCCTCTCTCCCCCTCTCTCTCCTCGCTCTCTCTCTCTCCCTCCCTTACATCTCTCTCTCCCCCTCTCCACCTCCATCCCTCTCCCTTCCTCTCTCTCTTCCCCTCCCTCTTCTCCTCCCTCTCTCCCTCCCACTTCTCCTCCCTCTCTCCCCCTCTCTCTTCCATTCTCTCTCTCTCTCTCTCTCCCTCTCTCTATCTCTCATGTGTTGTAAAGAATGATAAAAGTAATTGAGCAATCTGCTAATTTATTAAAAAATGTACGCTACCTCTATTGGGATCATATATGTGCTTATCGGGCGTATAATAGCCAGTGCCTCACCAACCTCTGACCTCACTGCATGTCACTTCAATACACGTTAACCTTTCCTACCTCACTTCCTCCTTTGTCATCCAACCCCCTTCAGGCATGTAAGCCTACGAACCCAGCTGTTTTGTAGATCACATTCATAAGAGCTGATTTGTAACAGTGCAACTCTTGGCAAGGTCCTCTACGGATTTTCCTCCTATAAATGATACCTTTGCATATTATTCCTATGTTTATAGTGCTGCAAAATCTGTTTGCGCTCTAAAATAACTGATAACAATAATAACCCATTTTACAGTACACTGTCCCTTTAAATTTACCAAAATGATGCTTCTTCAATCCCTGCGAACCCACACATCAAATTAAGTTCTTTACTGCATAATCTAGTCTTCAGCTTAACCGTGCTACATTTTACACAATGGTTGTTTAGCACATTTATATATGTGCTTAACTTTTGCAAACAAAATGACAATTTTAAATTAGTTCAAAACATATTTTGTATGCATATATTTGGAATGTGGTTCTTAGTTGCTGGTGTATATGGAACTAGAATTGTTTCAATTTTATGAGCTTTGCATGACTATAAAAATACAGGGAAAATATTTCATGAAAGTCTCTTCCAGATAAACATGAGCTTAATTTGATAATGAGGAAAACTGTAGTCAGAACTGGGGATTTAGGTAAAATAAATCTCTGCCTCATATCTTCAGCTGGCACAACGTTCACCTTCCCCCCCAATTCAGAGCAGGGAATTAACCCACTTGTTCCATCAAAGTACAATTATTTTACATATTTATTACCTGCCAGTACAACATGGAGTGCCAGTTTAACCTCATAGTACCATTAACATACAGATCTGTGATTTGTATTACCTTGTGTGCTAATAACAATGTAATACACAGAGCTGACAGCATAACACACATTTTACTCTATTAAATAGATTCCAGTAGCACATAAAGCAATGAAGGGGCAGCAAACACTTTCTTCTTACAAGACATTTATGTTGTTTTGCAATAGAATATCAGTGAAATATAGGGCTGGGTTGCCTGGTACCCTTTGACATCATAGCAAGTTTTTTGCTTTTTTTAAATAAAATATTTTGATGGTTTGAGCCATAAACTGCTTCATGCTTGCTGAATGCTGTCCTTCATGAATGCAACTTAACTGTACATCTAGAGTGTGAGTTCTTAAAGGGTTTAAAACAGTCTGTTTCCTTGTAATAAAAAACATTAAGCGGTGGTTATACATTATAGGAAGCATTGCAATATTTATTAATACCTTTTATTTAGTTCTTTAACTTAATGTGTGCAGGGTCCATTACTTGTCACAACCCCTCAAGGGGGCTGGGGTCTTCTACAGGAAACCATAAGAGAGACACCATAAAATTGCTGCAGTCAGTTTATTGCCAATTCTCAGTAGAGGACTTTTGCTGCAAAAATCACATGACAGAACAGTTTTTTTTCCATTTTGTCATTCAGACAGAGCATGCAATTTTAAACATTTTTACAATGTCCTGTTAGACCCAGGTGTAGAGATGCACTATCGGGAGCTAGCTGATGTGTTCAACTAGCTCCCAGTAGTGGATTGATGCTCCTTCAACAAATAATATAAAGAGAAGAAAACTAATTTCATAATAGAAGTAAACTGGAAATCCGAATGATGAAATATGATCACCTCTTTCAATCAGCTAGTCACCCTTAAACACTGTCTCACTCACCCAGTAGCCCCTAGGCACCTATATTCTTCACATAATAACTTCTCTCCTCCCACCCACCCATTGGCACCTATCTCACCCTGGCACTTCTAACGTTTCTCTGCTCGACTCTAAGCACCTATTTTACATAGGCATTTTTCTCACTTTCCCTAGGTAGCCCCCTAGGAATGTATTCCTCCTCCAGTCACCACTAGACACCTATGTCACTCACCAGTTGCCGTTATCTCACTCAGCATGTCACTTCTCTCATTTACCCAATAATCCTTATGTACTTATCTCACTCATCCAAGTCCAATATATATAAAAAAAAATTGCTGCAGGGTCAGCAACAAACTGTAAAATGTCAAAATGCAAACAATCAAAATGGTAATCATCTAAATATGAATTGAATAAAAGGGCATTGTTTATTTTATTTTAATGTAAATTTAAATAAATATCTGAGTAAGTTACAGATTTTTATAATAAAATACAAAAGAAAGGCATACTGCCACATGCAGCGCCTAACTTGGATGTGTCTGCAGACTTGGAGCTTGACTACCCTACGTTTCTCCTACAAAGGGACCCGTTGAGCTTGTTTGAAGGTTCTAGCAGGGGAGCGCAGCTATTCGTATACCCTTGGACCGAAGATCCATGTATCTCTACCGGGAATGGCCATCCTCTGCGACCGAGCGCACAGCTTCGGGAGGGACGCATATGGAGCGGTGAGGGAGGAAGGGGACACCCGCCTAGCCAACCAGATCAGCCGAATCAACCCTAGCGATCAATGGGGTGACAGATGTCGCAGCCAGATCGCCCTCACATCCAAAATCAAATAGTGCCTTACTTGTATTTATATGTCTCAATCTAATGTTCTTAGTATATTAGGGTGACTTTTATATTGAAGTCATACATGCACAAACCGACTTGTTTAATATTTATTTGTGATATGTATCAGCGTTATATGCTCGACCCATTGTATTATTTACCTATTTGTACAGGAATGTTAATATTTTAAATACTCCTTAACAATTTGCATACTATCGCCTGATTGGACCACACAACGCAAAAGTTCTGCCCACTTGCTGATTCCGTTACCACTACCAGGCCCGCCTTTCACTATGTAGCTGCGCATTGCACACTTCTGACAGCATTTATGTTTCTACAAGAAGGAATGTGAGAGAAGATACCGTGCACTCGCGAGATCCTGTGACTGGCGACACAGTGAATGTTGTGATCAATAGAGTTTTTCTGATCCTGTGACTGGCGACACAGTGAATGTTGTGATCAATAGAGTTTTTCTGATCCTGTGACTGGCGACACAGTGGATGTTGTGATCAATAGAGTTTTTCTGATAAACTAAACAAGGCTTCTCGCGGTCACTGCAAAATGTGTAATTTCTTTATTCGAGTAAAGCAACTCCGTATAAAAGTTATGTTCCGCTAATTTGTATCTCATCTAGATGCGCCTTTTTAGCAAGAGGGATGTTGCTTACACAGTTACATGAGCTGGCTTACATAGTTATCAGTGTTTCCTACATAGCGTTTTGATGTTCAATGCAATTATTTAAGCAATTCCATTACTTTTATTAGTCACCTTATAGGCTCTTATTGTATTAATAATTTATATGGTTCATATGCGCAATTGAATACCACCTTAACTCTTTATATGCCTTATTTTTTATATAAACGAATCTCCTTTTCTGCATTATGTTTAGATACAGTAAGAATGCTTCTAAGGAAGAATGACAGCATTTGCCATTTTACAATGAAGCTCCCAGTCCAGGCTTTATTGGAACTTAATTCTGAATTATAAACAATTAATTTCATCCACTACTGCCAGCATCTACATATTTAATTAATAATGTAATTTATTTGACGTTAAGATTAGCCTGATAATAATATGCATTCTATTATATCAGTTTGTTATATAAGTTTAAAGTTTTAGGGCCCCATTTATCAAATTATAGAGGGACAAGGTTCCCTACTTGGGGAAATGTCCACCAGTGATTTGTCTTGCAATTACAAGGTGTTTACTGTCTCTTTAAAGTGTCAGTAAACTTTAAAAATAATGTTATATAATTCTGCACATAGTGCAGAATTAACATTATATTAGCCAAACATTTATAAAACATAATTTCCCCTATTAAGTAAAAAAAAAAAAAACGCTGTTTCACAGACCCGCTGTCTGCTCTCTGCTGAGCGGGTCTGTTATATTTACTCAGTGCATCGGGCCAGCTGTATAGTCACAGCCCGGCCCGACTGCGCCATAAGACTTAAGTGCAGCTCGCTCCTGTGGAGCGAGCTGCACTTAGTCTTATGGCGCGGTCGGGCCGGGCTGTGACTATACAGCTGGCCCGATGCTGTGGAGCGAGCTGCAGTTAGTCTTATGGCGTGGTCGGGCCGGGCTGTGACTATACAGCTGGCCCGATGCTGTGGAGCGAGCTGCAGTTAGTCTTATGGCGCGGTCGGGCCGGGCTGTGACTATACAGCTGGCCCGATGCGCTGAGTAAATATAACAGACCCGCTCAGCAGAGAGCGGGTCTGTGAAACAGCGTTTTTTTTTTTTTAAATTAATAGGGGAAATTATGTTTTATAAATGTTTGGCTAATATAATGTTATATAATTCTGCACATAGTGCAGAATTATATATTATTTTTAAGGTTTACTGTCCCTTTAACATTGCACAAGTATTTCCTAGTGCAGTGCCACCCCTTGCTCTTGTGCCACCAATCTAGAGAGAGCAAGGGCTGTCAATCACCCCAAATGAGCTAGTTTGGGGTGTTAGAACTACACCATAATGGAAGCAGTGGTCTAAGGACAGTGCCCTGACGTCTAAGATAAAAATATGCTTGAGTACATTAATTTATAATGTTTTTTAAACTGGAAAACTACTTACTGTGTAGATATTTTGCTGCTTGTAGCATAACATGGTCACATTAAAGGGACACTAAACCCACATGTTTTCTTTTATGATTCAGATAGAGCATGCCATTTTAAGCAACTTTCTAATTTACTCCTATTAGCAAATTTCTTCGTTCTTTTGCTATATTTATTTGAAAAACAAGGCTTCTAAGCTAAGGAGACAGACAATTTTTGGATCAGACACTGGGCAGCACTTATTTATTGGTGAGTGTATTTAGCCACCAATCAGCAAGCACAACCCAGGTTGTGAACCAAAAATGGTCCGGATTCTAAACTTACATTCTTGCTTTTCAAAAAAAGATAGCAAGAGAATGAAGAAAAAAATAATAATAGAAGTAAATTAGAAAGTTGCTTAAACTTGCATACCCTATCTGAATCATGAAAGAAAAAAATTGGGTTCAGTATCCCTTTATGCATTAGCCATTTTGAAGCTTTTAATGTGTTCACTCTAGATGTTGTTCCTAATTGTTACTAGTATCTATTTGTAGTACGCTGACAGATACGGCATCAGTATATGCTGAGAACAATAAATAATAAGACTTGTACAGAATGATTACATGGCCCTGCATTATAGAGAGTTTACAATCTTAATGTGACTCAGTCAGATGGATCACAGGCTTAAAATATGTAAAAAAAACATGAAAATATGTTTGAAAACAGTTTTTTAGTTGCTTATCAGATGGTATTGTCCCTCCTTAAATCATCTTCATAAATCTACTACATTTGGTTTTGCAATTGACTAGACATGGGAAAATTGTGGCATAAGAGTGGTTGGACTTTCAAAAGAGCAAGTCCAATTGAAAGTGTTTTATTAGTAGACAATAGACTTCAATAGTTTCTGATTGCTGTAGGGCACCAAAATCAGGGACAGATGAGGATTATGACAAAGCAATGACACCCACAAGCAACTTAAAACAGGGGTCCATATGTTAGTCATATGCTATATTCATACAACTTTGTTTATTGCTCCCTTTTAATCAGTAACATATGCAATACAGTAATTTAACCCATTACTTGCCAGTAGCACATACACCTCAGAGACTGAATTGCTAGTAAAACCCTTTTTGTAAGCAACTACCATATTAATATTATTATTACACACAGGCAGCACAAGGATTACATTGACAGCAATCACCTTGTAATTACAAGACATTTCTGTTGTGTTGCTTTAGAATAACATTTCAGTCGTTTAGCCTTGAGAAGTCAGCAGTGTGCAATCCAAGTTCTCAGAATTACAAAAAACAGCAGCGCTAAAATACATGAAAAGGGGACAAAATAAATAATGAATGTATATTGCTAAATTGTTTCAGTACACATAACTAAAAGGGACACTGAACCCAAAATTTTTCTTTCATGATTCAGATAGAGCATGCAATTTTAAGCAGCTTTCTAATTTACTCCTATTATCAAATTTTCTTCATTCTCTTGGTATCTTTATTTGAAATGCAAAAATGTATGTTTAGATGCCGGCCCATTTTTGGTGAACAACCTGGGTTGTTCTTGCTGATTGGTGGATAAATTTATCCACCAATAAACAAGTGCTTTCCATGGTACTGAACCAAACAAATAGCTTAGATGCCTTCTTTTTCAAATAAAGATAGCAAGAGAACAAAGAAAAATTGATAATAGGAGTAAATTAGAAAATTGCTTAAAATTGCATGCTCTATCTGAATCATGAAATAAATAATTTGGGTTCAGTTTCCCTTTAACATTTTATATAAAAAATCTCAAGGTGTTTACTGTCCCCTTAACGCATTTAAATTTATATATATATATGGCATGCGGTACGAAGCTCATTGTACTGCATGACATATATACGTCTGAGCTGCAGGAAGCATAATGAAAGCAGCCTGCATATGGAACTGGAGCATGATCGGTGCTCCGGTTCCATATGAAGGCAGATGCCTGATCGTTACAGATGTTGACAGTGTGTGTGCCACAGTCTGTAACAATGATCTGCTGGTGCCTGTGGGAGGAAAACCAGGAGGCCGCTGGGTGGTCCAGCAGCGTAGGGAGGGGGAGCAAGTTGGATGGGCCCTAGACTGCAAAAAAATAATAATTAAGGGAGAGAGAGGGATGGGGAGCTACACTACAGGAAAAAAAAGTGGGTGGGGGCCTTAGCTAACAATCGCCAGAGAGGGGGACCACTACACTACAGAAAAATTGAAAAGAAAAGAAAGAACTTTGCTAAAACAACAAATCTAATGGTGGCCTAAGACTTTTGCACAGTACTGTAGTTTTGACAGGTAAATAAATAAATTAAAAAGAACCCAAGGCTCTATTTCTGTTTAACCCCTTAAGGACCAAGGCCATTTTTCAATTTCTTTCCCTTAAGGACCAGGGCTATTTTTAAATTTCTGCAGCGTTTGTGTTTAGCTGTAATTTTCCTCGTACTCATTTACTGTACCCCCACATATTATATACCGTTTTTCTCGCCACTAAATGGACTTTCTAAAGATACCATTATTTTCATCATATCTTATAATTTACTATTAAAAATATTATAAAATATGAGGAAAAAATGGAAAAAAACACACTTTTTCTAACTTTGACCCCCAAAATCTGTTACACATCTACAACCACCAAAAAACAACCATGCTAAATAGTTTCTAAATTTTGTCCTGAGTTTAGAAATACCCAATGTTTACATGTTCTTTGCTTTTATTGCAAGTTATAGGGCAATAAATACAAGTAGCACTTTGCTATTTCGAAACCACTTTTTTTCAAAATGAGCGCTAGTTACACTGGAACCCTGATATCTGTCAGGAATACCTGAATATCCCTTGACATGTATATATTTTTTTTTAGAAGGCATCCCAAAGTATTGATCTAGGCCCATTTTGGTATATTTCATGCCACCATTTCACCGCCAAATGCGATCAAATAAAAAAAAATGTTCACTTTTTCACAAATTTTTAAACAAACTTTAGGTTTCTCACAGAAATTATTTACAAACATCTTGTGAAATTATTGCATAAATGGTTGTAAATGCTTCTCTGGGATCCCCTTTGTTCAGAAATAGCAGACTTATATGGCTTTGGCGTTGCTTTTTGATAATTAGAAGGCTGCTAAATGCCACTGCGCATCACACGTGTATTATGCCCAGCAGTGAAGGGGTTAATTAGGGAGGATGTAGGGAGCGTCTAGGGTTAATTTTAGCTTTAGTGTAGTGTAGTAGACAACCCCAAGTATTGATCTAGGCCCATCTTGGTATATTTCATGCTACCATTTCACCGCTAAATGCGATCAAATTAAAAAAAAACGTAAAATATTTCACAATTTTAGGTTTCTCACTGAAATTATTTACAAATAACTTGTGCAATTATGGCATAAATGGTTGTAAATGCTTCTCTGGGATCCCCTTTGTTTAGAAATAGCAGACATATATGGCTTTGGCGTTGCTTTTTGGTAATTATAAGGCCGCTAAATGCTGCTGCGCACCACACATGTATTATGCCCAGCAGTGCAGGGGTTAATTAGGTAGCTTGTAGGGAGCTTGCAAAGTTAATTTTAGCTTTAGCATAGAGATCAGCCTCCCACCTGACACATCACACCCCAGGATCCCTCCCAAACAGCTCTCTTCCCTCCCCCATCCCACAATTGTCCCCGCCATCTTAAGTACTGGCAGAAAGTCTGCCAGTACTAAAATAAAAGGTATATTTAAAAAAAAATAATAATAATTGTATAGCATATTTACATATGCTGCTGTGTAGGATCCCCCTTAGCCCCCAACCTCCCTGATCTCCCCCAAACAGCTCTCTAACCCTCCCCCTCTACCTTACTGGGAGCCATCTTGGGTACTGGCAGCTGTCTGCCAGTACCCAGTTTAGAAAAAAATGCCTTTTTTTTTTTATATATATATTTTTTTTCTGTAGTGTAGCTTGACCCCCCATAGACAAACCACCACCCCCTCCCAGATCCCTTTCAATACATTTTTTCTGCTGATCCCCCCTGTCTCCCACTTATCACCTTTTTCTGTAGTATAGCGGTTCCCACCCGCTCCCTCCCCGTGCACACGCCCACCCGCCGCTCCCCGTGCATGCGCGCGTCCGTGCGCGCTCCCGACATCCCCAATCCCGCCCCCCTCTCTCTTCAATGCTCCATCGATGGCCGCCCACCCGCCTCCCACGTCGGCTCCCACCCACCAACGATTGCGGCCATCGATGCTGGTGCAGAGAGGGCCACAGAGTGGCTCTCTCTGCATCGGATGGGGGAAAAAATGTTATTGCAGGATGCCTCGACATCGAGGCATCACTGCAATAACTGTAAAGCGGGTGGAAGCGATCAGGATTGCTTCCAGCCGCTTTAATCCCCAAAGTCGTACAGGGTACGTCGCTGGTCTTTAAAGACCAGGTTGTGTGCGACGTACCCTGTACGACTCGTGTCGTTAAGGGGTTAAATGGAGTGATAGCAAAATGCTAAAAATTATCCAGTATTGTGGGCAAGTTCTTCTCTGAAATTCCCGGTAGTGAAGGGGTTAAACCCCATTATAGCCACTAACATAACATTCAGGGATTTAACTCTTTTGTCATCAATGAAATACACAAAGCAGGGGTTTAACCCACTTTCTGAAAAAGAGGAGGGATTAGGAGCGCCACTCAAGAGAGGCTAAAGTGTGCTAAAAAAGGAATACTAAGAGAGTGTAACCAGATTTACTGGTATATACACTGTGTGCAGAATTATTAGGCAAATGAGTATTTTGACCACATCATCCTCTTTATGCATGTTGTCTTACTCCAAGCTGTATAGGCTCGAAAGCCTACTACCAATTAAGCATATTATGTGATGTGCATCTCTGTAATGAGAAGGGGTGTGGTCTAATGACATCAACACCCTATATCAGGTGTGCATAATTATTAGGCAACTTCCTTTCCTTTGG
The DNA here is from genome assembly GCF_027579735.1 of Bombina bombina. Taxonomy (NCBI): domain Eukaryota; kingdom Metazoa; phylum Chordata; class Amphibia; order Anura; family Bombinatoridae; genus Bombina; species Bombina bombina. Next base: position 482,405,276 of record NC_069502.1, on the reverse strand, counting down.
CAAAATGGGTCAAAAGAAGGACTTGACAGGCTCAGAAAAGTAAAAAATAGTGAGATATCTTGCAGAGGGATGCAGCACTCTTAAAATTGCAAAGCTTCTGAAGCGTGATCATCGAACAATCAAGCGTTTCATTCAAAATAGTCAACAGGGTCGCAAGAAGCGTGTGGAAAAACCAAGGAGCAAAATAACTGCCCATGAACTGAGAAAAGTCAAGCGTGCAGCTGCCAAGATGCCACTTGCCACCAGTTTGGCCATATTTCAGAGCTGCAACATCACTGGAGTGCCCAAAAGCACAAGGTGTGCAATACTCAGAGACATGGCCAAGGTAAGAAAGGCTGAAAGACGACCACCACTGAACAAGACACACAATCTGAAACGTCAAGACTGGGCCAAGAAATATCTCAAGACTGATTTTTCTAAGGTTTTATGGACTGATGAAATGAGAGTGAGTCTTGATGGGCCAGATGGATGGGCCCGTGGCTGGATTGGTAAAGGGCAGAGAGCTCCAGTCCGACTCAGACGCCAGCAAGGTGGAGGTGGAGTACTGGTTTGGGCTGGTATCATCAAAGATGAGCTTGTGGGGCCTTTTCGGGTTGAGGATGGAGTCAAGCTCAACTCCCAGTCCTACTGCCAGTTTCTGGAAGACACCTTCTTCAAGCAGTGGTACAGGAAGAAGTCTGCATCCTTCAAGAAAAACATGATTTTCATGCAGGACAATGCTCCATCACACGCGTCCAAGTACTCCACAGCGTGGCTGGCAAGAAAGAGTATAAAAGAAGAAAATCTAATGACATGGCCTCCTTGTTCACCTGATCTGAACCCCATTGAGAACCTGTGGTCCATCATCAAATGTGAGATTTACAAGGAGGGAAAGCAGTACACCTCTCTGAACAGTGTCTGGGAGGCTGTGGTTGCTGCTGCACACAATGTTGATGGTGAACAGATCAAAACACTGACAGAATCCATGGATGGCAAGCTTTTGAGTGTCCTTGCAAAGAAAGGTGGCTATATTGGTCACTGATTTGTTTTTGAATGTCAGAAATGTATATTTGTGAATGTTGAGATGTTATATTGGTTTCACTGGTAAAAATAAATAATTGAAATGGGTATATATTTGTTTTTTGTTAAGTTGCCTAATAATTATGCACAGTAATAGTCACCTGCACACACAGATATCCCCCTAAAATAGCTATAACTAAAAACAAACTAAAAACTACTTCCAAAACTATTCAGCTTTGATATTAATGAGTTTTTTGGGTTCATTGAGAACATGGTTGTTGTTCAATAATAAAATTAATCCTCAAAAATACAACTTGCCTAATAATTCTGCACTCCCTGTATATATAGTGTAACCATATAATGTGAATTCAGTGTGTCGATACAGGGTGTCAATAAGCTTCAATGTGCTGACGGGATCAAAAAGACGCCACACAGTAGTAGCTAGAGTGTGCTATGAGGTGCTGGGATAAAGCACCTAGTATAGGGGTGTACATAGGAATGACAATATGTAGGTGAGGAGCCATACAGTGGAGGCTTAAAGTGATGGTAAATCCTAGCGTTTGCGAAACGCTAGGATTTACCATCGTAACAAATAAAGGGGACTTTCATTCATGAAGTATAAAATACTTCATTCTGAAAGCCCCTTTATTTGTTAGCAGCGTTTGCTGCGCTGAGCTACTAAAGGCAGCCCATGGCAGAACACAGATTGGCTGAGAGATGACGTTTCCACCTCTTAGCCAATAGCCGTGCGGCAAACTATTTCCCGCACTGCTATTGGCTAAGAGGTGGAAACGTCACCTCTCAGCTAAATAGCGTTCTGCCGTGGGCTGCCTTTAGCAGCGAATGCTGCTAACAAATAAAGGGGCTTTCAGAATGAAGTATTTTATACTTCATGAATGAAAGTCCCCTTTATTTGTTACAATGGTAAATCCTAGTGTTTCGCAAACACTAGGATTTACCATCACTTTAAGTGTGCTTGGGATAAAGTACTATGAAGAAGTTACCAATAGAATAGTGTACATAAATTATATAAATAAGATCAGATTTAATCCGTAAAGAAACATTAAAAATAAATATTAAAAACCATAAGCTGTGGGGGGCGGAGCGAGCTAAGAAATTGATTGGTCGCATATTACTTCAGCACCGCTGAAATTGTACATAAAACCTACTTTTTCGACCATCAGATTCAGCTAAAATCTACTCCAGATATCCTATTAACTTTTAAAACTACCAGCGACTAGTTTTGAACTCAGACAAATATGCTGCAAAGGAGATAATCGAGACTCTTTGGATAACCTGGTACGCAGACTACGGCCATCTTCCCAACCATGCGGTAATCCACTAACGCAGAGACGAAACTACTGAGTACCCCTCAAACTTAGACTGGAGATACCAGTTAACAGAAGTGTGATCGGCACTTATCCCTAAATATACCTGCAACATCTAAGGGGAGCGTCTACTACATATCACAGGTACTTTATGCTACATAACTTCAGCTGCTTATTCCCATACCACTTAATATGGAGGACAATCTAAAGACCATACAGGCCCTCTTTTCGGACTTTAAGGGGACTCTGCTCAGGGACCTGGACAGCTGGCTCGTATCATATACAGCTAGGAGGGCAAGGACCCTTACGCCTCTAACTCTCACTTCTTCGATATCTTTACCCACAGGCAGCCAGAGGGAAGGTAGTGAGCAGCACTTCAACCATGTTGGACAGGCCTGGTCCTTGCGGGATGCGGCCGACCCCCTGGATCAAGCTACAATTACTTTAGCTCACCAACCTTGCAATTTAGCCAACAAGAGCGGCAATTCACAGACCGGATCACTACCTCTTAATATGTGGGGGAATTTGGAGGTGAAGAGCTCTAACACTTTGACTGCACATTCACAGTTAGCCAGGAAAGAGACATCATTACTCTTCTATTTGTGGGGGAAAGTGGATGAGAAGAGCCCTAACGCTGTCTCTTTGGCAGTTCACCAGGAAAGAGACTAACACCAGTTTTCCAGCTCACAAACTTGGAATAGGTTGACTTTACTAACTCTACCGGCCATGAATATAAGATCTTGATATAGTTTAAGTTTTGGACTTTATATTCTTTATTCAGTTTTCCATATGTTTTTATTACCACTATTTAGTTATGTAACAGTGTCTCCAAGTTCATATATAATATTACGGCTATTGGTTTAGTTTTTTAGTTATTGCCTTTTTACTGTTTTGATAATATATACTGTTTGTGGTCAGTCACTCAGCCTTAGGTTGCATAACTCTAGCCATTGCCAGTATACTAGAAGCTTTCTGTTAATCAATACCTATGCATTGTTAACGTCACGCAGCTTGGGTATAGGGCCCATACTCAAGTAATATGACCTGTTACTGAACCAACGTTAATCAATAGCTGTTTTGCAGTAATAGAAAGTGACAGTATTCAACCATACTTCTGAGATCATAATGGTATTCTGATATATAGAAAATTAATTTATATATGCAACAAGTTCTATTTGAGCTGTTTAGTGAAAATATAACAGTATGCTTCTTTCCACTAGAATATAGTTGTGACACGTAGGACAGAGATTGCATATCCTATCCTATGCTTGATAGTCTGTAATAAGAAGTTTTTCCAAAGCTGTCTGAGATATTTCTTCAAATTTCTTAAGTTGCAGAACGTGGATTATAAAATATTTATCGGGTGATAAAATGTAGATCCAATTTTCACCACTAGAGACCCCCCACTCCACAACAGTTGTAAACAAAAGGAAATTATATCCTTAGACCACTATCCCTAAACGCTTATAATCTGTACAGATTTCTTACAGAGGCAATTACCTAATTTTCTTTGTTGTGTTTGTTTCTTTGAGGGATTTGGCGAGGTAAGGAGTATTATCTCACTTCAAGTGCTATATTGTGTTAAGTCCCATAAGAATATAACTTTGCCTCTATACTAGGGCTGGGCGATATGAACAAAAAAAAAAATTGCGATTTAAAAAAAAAAAAAAAAAAAAACGCGATTGCAATTTAATCGCAATTTTATTAAAAATTATTATAACACCTTCATTTAGCATTAAACAATGTATTTAACACTACAGAATCTTAATGCACATGTTTATCAATGTCCAATACACTATTTGAGCATAAAAATACAAAACATAAAATAGTTACAATAAAATTTGCTGCCTGTGATGTGATAAAATAGTAGCCACTAGCCAGTTATTAGGTCTTATGACACACAAGTTCACACAACATTCATGTTTTATTGGACAGTCATTCTAACAGTGTGGACACAGTGGTATGATTAACATATGAAGCAGTGTAAGCATGGAGAAACCTGAAAATTGCTCTTTACAGCAGTATGACTTGTAAAGTTCTGTATATATAAATAAATATAAGTGCAGTTAGCAGTAAAGTAAGTACAATGAATGCACACACTGCTGCATGTGTTATTCATTTTAGGAGTTACTGTCCAGGGAAACATGAGGGATATTGCATTGACAAGGTCAATCCTGACATCCTGCAGCCTGTCATATACAATCACACACTAGTCACAGCTATTCTGTAGTAGTAGATCTATATAAAAGACCACTAAGAAGTAGAACACATCAACACAGTTATATACAGGAGGTAGTAGTACATAACAAGTTTACTCAAAACATACAAACAAAGCTAATTTAAATGAAATTAGCTGGCCAGTTCTTACCACATTGCCCATGTTTTCTTGGGCAGTCAGTCTACCTGTGGTAAGAGTAACATATGAAGCAGTGTGTGCAGCATGTAGAAAGAAACCTGAAAAGTGCTGACTGAGGACTATGCAGCTGCATGATGACTGCAGGTCAGGATGAAAGCGCGTTGCTGCCACACACTCATAATTCTCTGCAAAAATGGCCATTTCGCGGGCATCCTCAGGTCCGCCCACGGCCACACCCTGGTCCGCCTCTCATCCTCCCTCTCCGCCTCCGTTTTCATGAAGATTAAAGAATTATTTTTTTTCCCAAGAAAATCGCGTACTCTCACAGCTTTTAAACCGCGGTGATTAATCACGGTTTTAAAACCGCATGTGCGGTTAATCGTGCAGCCCTACTCTATACATTCAAATATGTAACCTACCCTAAATCCTTCATATATATGTTTTCTACCTTCTAATAATTATTTCACAAGTTGTCAGGGGTCCAAGAGTGGCCCAATTTGTAGCAAATTGAAGGTATATATAAAAAGGAAAAAAATCGGAGGTTTCATATAAATTCTCATGTCAGGATTTAGATAGTTTTAAATGATGCTTCCGTATCTACCTGACCATACTTATGTAATCACATTTAGATATTTTGTATGCAATGTTCTTTTCTTTACTATGTATCACTAAGAACCTCAATAAAAATCTTAAAAAAACAAAAACATAAGCTGTATAAACAATACGAGCAATATATCGGATAAACAATAGAATAAAATCTGAGCTCAGGTATACATAAAAGACCACAAGAGGCCCTGAGATCTTAATAGAGGCCAAGAAAATATATGTACATATGCCAAAAAGGAGATCTGAGGAGAAAAATATTCCAGGGCAAAAAATGTGTATAGATATAGAAAAGGGACGGAAAGTCCTAAAAAAATGAGAGTAAAAATGAAGTCCCAAAGAAAAAATTGTCCCAAATATGAGTTAATATTAAATGAGTGTCTGAAGAGAATCCAGATATAAGGATAGGGTGAAGAGTGCTTCGGGTCCAGAGGTTGCTAGAAACACCTGCAGATACCTGCAAAAAAGAAAACGAATAGGGCCTCGATCCGATATGCAGCGTCGCCCGCAAAAGCCGGCAACGCCGAATTTTGCGCGGGTTTGGTATCCTATATACGGCGTAACCTAGAAGTTACGCTCGTATATTTCTGCCTTCGGCCGTAGTTTTTTGGCCCATAGGCAGGTATACCAAACCCGTGCAGTTTGGTATCCAATATACAGCGTAAGGACTTACGTGGCGAAAATGGAGAAATCTTACTCCATTTTCACCTCGCCACAAAATGCAGCCGTAGTAAGCCTTACGCTGTCTATTGGAGCCCCGTAACTCCCTAAACTACCTGCCAAATAAAACCTAACGCATGCGCAATGTCTACCTGTCAACCGCGATCTGCTAAATAAAACCTAACGCATGCGCAATGTCTATCTACCTGTCAACCGCAATCCCCCGCCGCAATCCCTAATAAAGTATTTAACCCCTAAACCGCCGCTCCCGGACCCGCCGCCACCTACATTAAAAGTATAACCCCCTAATGTGATCCCCCTACACCGTCGCCAGCTACATTACATACCCCCTAATGTGAGCCCCTTACACCGCCGCCATCTACATTACCTACCCCCTAATGTGAGCCCCTTACACCACCGCCATCTACATTAACTACCCCCTAATGTGAGCCCCTTACACTGCCGCCATCTACATTACCTACCCCCTAATGTGAGCCCCTTACACCGCCGCCATCTATATTACCTACCCCCTAATGTGAGCTCCTACCCCGCCGCCAGCTATATTAAAATTATTAACCCCTAATTTAATCCCCTACACCGCCGCCAGCTATATTAATTACATTAACCCCTAATTTAATCCCCCTATAACGCCGCCAGCTATATTAAATTAATTAACCCCTAATCTAATCCCCCTATACCGCCGCCAGCTATATTAAATACATTAACCCCTAATCTAATCCCCCTACACTGCCGCCAGCTATATTAACTATATTAACCCTAATTATATTAGGGTTAATATAGTTAATATAGTTATTATATTATATATATTAACTATATTAAGCTAATTACACCTATTCTAAGCCCCCTAATAAAATAATAAAGCCCCCCAAAATAAAAAAAATTCCCTACTCTAATCTAAATTAAAAAAGTTAACAGCTCTATTACCTTACCAGCCCTTAAAAGGGCCTTTTGCGGGGCATGTCCCAAAGAAATCAGCTCTTTTGCCTGTAAAAACCCCCACAATACCAATCTAATCCCCCTATACCGCCGCCAGCTATATTAAATACATTAACCCCTAATCTAATCCCCCTACACTGCCGCCAGCTATATTAACTATATTAACCCTAATTATATTGGGGTTAATATAGTTAATATAGTTATTATATTATATATATTAACTATATTAAGCTAATTACACCTATTCTAAGCCCCCTAATAAAATAATAAAGCCCCCCAAAATAAAAAAAATTCCCTACTCTAATCTAAATTAAAAAAGTTAACAGCTCTATTACCTTACCAGCCCTTAAAAGGGCCTTTTGCGGGGCATGCCCCAAAGAAATCAGCTCTTTTGCCTGTAAAAACCCCCACAATACCACCCCCCAACATTACAACCCACCACCCACATACCCCTACTCTAACCCAAACCCCCCTTAAATAAACCTAACACTACCCCCCTGAAGATCTCCCTACCTTGTCTTCACCCAGCCTACCAGAACTCTTCATCCGATCCGGGCGATGTCTTCAATCAAGCGGCAGAGAAGTCTTCCATCCGGCGATGTCTTCATCCAAGCGGCAAAGAAGAAGTCTTCCATCCGGTGATGTCTTCAATCAAGCGGAAGAGAAGAGGTCCTCCATCGGGGCGAAGTTTTCTTCCAAGCGGCATCTTCAATCTTCTTTCTTTGCTCCTCCGACGCGGAACATCCATCCGGCACAACGACTTCCCGACGAATGAGGTTCCTTTAAATGACGTCATCCAAGATGGCGTCCGTTGAATTCCGATTGGCTGATAGGATTCTATCAGCCAATCGGAATTAAGGTAGAAAAATCTGATTGGCTGATTGAATCAGCCAATCAGATTCAAGTTCAATCCGATTGGCTGATTGGTTCAGGATGGATGTTCCGCGTCGGAGGAGCGAAGAAAGAAGAATGATGCCGCTTGGAAGAAAACTTTGCGTCGGAGGAGGACCTCTTCTCTGCCGCTTGATTGAAGACATCGCCGGATCGAATACTTCTTCTTTGCTGCTTGGATGAAGACATCGCCGGATGGAAGACTTCTCTGCCGCTTGATTGAAGACATCGCTCGGATCGGATGAAGAGTTCTGCGCGGCTGGGTGAAGACAAGGTAGGGAGATCTTCAGGAGGGTAGTGTTAGGTTTATTTAAGGGGGGTTTGGGTTAGAGTAGGGGTATGTGGGTGGTGGGTTGTAATGTTGCGGGGTGGTATTGTGGGGGGTTTTACAGGCAAAAGAGCTGATTTATTTGAGGCATGCCCCGCAAAAGGCCCTTTTAAGGGCTGGTAAGGTAATAGAGCTGTTAACTTTTTTAATTTAGATTAGGGTAAGGAATTTTTTTTATTTTGGGGGGCTTTATTATTTTATTAGGGGGCTTAGAATAGGTGTAATTAGCTTAAAAATCTTGTAATCTCTTTTTATTTTTTGTAATTTAGTGTTTTTTTTTGTAGTTTAGTTTAGATATTTGTAGTTTATTTAATTTATTGATAGTGTAGGTGTATTTGTAACTTAGGTTAGGATTTATTTTACAGGTAAATTGGTAATTATTTTAACTAGGTAGCTATTAAATAGTTATTAACTATTTAATAGCTATTGTACCTAGTTAAAATAAATACCAAGTTACCTGTAAAATAAATATAAACCCTAAAATAGCTACAATGTAATTATTAATTACATTGTAGCTATCTTAGGGTTTATTTTATAGGTAAGTATTTAGATTTAAATAGGAATATTTTAATTAATAATATTAATATTAATTAGATTTATTTTAATAAGAATTTAGTTAGGGATGTTAGAGTTAGATAGGGTTATTATACTTAATATATATATAATATAATAACGATATTAACTATATTAACCCTAATATAATTAGGGTTAATATAGTTAATATATATAATATAATAACTATATTAACTATATTAACCCTAATATAATTAGGGTTAATATAGTTAATATAGCTGACGGCGGTGTATGGGGATTAGATTAGGGGTTAATGTATTTAATATAGCTGGCGGCGGTATAGGGGGATTAGATTAGGGGTTAATTAATTTAATATAGCTGGCGGCGGTATAGGGGAATTAAATTAGGGGTTAATGTAATTAATATAGCTGGCGGCGGTGTAGGGGGATTAAATTAGGGGTTAATAATTTTAATATAGCTGGCGGTGGTGTAAGGGGCTCACATTAGGGGGTAGTTAATGTAGGTGGCGGCATGGTAGGAGCTCACATTAGGGGGTAGTTCATGTAGGTGGCGGCGGGGTAGGAGCTCACATTAGGGGGTAATATAGATAATGTAGGTGGCGGCGGTTTAGGGGTTAATAACTTTATTAGGTGGCTGCGGGGTCCGGGAGCGGCGGTTTAGGGGTTAATACATTTTTTATTGTTAGGATAGTGAGGGGGGATAGCGGATAGAGGGTTAGACATGTCGGGCTATGTTTGGGAGGCGTGTTAGACAGTACGGGTGATTTTATAACTTAGTCAGGTTTTGTAGGCGCCGGCAGTTTCTAAAGTGCCGTAAGTCACTGGCGACTCCAGAAATTTGTACTTATGCAGATTTATGGACATCGCTGGTTTATCCGACTTACGGCACTTTAGCCTCTGACGGCGCCGTATATGGGATAGCTCGAGTTGCGAGCTGAAACTACGGGCGGCGGGGGTTCCCTCGCTTGCGCCGCAAACTACGATCTATATCGCATCGTGCCCCAGATGCACAAAACCAAAAAAGCTAACAGGGCTAAAAAAGAAATGTGCTCACCATATGTGTACAGAAACTTGGGCTGGTATGTCACAAAAGGTCAACGCGTTTCGGCCTTCAGCAGGCCTTTATCAAGACAGTATCAGCTCCTTCTAATGTTAAAGTATTTAAAGGCTCCTCAGGCCTATCAGAAAACGGTGGAGTTGGTGAAGTTTTAGCGCCTAAAAAACATGTGAGTAAGATGTGACCGGAGTTTGAAATAATACTTCCGGTTCAAAGTGTATGACATATGCTGGTGTTGACATGATTAATAACGTGTAGCGTGAGAATAACTTCCGGAATTATCCCGGAGTACTTAATATCATGTGACGTAACGCAGATGGATCGGACTCTTATGCTTCCATCTTGTTTAAGGACAAAAATGAAAATAAATAAACGGATTAATGTTTGTCTAACAATTAAAAATATGAAGCATTAATAATATAGACAAGAAAATTGAACATGATCACCAGTTTGGAGATTATACTGTCTAAACAGTAATATATGTGTTTAGAAAATAAAGAAAGACTTAAATGGTCCCAGATATAAATAGTGAGTATAATGTGTGTGGAAAAATGCTATATTAGCATTATCCATTTAAACAAGCTAATGGGCAAAAAAGTACATTTGCAATATGCACTAAGCAAGCTAATAAGGAGAAGTTTAAGAAAATAATATGTGTATAGAGATTAAGTGAAACAACTCTATGAATCGAGCGTTAATACAATAGAACACCATGGTTACAATACAACCAAAGAAACAGAGCAGTAAGATGCACTCTAGTGAAATGAATATGGGGACAGTAAACAAACATACAGATGTATAATTAATACATATAGTTAATAAGGCGGCCTCTAATAGGCCAAATTAATACAGAGTTAACATCACATGCTGAACACGTGTGAATCGAACAAGTAACAGAAAACAAATGACAGAAAGTAAATAATAAATAAACTAATAATAATAATTATTTACTTTCTGTCATTTGTTTTCTGTTATTTGTTCAATTCACACGTGTTCAGCACTTGATGTTAACTCTGTATTAATATGGCCTATTAGAAGCCGCCTTATTAACTATCAGCTAGATTACGAGTTTTGAGCGCTATAGGGAAATTAACGGCTGCCACAAAAGAGGCGTTATTTCACCTCCCTATAGCGCTGCTATTACAAGTTTGCAAAAAGCAGGCTTGTGCGGGTGATATGGTTGCGTTGAGCTCCATACCGCAGCCAAATGCAAGCGCTGCTTTGACGTGCTTGTGCGCGATTTCCCCATAGACATTAATGGGGAGAGCCGGCAAAAAAAGCCACCTGCGATCGCGGAAACAAAAGCTCTGTAACGCAGCCCCATTAATGTCTATGGGGAAAGAAAAAATTGTGTTTAAACCTAACACCCTTAAATTAAACACGTCTAAACACCCCTAATCTGCTGCCCCCAACATCGCCGCAACCTACATAATGTTATTAACCCCTAATCTGCCACCCTTAACATCGCCACCACCTAAATAAAACTATTAACCCCTAATCTGCCGCTAACGATATCGCCGCCACCTACATACAGTTATTAACCCCTAACATCGCTGCCACTTAAATACACTTATTAACCCCTAATCTGCCACCCTTAATATCGCCGCCACCTACATTACAGTTATTAACCTTTAATCTGCCGCCCCCAATTTCGCCGCCACTATACTAAAGTTATAAACCCCTAAACCTCTGGCCTCCAACATCCCTAACACTAAATAAATATATTAACCCCTAAACCTAACCCTAACGTAACCCTAAGCATAACCCTAACCCTAACGTAACCCGCTCTGGATGGATGAAGATAGAAGATGTCGTCTGGATGAAGACTTCTTCTCGCTTGGATGAGGACTTCGCCGGATGGATGAAGATCGAAGAGGCCTCCTGGATGAAGACTTCTTGCCGCTTGGATGAGGACTTCGCCGGCTGGATGAGGATGGATGTCCGGACTTCGATAACTGTAAGTTGATCGTCAGGGGTTAGTGTTAGGTTTTTTTTAAGGGTTTTTTGGGTGTTTTTTTTTTTTTAGCTTAGGGTTTTGGCAATGTAAAAGAGCTAAATGCCCTTTTAAGGGCAATGCCCATCCAAATGCCCTTTTCAGGGCAATGGTTAGCTTAGGTTTATTTAGATGTGGTGGGTTTTACTGTTGGGGGTGTTTGTATTTATTTTTCTTTACAGGTAAAAGAGCTGATTTCTTTGGGGGCAATGCCCCACAAAATGCGCTTTTAAGGGCCATTGGCAGTTTAGTGTAGACTATGGGTTTTTTTTTTGGTTTTTTTTTTTTATTTTGATAGGGCTATTAGATTAGGAGTAATTCGTTTTTTATTTTTGATAATTTTGTTTATTATTTTTTGTAATTTAGAAAATTGTATTTTAATAATTTAATTTATTTTATTTTATTGTAATGTTAGTTTTTAGTGTAAGGCAGGTTAGGTTTTATTTTACAGGTAACTTTGTATTAATTTTAACTAGGTAGTTATTAAATAGTTAATAATCTACCTAGTTAAAATAAATACAAAGTTACCTGTGAAATAAAAATAAAACCTAAGATAGCTACAATATAACTATTAGTTATATTGTAGCTAGCTTAGGTTTTATTTTAAAGGTAAGTATGTATTTAATTTTAAATAGGAATTATTTAACTAATAATTGTAAGGTTTATTTAAATTTATTTTAATTATATTTAAGTTAGGGGGTGTTAGGGTTAGGGTTAGATTTAGGCTTACGTTAGGGTTAGGTTTAGGGGTTAATATATTTATGTAGAGTTAGTGATGTGGGAGGTCAGAGGTTTAGGGGTTAATAATCTTTAAATAATGTTTGTGATGTGGGAGGGCGGCGGTTTAGGGGTTAATAGGTTTATTATAGTGGCGAAGATGTCGGGGAGCGGTGGAATAGGGGTTAATAAAATTTTTAGTGGTGGCGATGTCCGGAGCGGCAGATTAGGGGTTAATAATTTTATTTTAGTGTTTGCGATGAGGGAGGGCCTCGGTTTAGCGGTTAATAGGTAGTTTATGGGTGTTAGTGTACTTTTTAACACTTTAGTTATGAGTTTTATGGTACAGCTTTGTAACGTAAAACTCCTAACTACTGACTTTAGATGGCAGTATGGAACTTGTGGTTATAGAGTGTACCGTGCACTTTTTGGCCTCCCAGGCAAACCCATAATAACGGCGCTATGGGAGTCCCATAGAAAAAGGACTTTTTTTAAAGTGCGGTACTGACGTTGCGAGACAGGCTAGAAGGTGTGCGGTACACCTGTACCTACAAGACTTGTAATAGCGGCGTTAGGGAAAAAGCAGCGTTATAAAGCATAACAATGCTTTTTCACTCATAATGCAAAACTCGTAATCTAGCTTATATGTATTAATTATACATCTGTATGTTTGTTTACTGTCCCCATTTTCATTTCACTAGAGTGCATCTTATTGCTCTGTTTCTTTGGTTGTATTGTTACCATGGTGTTCTATTGTTTTAACGCTCGATTCATAGAGTTGTTTCACTTAAAGGGACATGCCACCCACATTTTTTCTTTTATGATTTTGAAAGAGAATGCAATGTTAAACATCTTTCTAATTTACTTCGATTATCTAATTTGTTTTATTCTCTTGATATTCTTTGAGGAAAAGCATATCTAGATATGCTCACTAGCTGCTGATTGGTTGCTGCACATAGAAGCATCATGTGATTGGCTCACCATGTACATTGCTTTTTCTACAAATAAGGATATTTTAAAAATGAAGCAAAATAAATAATGTTAGTAAATTGTAATGTTTTTTAAATTTCTATTCTCTATCTGAATCATGAAAGAAAGATTTTGTGTTTAGTGGCCCTTTAATCTCTATACATATTATTTTCTTAAACTTCTCCTTATTAGCTTGCTTAGTGCATATTGCAAATGTACTTTTTTGCCCATTAGCTTGTTTAAATGGATAATGCTAATATAGCGTTTTCCCACACACATTATACTCACTATTTATATCTGGGACCATTTAAGTCTTTCTTTCTTTTCTAAACACATATATTACTGTTTAGACAGTATAATCTCCAAGCTGGTGATTATGTTCAATTTTCTTGTCTATATTATTAATGCTTCATATGTTTAATTGTTAGACAAACATTAATCCGTTTATTTATTTTGATTTTTGCCCTTAAACAAGATGGAAGCATAAGAGTCCGATCCATCTGTGTTACAAGTCACATGATATTAAGTACTCCGGGTGTTTTTTTTTTTTTAGCTTAGGGTTTTGGCAATGTAAAAGAGCTAAATGCCCTTTTAAGGGCAGTGCCCATCCAAATGCCCTTTTCAGGGCAATGGTTAGCTTAGGTTTATTTAGATGTGGTGGGTTTTACTGTTGGGGGTGTTTGTATTTATTTTTCTTTACAGGTAAAAGAGCTGATTTCTTTGGGGGCAATGCCCCACAAAATGCGCTTTTAAGGGCCATTGGCAGTTTAGTGTAGACTATGGTTTTTTTTTTTGTTTTTTTTTTTTATTTTGATAGGGCTATTAGATTAGGAGTAATTTGTTTTTATTTTTGATAATTTTGTTTATTATTTTTTGTAATTTAGAAAATTGTATTTTAATAATTTAATTTATTTTATTTTATTGTAATGTTAGTTTTTAGTGTAAGGCAGGTTAGGTTTTATTTTACAGGTAACTTTGTATTAATTTTAACTAGGTAGTTATTAAATAGTTAATAATCTACCTAGTTAAAATAAATACAAAGTTACCTGTGAAATAAAAATAAAACCTAAGATAGCTACAATATAACTATTAGTTATATTGTAGCTAGCTTAGGTTTTATTTTAAAGGTAAGTATGTATTTAATTTTAAATAGGAATTATTTAACTAATAATTGTAAGGTTTATTTAAATTTATTTTAATTATATTTAAGTTAGGGGGTGTTAGGGTTAGGGTTAGATTTAGGCTTACGTTAGGGTTAGGTTTAGGGGTTAATATATTTATGTAGAGTTAGTGATGTGGGAGGTCAGAGGTTTAGGGGTTAATAATCTTTAAATAATGTTTGTGATGTGGGAGGGCGGCGGTTTAGGGGTTAATAGGTTTATTATAGTGGCGAAGATGTCGGGGAGGGGTGGAATAGGGGTTAATAAAATTTTTAGTGGTGGCGATGTCCGGAGCGGCAGATTAGGGGTTAATAATTTTATTTTAGTGTTTGCGATGAGGGAGGGCCTCGGTTTAGCGGTTAATAGGTAGTTTATGGGTGTTAGTGTACTTTTTAACACTTTAGTTATGAGTTTTATGGTACAGCTTTGTAACGTAAAACTCCTAACTACTGACTTTAGATGGCAGTATGGAACTTGTGGTTATAGAGTGTACCGTGCACTTTTTGGCCTCCCAGGCAAACCCATAATAACGGCGCTATGGGAGTCCCATAGAAAAAGGACTTTTTTTAAAGTGCGGTACTGACGTTGCGAGACAGGCTAGAAGGTGTGCGGTACACCTGTACCTACAAGACTTGTAATAGCGGCGTTAGGGAAAAAGCAGCGTTATAAAGCATAACAATGCTTTTTCACTCATAATGCAAAACTCGTAATCTAGCTTATATGTATTAATTATACATCTGTATGTTTGTTTACTGTCCCCATTTTCATTTCACTAGAGTGCATCTTATTGCTCTGTTTCTTTGGTTGTATTGTTACCATGGTGTTCTATTGTTTTAACGCTCGATTCATAGAGTTGTTTCACTTAAAGGGACATGCCACCCACATTTTTTCTTTTATGATTTTGAAAGAGAATGCAATGTTAAACATCTTTCTAATTTACTTCGATTATCTAATTTGTTTTATTCTCTTGATATTCTTTGAGGAAAAGCATATCTAGATATGCTCACTAGCTGCTGATTGGTTGCTGCACATAGAAGCATCATGTGATTGGCTCACCATGTACATTGCTTTTTCTACAAATAAGGATATTTTAAAAATGAAGCAAAATAAATAATGTTAGTAAATTGTAATGTTTTTTAAATTTCTATTCTCTATCTGAATCATGAAAGAAAGATTTTGTGTTTAGTGGCCCTTTAATCTCTATACATATTATTTTCTTAAACTTCTCCTTATTAGCTTGCTTAGTGCATATTGCAAATGTACTTTTTTGCCCATTAGCTTGTTTAAATGGATAATGCTAATATAGCGTTTTCCCACACACATTATACTCACTATTTATATCTGGGACCATTTAAGTCTTTCTTTCTTTTCTAAACACATATATTACTGTTTAGACAGTATAATCTCCAAGCTGGTGATCATGTTCAATTTTCTTGTCTATATTATTAATGCTTCATATGTTTAATTGTTAGACAAACATTAATCCGTTTATTTATTTTGATTTTTGCCCTTAAACAAGATGGAAGCATAAGAGTCCGATCCATCTGTGTTACAAGTCACATGATATTAAGTACTCCGGGATAATTCCGAAAGGTATTCTCACGCTACACGTTACTAATCATGTCAACACCAGCACATGTCATACACTTTGAACCAGAAGTATTATTTCAAACTCCGGTCACATCTTACTCACATGTTTTTTTGGCGCTAAAACTTTGCCACTCCCCCGTTTTCTGATAGGCATAAGGAACCTTTCAATACTTTAACATTAGAAGGAGCTGATACTGTCTTGATAAAGGCCTGCTGAAGGCCGAAACGCGTTGACCTTTTGTGACATACCAGCCTGAGTTTCTGTACATATATAATGAGCACATTTCTTTTTTAGCCCTGTTAGTTTTTTTGGTTTTGTGCATCTGTTCGTTTTCTTTTTTACAGATATCTGCAGGTGTTCCTGGCAACCTACGGACCCGAAGCACTCTTCACCCTATTCTTTTTTCTGCATTCTCATCGGACACTCATTTAATATTAACTCATATTTGGGACAATTTTTTCTTTGGGACTTCTTTTTTACTCTCATTTTTTAGGACTATTCGTCCCTTTTCTATATCTATACACATTTTTTGCCTTGGAATATTTTTCTCTTGGAATCTCCTTTTTGGCATATGTACATATATTTTCTTGGCCTCTATTAAGACCCCAGTGCCTCTTGTGGTCTTTTATGTGTATCTGAGCTCAGATTTTATTCTATTGTTTATCCAAAATATTGCTCGTATTGTTTATACAGCTTATGTTTTTTAATTTTTTTTTTATTTTTTATTTTTTTTTAAGGTTTAAAATATTTTATTTATTTAAACTCATCCTTCCATAACAAGAGATAAAAGAAATGTGGTTACAGGTTATTCGTTTCAAACATATACAGCTTCACAGAGTATCATAAACACCTGTCTAGCGTGTTTGTAAGATGAGTGTTATTAACTTATAGTCCTTTCACTGTGAAAGATGATGAGTAATTGTTAAAACCTTAAACAAATAATAAAGAACGAAAGAGGGCCCCTTCTTGTCGGAGGGACATTCACCTGACACGCTTCTCTCAGAGAATAATTGAATTAGTTGCCTTATGTTTCGCTGTCAAAGACTTTCACTTCTGTGCCGTCCCATCTGTCAGATGTTGAATGTATCAAGGGGTGCAAGCAGAGGCGTAACTAGAAACCTAAGGGCCCCGGTGCAAGAATCCATGAAGGGCCCCCCGACCCCCCTACCAAAAAAAAAGGTATTTACTTTAAAAAAAATAAAAACATATATATATATATCACACACAAATGCACACACATTCAAATACTCTCACATACACACACACACACTGTGGCTTATATATATATATATATATATATATATATATATATATATATAAACACACACGTATATAGATAAATACACACACACCACACTCTCTGACCTCACTACCGCAACACTCCCGCTATCACTACCGCCACACTCCCACTATTAAAATAAGCAAAATAATAAAAAATAAATAAATCACTGACACCTTCTAAATGGCATGGAGCCATTAAAATAAATAAATGATAGAAGCCAGTTTGAAGCATCTTATAGGGAACAGTGCTGCTGGGCCCCGCTCCAGTGGCAGACCGCCAGGGCCCGTTCGCAAGTGCGACCTTTGCGACCGTGGAAGTTCCGCCCCTGCTATTAACCCCTATACCGCCATAACCCCCCACCCCAAACTGCCCCTACAATACTTAACCCCCACCACAAACACCACCTTACCTATTAACTCCTAAACTGTTACAACCCCCCAAAGCAAATAATCTTAACCTATTAACCCCTAAACCACAACAACACCCCAAAGCAAACACCTCCTTACTTTTATTATAAAATGGGGTTGTATTTAAAAAAAAAAAAAGAAATTAGTCACTGTCAGGCAATACTTTACAAAAAGCCCTTTTAAGGGATATTGATATAGCAACGTTTAGTGTTAGTATAGGGTTTTTTATTTTGGGGTGTTTTTTATAGGGGACTTTAGTTTTAGTATAGGCATAAAAGTGGGTTGTTGTTTTTTTGGTAATTTTTTATTTTCATTAATTTTAGTGTTATTTTTTGTAATTAAGGGGGTGTTAGATTGGAGGTCTGGGGGGTTACCTGTTAGGTAATTTAGTAGTGTACGGTTAGTTTGCAATGGGGGGTTGTAAAGGTTTAGGGGTTAATAGGTTAGGGCATGATTAGGTCTTTAGGTTATGCCATATTAGGGGTTAATATTGTAGGTTGCACTAGGGGTGAGGGCACGTAAGGGGTTTAATATTTTAGTCTAGCATTGCATTTATATACAATGTTAAAGGGACTCTGAACCCAAAAATTTTCTTTCGTGATTCAGATAGAGCATGCAATTGTAAGCAACTTTCTAATTTACTCCTATTATCAAGTTTTCTTCGTTCTCTTGCTATCTTTATTTGAAAAATAAGACTTCTAAGCAATTTTTTGTTTCAGGACTCTGGACAGCACTTGTTTATTGGTTGTTGAATTTATCCACCAATCGGCAAGAACAACTAAGATTGTTCACCAAAAATGGGCCGGTGTTTAAACTTACATTCTTGCTTTTCAAATAAAGATACCAAGAGAATGAAAAAATATTTGATAATAGGAGTACATTGGAAAGTTACTTAAAATTGCATGCTCTATCTGAATCATGAAAGAAAAAAATTGGGTTCAGTGTCCCTTTAAAATATCATGCCTTGTGATGTATACTGCATATTATTTGAAGTATTGTATATACTGTACTTTAAAATGTAGATATTTTTGCTTGTTCATTTCATTATTTTAAACATATATTTTAAATAATATATTTATGTTTTAAATAATACCATTTTAAATTATATACAATACTTAAAATAAAAGGCATTATACATGACAATGCATATCATTTTAACATTGTACACAAATGTAGTGACATAGCCCCTATAGTTATAATAGTGAGGTTTTTTTTGTATAATTTCTTAGTGAGGTAGATTGCAGACATGATGTAGATGTAGACCCTCTGTGGGAGTTAACTGGGCATTTCATGTGTGTTTAGGAAAGACATGCAGTAGGTGTAGGCGGTCTGCGGGAGTTAGCTGTGCGTTCCAGGGGAGTATAGTAAAGACATGACGTAAATATAGGCCTTCTGTGGGAGTTAGCAAAGCGTTCCATGGGAGTAACCTGCACTTTGATTGGGATCACCAGCAGTGAACATATTCCAATATCTGAAATACAGGTTATGTATAGGGTGTCAGCCATATTTGTCTTGCCACCTTTTCAGTGGTGAGACTTTAAAGTGTGAGGCAGGTAGTATAGGTTAAATTACCTTTAGGTCACCCGTGCATCATTAGAAGTGTTCCTGTACTGAAACTGTGTTTGTTCTCAGTGAGTGCATTGTCCGTGCTGTGTAGGAACACTTCAAGTACATCCCCCCCCCCCCCCCCCCCCCCCGGCCAGCATTATGCTCACACCTAGGCGGAAGTGCACAGGCTCTGTTTTCCTGGCACTAATTAAAAAATTCCTTTTCCACATCCCTTCTGTGTTGCGCAGGCTGATATGCTGCCTGCGCTACACCAAGAGGGAAGATACGCGGCCGAACCACCCCCACCTTAGGGGAACATTAATCACTTTCCAACAACAGAACTGTGCGTGTGTTCCACATATGCCACTGCACTCATATCCCATCTCTGTATTTGCTCCTGATACTTTCAACATCAAAATTATGTTATATTTTAAATAGTGCTATTTAATATGCCTGCCAGAACTATTGTGAATTTATTGGTGTTTTAAAGCCTCTACACAAAGCAATATGAGAGGCTTTAAAATAAGTTTTTAAGAAACAAGGGCATCACATGCAATAAGATTCAAGCCAGGAAACCCATAAAAATGGGTATCAGAATAATAACATTATTTATGCATTAGCAATTTCTTGGTTTCTGATTGTGGTGTACAAAAAACAGTGTAGTAATATTGGTAGGTCAGATAGGAAATACAATACACACTAGTTTTACTAATTTCTATGCTAGTATATTTAAAGCAGCATTGGCCTATGGTTATATTCTTTAAAGGGACAGTCTAGTCAAACATAAAATGTCACGATTCAGATAGGGCATGCAACTTTTCAATTTACTTTTATCAAATTTGCTTTGTTCGCTTGTTATCCTTTGTTCAAAGCTAAACCTAGGTAGGCTCATATGCTAATTTCTAAGCCCTTGAAGGCTGCCTCTTATTTTAGTTCATACTGACAGTTTTTCACAGTTACATACTGCTAGTTCATGTGTGCCATATAGATAACATTGTGTTTATTTATATTTATGAGTCAGCACTGATTAGCTAAAATGCAAGTCCGTCAAAATAATTTTAATACGGGGGCAGTCTGCAGAAGCATAGATACAAGGTAATCAAAGAGGTAAAAAGTTAATTAATATAAAAGTGCTGGTTATGCAAAATGGATTACGGAATGGGTAATAAAGGGATTATCTATCTTTTTAAATAATAAAACTTCAGGAGTAGACTGTCCCTTTAAGCCCTTAATGACAGCTAAAATACCCTGCATATTGGAGCATGGGTCTCGCTGCCAGCAGAAACACAATTCAATCTCTGCACACCCGAGGCAATGACAGCCACCATCAGCCACTTATGTTGGGCATAATTTTTTGTCATTCACTCTTATGAATCCATAAAAAGCAGCAATAATGCCCCATAATCTTACTTTTAGATTATTCTGCTTTACCTGGTGAAGATATTTGGTAAACATCTACTTGATATGTCTCATAGTCTTGTTGCTATAACATATTTAAATCCCATTAAAGTCTATGAGCATTCCTTTTTGCCATTCACCCTTGTCATTCCATAGAGATCAGCTATAATCCCACGTAATCTCACTTTCAGAATATGCCATTGTGCATGGTAAAGATATCTCGGCTAGATTACGAGTTTTGCGGTAAGAGTTGCTCGGTACTAACTTGCAAGTTATTATCACCGCTCACCTCCCTACAGCGCTGGTATTACAGGTTTACAAAAATATTGCAGCGTAAAGCAAAATTGAGCTCCATACCGCAAACCAATACCAGCGCTGCGGTGAGCTGCGGCGACCTGGTTTTACGTGCTCGTGCACGATTTCCTCATAAACATCAATGGGGAGAGCCGGCTGAAAAAAAGCCTAACACCTGTAATAAAGGAGCGTAAAGCTCCGTAACGCAGCCCCATTAATTCCTATGGGGAAACTAAATTTATGTTTACACCTAACACCCTAACATAAACCCCCGAGTCTAAACACCCCTAATCTGCTGCCCCCGACATCGCCGACACCTACATTATACTTATTAACCCCTAATCTACCGCCCCAACACCGCCGCTACCTACATTATACTTATTAACCCCTAATCTGCCGCCCCCAACACCGCCGCCACCTACATTACACTTATTAACCCTTAATCTGCCGCCCCCAAAGTTGCCGCCACCTACATTACACTTATTAACCCCTAATCTGCCGCCCCCAAAGTCGCCACCACCTACATTACACTTATAAATCCCTAATCTGCCGCCCCCAATGTCGCCACCACCTACCTACACTTATTAACCCCTAATCTGCCGCCCCAACGTCACCGCCACTATACTAAAGGTATTATCCCCTAAACCTAACCGTAACCCTAACACCCACTAACTTTAATGTTATTAGAATAAATCTAAATAAAACCTACTATTAATAACTAAATAATTCCTATTTAAAACTAAATGCTTACATGTAAAATAAACCCTAAGCTAGCTACAATATAACTAATAGTTACATTGTAGCTATCTTAGGTTTTAATTATCAAATATTTAAACTAATTACACCTAATCTAATAGCCCTATCAAAATAAAAAAGCCCCCCAAAATAAAAAAAATCCTAACCTACAATAAACTACCAATGGCCCTTAAAAGGGCCTTTTGCGGGGCATTGCCCCAAAGAAATCAGCTCTTTTACCTGTAAAAAAAATACAAACAACCCCCCAACAGTAAAACCCAGCACCCACACAACCAAACCCCACAAATAAAATCCTAACTAAAAAAACCTAAGCTCCACATTGCCCTGAAAAGAGCATTTGGATGGGCATTTAGCTCTTTTTCCTTGCCCGAAACCATAAGCTAAAAATAAAACCCACCCAATAAACCTTAAAAAAACCTAACACTAACCCCCGAAGATCCACTTACAGTTTTCTCCTATCTTCATCCATCCGGCGCGGATCGGCTCCATCTTCAAGACATCTGGCGCAGAGCATCCTCTTCTGACGACGGCGACTGAAGAATGAAGGTTCCTATAAGTGACGTCATCCAAAATGGCGTCCCTTGAATTCCGATTGGCTGATAGAATTCCATCAGCCAATCGGAATTAAAGGTGAAAAAATCCTATTAGCTGATGCAATCAGCCAATAGGATTGAGCTTCAATCCTTTTGGCTGATCCAATCAGCCAATAGGATTGAGCTTGCATTCTATTGGCTGATTGGAATAGCCAATAGAATGCAAGCTCAATCCTATTGGCTGGGGGGCGGAGTTAGCCGCCAACAGAGATAGACGTGCTTGAGGAGAGCTCCTGCAGCTAAACCCTTAAAAGTGCACAATTCAACGTATTTTTCCCTATATTTGGAGGTACTCTGGACATACTCTAGCCCACAATAACAGCCTCTTCCCCCTTATATAGAATTT
The DNA here is from genome assembly GCF_027579735.1 of Bombina bombina. Lineage (NCBI taxonomy): Eukaryota > Metazoa > Chordata > Amphibia > Anura > Bombinatoridae > Bombina > Bombina bombina. Next base: position 482,382,510 of record NC_069502.1, on the reverse strand, counting down.
GGGGACCTTTGTAAAACTTTGTGACACTTTGAGACATCTGGTGCCCTAATCGTGTCTCTGCTGCCGCTCTGCCCTAACGTAGTGCTCCCTGCTGGCTCCGGAGGGTCGGGGATCCGCTCACCAGCCAAGGGACCAGTTAGACGGCTGCACTTGTGACCGGAGACTGAGCCGCATCACCCTTCTCACCGCTCCGCAGGAGGACAGTCTTCCTGTGGACCACCTACCCAGCCTCACTGACCATCACCCCGGGAGTGATATACCTTGGCCCAGGTCCTACGGGCTCCTACCTGCTGCCCGGTCACACTGGGACCCTGCGCGCCTAAACTATTTTGGGCGCGAAGATCCGCCATCTTAGTTGCGGCCTGCCCGGGAGGGCTTTTAGAGCCTCACACACCCAGCTACTTGCGGCCTCACCTTCCTACAGCCCTCCGGTCCTACAGAAGGCGCCCCCGCTGTATGCCTGAACTGCCGGGGAATGGGAGCCTTTACAGCTACAGCTATATAAGCAGTTGCGGTGACAGCCTCTGGACCTGAACCGCTCCAGACCATCAGCACAAGGGGAAGGTGAGTCAATAGATAAAATGGTAATAAGGGAGGCGCTCAAAGCCAAAGGTATCAACACTAAAACAAATTTAATAAAAACATATAAATGAACAGTGGTACAAATATAAAGGGACGTCTCCCCAAACTGAATTAAGCTAATATCCTAAAAAGTCTAAAATGACTGATAAAACTTGCTCAGGTCTAAAAAACAAACAATGATAATCAGCAGTTCTTATGTGCTTGTTGTAATTAAGGCAAATGTTAATGTCTTTTCTCCATATAGAACCAAATCAATAGTCAGTGTTCCGTTATTGAAAATACCACCAAGCTGCCTTATAAAGTAAAGCCGTAGCTGCCAAATATAGTGTCTAGAAAAATAACTTCGATATCCAAAGCTCTCTTGCTTTGTAAGATATCTTTATGTCAAAACCATTAAGCCGTGTACTTTACCAGAAAATAGATTCGTCAGTTGAAGGTCTTACTCCCTCGCCCGGTCCTCACCTCGAGCGGGGCTGACTGCAGCTTTGGCGTCTGACGTCACAGAAAGGTGTTCCGGCTAAAGGTAGAGGCCGATCCCTGCGCTCCCCTCTATGCGCTGTAATCACGGTCCTCTTTGATAAGCCCTGCACTTAGTGCTAATAGCACGCAGGGGACTGAATAACAGGATGATATAATGGATATCCAAAACAGTGTTCCCAAACACAGAGGCTCTGCTCCTTGTGAGAAAATGTCCCAATAGTATAACCCGGGTTATTAAATGAGACTCCAAATGAGATTCCAAAGATATGGTTAGTTGTTACAATGGTGATAACAACAACACTGCCAACACATACGACGCGTTTCGCCCTCCTATGGGCTTTATCAAGATAGTGGTGGCTAGTGTGAGTGACCTTATTTAAAGGGATAACTTTCAGTCTGATTGGTGCTGGTTTTAATTGGCAGATCAGCTTAAGGTGGTATTTGGCTTTAATGACAGTTTCTTTTTTTTTTAAGGTGGTATTTCTCTTTTCTTAGCCTTAAATAAAATTGAACATTCCTACTTATAAAAAGGCATTCTCAGTTGTGGACTTTAATTGTTTTGAATTATATTTATAAAATATATCTCTAGAGCAAGGAGTTAAATGTGTATAGTCAATATTCGAGTCATTAAACGTGATATGTAAATTACAGATTGAATCACAAAACTAATAATTATCTAACAAACTCCACAAAGTCTGTATATCATAAAGTGTGCTAACAGATTAAATAACCTAAGTCCCATAGTAAAGTGCATAGTGGTGCTTAATCTTAAAAGTGAATATAAAAAAACTTAAAACCGTATAGTGTTATAATAAAGTATCCCAAAAAGATTCTTTTATCCTTCAAATAAAAAGGGGGAAAGGTCTAATTCGGAATTTAATCCCTTTGGGTATAAGGTGTCGTATTTGTAAATATATTCTGCTTCCCTTATAAGGAGGGTTTTTTCAATATTACCACCCCTCCATTGATTATTTATTTTCAGAATACCCCAATATTTTAAATCCCTAGTGTTACTCTGGTGAACTTCCTTAAAGTGCTTATATAAGTGTGTGTCTACTCTCTCATTTTCTATACAAAGAAGGTGTTCTCTTATTCTATCCCGGAGACTCCTTTTGGTTTCTCCGAAATAGAATAAGTTACACGTACATTTTAGTACATATATAACATTCTTCTGAGTGCATCTAATAATTCCCTTTATAGTTATATCTTCTCCCAAACCATCAAGTTTTAAACTCTTCAATTTAGAACTATGTGTACATGCTTTACATGTGTAGCAGGGAAAGAAACCTGCTACACTTCTACCCTCCAAATCTAATTGTTTATTAACTCTTATCTTCTTTAGTATTTCGCTAGGGGCCAAAATTGTTTTAAAATTTCTTGCTCTCTTAAAAATAAAAGTCGGATTATCCGCCAACTGACTCCCTATGATATTGTCCTCTTTTAATAAGTGCCAATTTCTTTTAATGATTTTTTTAATCAAAAAGTGGTCTGCGTTGTAGTCCGTTACAAAGGGAACATTAATTTTGTCTTCCATAATGATTTCCTTTGTTTTATAACTTAAAAGGTCATCCCTATTTATTGCTTGTGCTTTTTTTATTGCCCCTGTAATATTTTCCTCCTTATAACCTTTTACAGTAAATTTGTCTGCTAGAACCACTACCTGTCTTTCAAAGTCCTCAATACGTGAACAGTTTTTCCTTATACGTAAACTTTGGCCAAAAGGAATATTGTCCTTCCATAGCTTCAGGTGGCAACTGTCAGCATGTAGCAGACTATTACATTCCACCTCTTTAAAATGAGTTTGTGTTTCCAATTTTTGATTTATTGCCATAATTTCTAGGTCTAAAAACACCACTCGTTCCCTACTATAATTACTCACAAACTTGAGACCATTGGTATTGTTATTCATCTCTTCAAAGAGTTTTAACAATTCTTGCTCAGGTCCCTTCCAAATAATAAAAAGGTCATCTATGTAGCGCTTATAGAGTACGAGGCTTGCACCAAGATCTCTACTGCCAAAGAATTCCTCTTCCCAAACACCCATAAAGAGGTTGGCATAACTCGGTGCAAACCTCGTACCCATAGCGGTCCCTTCTATCTGTTAAGGAAAATAATGAAAAAACAGAAGCCAATAATGAGCAAGCAAGTACAAGTAACAAAACTAATACAAGGGTACAGGGCACACATATACACAAAAATAAATCCAACGATGATTCTAAGACCAGACCTTTTTATAATCACAATAATAGTTATCAGGAGAGAAATTTTCAAGAAAGGAATAATGGTGATAATTATAACCATAGTAGAGATAACTATAGAAATAACTATTATAATAGAGGTTATCATAACAACTATAACAACTATGGGTATAATCAACACCATAATAGACACTATTCCCAACAGAGACACAACTATAATGATTACAACAATTTCAATCACAGAGATTATTATTCAAGGCAGAAGGAATGGGAATATCCCAGGAGGAGAAATACTGTGAGACACGAAAACTTTAGGCAAGAAAATTATAGACATGATTATAAGGAGAATGAAACACCAACGTTTAATAGATTTGCCCCTTTAAGGGTCGAACCCACTATCACAAAAACCCTAACTACTGAAGAGAAATCTTTTTTAGATTACAGCCCTCCAAGAGAGGGCACATCAAAAGATACTTTAAGATTCAATCCAGATCAATCCCAAAGAAGAAAAAGAGGGCTCGAGGGAAGAGAGGAGGAGGAACACGTAAATGTAGCCAAAAGGGTAAGATAGTTGAAAGTGAAAAGAAAGGGATTTTTAATTTGAGCCAATTTAAACTTAACAGCGAACAAGAGAAACTTTTGAATTTGGGATTATCCTATGCCCCTACGGTAAGGATGAACAAATTCCACACCCATATTCACATAAAGAAGTTTGTCAGAAATTTGACCATTAAAAGATTCTTTATGAAAACCCCCTTAGAGAAACAGGCAATTAGTGATCTTGAATCAAAAGACAATTTTCAACACACTAATCTGAAATTAAAGTCAAAATTTAACCCTACCTTTGCCAAAGGCAATTTTTTGGAAACATTTGAAAAGATTGTAACCAATGAGATTAGGAAATGTAATCTCCCTAAGTTAAAGAAACAGAACATAAGCAAAAAAGAAAGAGAAATTTTAAGTGAGTTACAAACCAATAACCAGATCACCATAAAGCCGGCGGACAAGGGTGGAGGGGTAGTGGTAATGGATACCACGAAGTATATGGCAGAAGCCTATAGACTTCTCAACGATGAAAAGACATACAGAGTGTTAACTAGTGACCCAACCAAAAGATATAAAACAATTCTTGATAAAATGTTAATAGAAGGCAATAAAAAAGGTATCTTGAATGATAAAGAGTTTTCATATTTAACATCTGACCACCCAAGAATCCCTATTTTTTACTTTCTACCGAAGGTCCATAAGTGTCTAATAAACCCCCCGGGAAGACCGATAGTGTCTGGGATTAATTCCGTAACAGCAAATGTGTCCCAATATATCGACAAATTCCTTCAGCCTTATGTATCCAAATTGGATTCATATCTTAAAGATTCTACCCAAGTGCTGAACTGTTTAAAACTGATAAAATGGAGTAATGATATGATAATGGCGACATGTGATGTGTCGTCATTATATACCATAATTAAGCACGAACAAGGCATACAAGCTGTTAGACACTATCTAGAAAAAGATTCGAACATAAAGGAAGAACAAAGAATATTTATCTTAAACAATATAAAGTACATATTGGAGCATAATTACTTTTCTTTTGATAATAAATTCTTCCTGCAGATAGAAGGGACCGCTATGGGTACGAGGTTTGCACCGAGTTATGCCAACCTCTTTATGGGTGTTTGGGAAGAGGAATTCTTTGGCAGTAGAGATCTTGGTGCAAGCCTCGTACTCTATAAGCGCTACATAGATGACCTTTTTATTATTTGGAAGGGACCTGAGCAAGAATTGTTAAAACTCTTTGAAGAGATGAATAACAATACCAATGGTCTCAAGTTTGTGAGTAATTATAGTAGGGAACGAGTGGTGTTTTTAGACCTAGAAATTATGGCAATAAATCAAAAATTGGAAACACAAACTCATTTTAAAGATGTGGAATATAATAGTCTGCTACATGCTGACAGTTGCCACCTGAAGCTATGGAAGGACAATATTCCTTTCGGCCAAAGTTTACGTATAAGGAAAAACTGTTCACGTATTGAGGACTTTGAAAGACAGGTAGTGGTTCTAGCAGACAAATTTACTGTAAAAGGTTATAAGGAGGAAAATATTACAGGGGCAATAAAAAAAGCACAAGCAATAAATAGGGATGACCTTTTAAGTTATAAAACAAAGGAAATCATTATGGAAGACAAAATTAATGTTCCCTTTGTAACGGACTACAACGCAGACCACTTTTTGATTAAAAAAATCATTAAAAGAAATTGGCACTTATTAAAAGAGGACAATATCATAGGGAGTCAGTTGGCGGATAATCCGACTTTTATTTTTAAGAGAGCAAGAAATTTTAAAACAATTTTGGCCCCTAGCGAAATACGAAAGAAGATAAGAGTTAATAAACAATTAGATTTGGAGGGTAGAAGTGTAGCAGGTTTCTTTCCCTGCTACACATGTAAAGCATGTACACATAGTTCTAAATTGAAGAGTTTAAAACTTGATGGTTTGGGAGAAGATATAACTATAAAGGGAATTATTAGATGCACTCAGAAGAATGTTATATATGTACTAAAATGTACATGTAACTTATTCTATTTCGGAGAAACCAAAAGGAGTCTCCGGGATAGAATAAGAGAACACCTTCTTTGTATAGAAAATGAGAGAGTAGACACACACTTATATAAGCACTTTAAGGAAGTTCACCAGAGTAACACTAGGGATTTAAAATATTGGGGTATTCTGAAAATAAATAATCAATGGAGGGGTGGTAATATTGAAAAAACCCTCCTTATAAGGGAAGCAGAATATATTTACAAATACGACACCTTATACCCAAAGGGATTAAATTCCGAATTAGACCTTTCCCCCTTTTTATTTGAAGGATAAAAGAATCTTTTTGGGATACTTTATTATAACACTATACGGTTTTAAGTTTTTTTATATTCACTTTTAAGATTAAGCACCACTATGCACTTTACTATGGGACTTAGGTTATTTAATCTGTTAGCACACTTTATGATATACAGACTTTGTGGAGTTTGTTAGATAATTATTAGTTTTGTGATTCAATCTGTAATTTACATATCACGTTTAATGACTCGAATATTGACTATACACATTTAACTCCTTGCTCTAGAGATATATTTTATAAATATAATTCAAAACAATTAAAGTCCACAACTGAGAATGCCTTTTTATAAGTAGGAATGTTCAATTTTATTTAAGGCTAAGAAAAGAGAAATACCACCTTAAAAAAAAAAGAAACTGTCATTAAAGCCAAATACCACCTTAAGCTGATCTGCCAATTAAAACCAGCACCAATCAGACTGAAAGTTATCCCTTTAAATAAGGTCACTCACACTAGCCACCACTATCTTGATAAAGCCCATAGGAGGGCGAAACGCGTCGTATGTGTTGGCAGTGTTGTTGTTATCACCATTGTAACAACTAACCATTTCTTTGGAATCTCATTTGGAGTCTCATTTAATAACCCGGGTTATACTATTGGGACATTTTCTCACAAGGAGCAGAGCCTCTGTGTTTGGGAACACTGTTTTGGATATCCATTATATCATCCTGTTATTCAGTCCCCTGCGTGCTATTAGCACTAAGTGCAGGGCTTATCAAAGAGGACCGTGATTACAGCGCATAGAGGGGAGCGCAGGGATCGGCCTCTACCTTTAGCCGGAACACCTTTCTGTGACGTCAGACGCCAAAGCTGCAGTCAGCCCCGCTCGAGGTGAGGACCGGGCGAGGGAGTAAGACCTTCAACTGACGAATCTATTTTCTGGTAAAGTACACGGCTTAATGGTTTTGACATAAAGATATCTTACAAAGCAAGAGAGCTTTGGATATCGAAGTTATTTTTCTAGACACTATATTTGGCAGCTACGGCTTTACTTTATAAGGCAGCTTGGTGGTATTTTCAATAACGGAACACTGACTATTGATTTGGTTCTATATGGAGAAAAGACATTAACATTTGCCTTAATTACAACAACCACATAAGAACTGCTGATTATCATTGTTTGTTTTTTAGACCTGAGCAAGTTTTATCAGTCATTTTAGACTTTTTAGGATATTAGCTTAATTCAGTTTGGGGAGACGTCCCTTTATATTTGTACCACTGTTCATTTATATGTTTTTATTAAATTTGTTTTAGTGTTGATACCTTTGGCTTTGAGCGCCTCCCTTATTACCATTTTATCTTTTCACTTTATTTTAGACAATTGCAGGGATTTTTGTCTTTTAAGGGGGTGTATGGTTATCAGTTTGGCCCAGTGCACCTATCTACCTTTCTTTGCTTTGAAGGTGAGTCAATCCCATCTTAAGCACTCACAGCCTGGGGGTTATCTTAGACGGACATCCACCTCTCTTGCCCTCCTCCCGCCTCTCCTGAGGCCACTTATAAAACGGGCTACCTGTTAATATCTTGCCTGAAGGGCCCCAAGAACTATACATTCTAACTTGCTTAAGCCCTTCTGCAGCACCACAAGGCCCATAGGGCTAGAGCCCCTCTCTTTGCTACCCTACAGTAGCCCAACCTGTGCCAGGACATACTACAGCCAGTGTTGTTACATTAATCTATGAGAGCATAAGTAAGCTCTGCACTTTGAACTGTCTTTACTATCTAAGTAAGACCCTCTCTGAACTTGTTTCACTGGATCTTTGGGGACTGCTTTATTCTGCCTACAGGGAAAGGAGCACAACATAGAGCCTCAGGATCTAAAGTTCAGGACACTGTGGCCGACTCATTCACCCCAGATCTCCTGTCCACCTGACAGGTAGCCCCACTGTGCCCTGCTGCATGTACCCTCAAGCTGGGAAGAAAAATTTACAAACCTGAGGAGCTGCAGTAACAGTAAACCTACTTTCACAGCTCTGCCTAAAAGTGTCCTTGGTGTGACCCTCTGAACGCATTAACCTGTCCCATTAATTGGTGCCACTGTTGCTGCTGCGTCAGCCTATGTGCCTTTGGGCTCTATGCTCAGAGTGGAGTGTTATTACTTTTATCTGCCCTACTAATGCTTGCTTCTCTTCACAGGTTCTATCTACTGTGTTAATCTATGTAGATGCCTTCTGTTTATTAAGCATATGTCTATTTAACCCCTCTTTGCTGCTCTCAATCTGCATTTCCATATTTGTACTGATACTGTGGTTTTAGGTTATACTTAGGAACATACTTAAGCCAGCCTAGCAGTTAGTGTACTCTCACATTCCTGCCCCACCCCAGTGGCGCGCTGGTCATTTCCACTTATCATTTACCATAAAACCCCCCCTCCCCCCCCCCTATACTAAGCTAAGGGATAACCCATCTTATTCTAGTTATCTGTTAAGGCCTTTGCTACCTAGAGTTGATCTAAACTTTAAAGCATACTGCTGTGTATACTTATTGCTCTGTGTTCTGGTGTTAGTGTTGTGGGTCCCACTACACGGGACGGGCTGCATTGACCCCCCCCGCGCCTCCTCCGCTCCGACCCAGCCTGTCTGGGTTGGTCACCTCCACTTCCCCTTTTCCCTTCCTATTGGTCGTATCCCCCTCCCCGAGGTGCGTGGGGGCTCTTTGGAGTCGTCAACATTGCTGTGGTGTAGTACTATGTGCTAGGTGTCATTCCTCATGAGGACAGTGCGAGCCCCGCTCTTACAATATACCATATATTGCTAATACCCAGGTATTGAAATTTAACCCTGCTTTCTCTCTAAGTTTAGTCCAGGGTCTCAACGACTTCTCTGTGGATACGTGGTCAGGGTGGGCCTTGTCTCCATCATACTGACATACTCCTTGGTCTCTTTTTACCATCAATCATGTCACACTCAGCTAGAAAAAACACCAAGACCCAAGCGGCCTCGAAGCAGACTGTCCTAGACCATTTCTCTCAGCCGTGCAAGAAACCTCCCTCTGTGAGCAAGGACATTAGCGACCCAGAATCTCAAGATGAGGGTTCGCAATCAAGTTCTCAGTCTGTTGCACATCTCAACCACTACATCACCGAAAGTACTCTTCAGAAACTCCTCGCAGCTCAGACTAAATCTATCACTACTGAGATTCAGAGAAGTTCGGCTGAACTTAAAAAGGAAATCCAAGAAATAGGAGATAGGGTTGACTCCCTCAAGCGGCAACAAGACGATCTGGCTACAGATAATTTAAACCTTCTGGCCTACGCAGAAAATCTAGCCGAACAAATCCTATTGGCTGATTGGATCAGCCAATAGGATTGAAGCTCAATCCTATTGGCTGATTGCATCAGCCAATAGGATTTTTTCCCCTTTAATTCCGATTGGCTGATAGAATTCTATCAGCCGATCGGAATTCAAGGGACGCCATCTTGGATGACGTCACTTAAAGGAACCTTCATTCTTCAGTCGCCGTCGTCAGAAGAGGATGCTCCATGCCGGATGTCTTGAAGATGGAGCCGCTCCGCGCTGGATGGATGAAGATAGAAGATGCCGTCTGGATGAAGACTTCTGCCTTCTGGAAGACCACTTCTTGCCGCTTGGATGAAGACTTCTCCCGGCTTCGTTGAGGACTTCTTGCCGCTTGGATGAAGACTTCTCCCGGCTTCGTTGAGGATGGATGTCCGGTCTTCAAAAACTGTAAGTGGATCTTCGGGGGTTAGTGTTAGGTTTTTTAAGGGTTTATTGGGTGGGTTTTATTTTTAGCTTAGGGTTTTTGGCAAGGAAAAAGAGCTAAATGCCCTTTTAAGGGCAATGCCCATCCAAATGCCCTTTGCAGGGCAATGGGGAGCTTAGGTTTTTTTAGTTAGGATTTTATTTAGGGGGTTTGGTTGTGTGGGTGGTGGGTTTTACTGTTGGGGGGTTGTTTGTATTTTTTTTTTACAGGTAAAAGAGCTGATTTCTTTGGGGCAATGCCCCGCAAAAGGCCCTTTTAAGGGCCATTGGTAGTTTATTGTAGGCTAGGTTTTTTTTTATTTTGGGGGGCTTTTTTATTTTGATAGGGCTATTAGATTAGGTGTAATTAGTTTAAATATTTGATCATTTGCTTTTTATTTTGTGTAATTTAGTGTTTGTTTGTTTTTCTAATTTAGTTAATTGTATTTAATTAATGTAATTCATTTAATTGTAGTGTAAGGTTAGGTGTTAGTGTAACTCAGGTTAGGTTTTATTTTACAGAATTTTTTTTTATTTATTTTAACTAGGTAGTTAGTAAATAGTTAATAACTATTTACTAACTAATCTACCTAGTTAAAATAAATACAAACTTATCTGTGAAATAATAATAAAACCTAAGTTAGCTACAATGTAACTATTAGTTATATTGTAGCAAGCTTAGGGTTTATTTTATAGGTAAGTATTTAGTTTTAAATAGGAATTATTTAGTTAATGATAGTAATTTTATTAGATAGATTTATTTTAATTACATTAAAGTTAGTGGGTTTTAGGGTTAGGGGTTAATAACTTTATTATAGTGGCGGTGACGTTGGGGGCGGAAGATTAGGGGTTAATAAATGTAGGTAGGTGGCGGCGATGTTAGGGGCGGCAGATTAGGGGTTAATAAGTATAATGTAGGTGTCGGCAGTGTCGGGGGCGGCAGATTAGGGGTTAATAAGTATAATGTAGGTGTCGGCGGTGTTGGGGGAGGCAGATTAGGGGTTAATAACAGTAATGTAAGTTGTGGCGATGTTAGGGACAGCATATTAGGGGTTAATAATATTTAACTAGTGTTTGCGATGCAGGAGTACGGCAGTTTAGGGGTTAATATGTTTATTATAGTGGCGGCGATGTCCAGAGCGGCAGATTAGGGGTTAATAATTTTATTTTAGTGTTTGCGATGCGGGAGGGCCTCGATTTAGGGGTTAATAGATAGTTTATGGGTGTTAGTATACCGCAAAACTCGTAACCTAGCTAAAATAAATACAAAATTATCTGTAAAATAAAACCTAACCTGTCTTACACTAACACCTAACCTTACACTACAATTAAATCAATTACATTTATTAAATACAATTAACTAAATTAAAAAGCAAACAAACACTAAATTACACAAAATAAAAAAGAAATTATCAAATATTTAAACTAATTACACCTAATCTAATAGCCCTATCAAAATAAAAAAGATAGTTTTTTATTTTGTGTAATTTAGTGGGGGGGTTTTATAATTTAGTTAATTGTATTTAATTAATGTAATTTATTTAATTGTAGTGTAAGGTTAGGTGTTAGTGTAACTCAGGTTAGGTTTTATTTTACAGGTAAATTTGTATTTATTTTAACTAGGTAGTTAGTAAATAGTTAATAACTATTTACTAACTAGTCTACCTAGTTAAAATAAATACAAACTTAGCTGTGAAATAAAAATAAAACCTAAGATAGCTACAATGTAACTATTAGTTATATTGTAGCTAGCTTAGGGTGTATTTTATAGGTAAGTATTTAGTTTTAAATAGGAATTATTTAGTTATTAATAGTAATTTTTATTTAAATTTATTTTAATTACATTAAAGTTAGTGGGTGTTAGGGTTAGGGTTAGACTTAGGGTTAGGGGTTAATAACTTTAGTATAGTGGTGGCGACGTTGGGGGCGGAAGATTAGGGGTTAATAAATGTAGGTAGGTGGCAGTGATGTTAGGGGTGGCAGATTAGGGGTTAATAAGTATAATGTAGGTGTCGGGGGTGGCAGATTAGGGGTTAATAACAGTAATGTAAGTTGTGGCGATGTTAAGGACAGCAGATTAGGGGTTAATAATATTTAACTAGTGTTTGCGATGCGGGAGGGCCTCGGTTTAGGGGTTAATAGGTAGTTTATGGGTGTTAGTGTACTTTTTAGCACTTTAGTTATGAGTTTTATGTTACTGCGCTGTAGCATAAAACCCATAACTACTGAGTTTCAGTTTACGGTATGGATCTTGTAGTTATGGGCTGTACCGCTCACTTTTTGGCCTCCCAGGCAAACTCGTAATACCGGCGCAAAGGAAGTCCCATTGAAAAAGGACTTTTTTGAAAGCTGCGGTAGTTACGCTGCATTACGGCCAAAAAAGTGTGTGGTACAGAAATACCTGCAAGACTCGTAATACCAGTGGAAGTGAAAAAGAGCCTTAATGCTTCTTTTTCACTCATACCGCAAAACTCGTAATCTAGCCATCTGGTAGCTATGTCTCATAGTACTGTTGCTATAGCATTTTTATTTTACATACCATTAAAGTCTATGGGCATTCCATTTTGTCATTCACCCTTGTCATTCCATACAAAGCAGCTAGAGGGGGGTAGTTATCAAGCCGTCAACCTCAAATACGCTGGAATTCCGCAGCGTATTTGTGGCGAGGCTGATTCGCCTTAGTTATCAAAGGCTAGAGACCGTCAAAAGTAGAATTTTGTGACGTAAGCTTCGATCCGCCGGACTCAGTCCGACACAGATCGATTCTTACGTCACTCCAGATGTTCCGCACACAATTGTGTGCGGCACAATCTGACTACTTTTGCTAGTTTGCAAAAAAGTGTGTTAACCCTTTGCGGTAGATTTATGCAACTCTATAAAGTGTGGTTTCCCAAAACCCACACTGAAAAAATATTAAGTATACACAATTAGAGTGCGCTAAAACAGCTCTACCTATAAAGTAATAGCACTATATAAATATAAATAAAAATTTACTATACAATGTGTTATATTTCAAAAAATACAAAATATTAACAAATTTAATAATTCTATAATTAAATTTTATTGTTACATAAAATTGAACAGTTGTATATAAGGTGCACCTTATTCAATATATATTACAATCAAATATTAAAATCACTAAAAAATCTCAATTGTCCAAAGATATCTCCCCAATACTTCTTACTCAGTATTTGATAAAATGGCTTTGTTGCAAAAAGATATATGCTGGCTTTGTTGCAAATATTTATACTGAGAAGTGTAACAAAATCCGTTGTCAACAAAAATGTCCTCTGATACAATATATCATATAGACCGTTAGAAGACTTTCCAATAAAAACAATGAAAAAGCAGTTTGTTATTTTCGGGGTACCCCTTATTGGAGACAATTACTATTCAGAGTCAATTGTTAGGTGGCGGTGTATCCTCTATTTGCATAGATATATATAAGCAATTTTTGTTTTTTGATTTTGAATCCCAAGTTGGAAGTTTTAACAGCACTCACCAGAATCCGAAAGGCTTGAAATAGTGTTACCTTTCCCCGGATCAGCTTTTTCTTTGCGGCGTCTAACTGGCGTTTCAAGGTGAACCGTTACTTTAGTCCTCACGTGACCTTTCTGCCGCACCAATAGCCTTACCAGGTTGCCGGTGTAAGTGGTTTCAAAAAACTTCCTTATATTTCCATATATGTCTTATTCGTAGTAAGTCTACAATCAAATACAAATGCTACCAGGAGCACAAGTAATTTGCTAGCACAATGTCTGCTTAATCTCTTTGTGGAAATCCGCTCCCCACAGAGAATGCAGTACACAGGAGTAAGCAGGAGAAAGTTCCGTTACCGAAGCTGGCCAGCCCAACGGATTTTGTCAAAAAACTAGCAGGTACGCTCGGCACTTTTCCGGCCCAGCGTACTTGGTTTTCAATCCGCCCTGGAGGCGGCGGATCCCATAGGAATCAATGGGAGTCTGACCATAGCGAAAGTTCATGTTCGCTGCTACCAGACATCCCATTGATTCCTATGGGAAATGTCTGCACCTAACACCCTAACATGTACCCCGAGTCTAAACACCCCTAAGCTGTCCCCCCCTACACCGCAGCAACTAAATAAAGTTATTACCCCCTAAACCGCCGCTCCCGGAGCCCACCGCAAGCTACTCTATACATATTAACCCCTAAACCGCCGCTCCCGGGGCCCACCGCAAGCTACTCTATACATATTAACCCCTAAACCGCCGCTCCCTGACCCCGCCGCAACTATAATAAATGTATTAACCCCTAAACCGCCGCTCCCGGACACCGCCGCAACCTACATTATACCTAGTAACCCCTATCCTGCCCCCCCTATACCGCCGTCCTCTATAATAAAGTTATTAACCCCTATCCTGCTGATCCCGCACCTTGCCGCAACTAAATAAATAGTTTAACCCCTAAACCGCCGCTCCCGGACCCTGCCGCAACCTATATTAAATTTATTAACCCCTAATCTGCCCCCCTACACCGTCGCCACCTATAATACATTTATTAACCCCTATCCTGCCCCCCACTACACCGCCGCCACTGTAATAAATTTATTAACCCCTAAACCTAAGTCTAACACTAAACCTAACACCCCCCTAACTTAAATATTAATTAAATAAATCTAAATAATATTTCTATTATTAACTAAATTAATCCTATTTAAAACGAAATACTTACCTTTAAAATAAACCCTAATATAGCTACAATATAAATAATAATTATATTGTAGCTATCTTAGGATTGATTTATTTTTTATAGGTAACTTTCAATTTATTTTAACTAGGTACAATAGCTATTAAATAGTTAATAACTATTTAATAGCTACCTAGCTAAAATAATGAGAAATTTACCTGTAAAATAAAAACTAACCTAAGTTACAATTACACCTAACAATACACTATCATTAAATAAATTAATCCTATTTAAAACTAAATACTTACCTGTAAAATAAACCCTAAGATAGCTACAATGTAATTAATAATTACATTGTAGTTATTTTAGGATTTATATTTATTTTACAGGTAACTTTGTATTTATTTTAGCTAGTTAGAATAGTTATTAAATAGTTATTAACTATTTAATAACTACCTAGCTAAAGGTAATACAAAATTACCTGTAAAATAAATCCTAACCTAAGTTACAATTAAACCTAACACTACACTATCATTAAATTAATTAAATAAATTAACTACAAATAACTACAATTAAATACAATTACATAAACTAACTAAAGTACAAAAAAAAGCTAAGTTACAAAAAATAAAAAAAATAAGTTACAAACATTTAAAAAATATTACAACAATTTTTTAATTTTTTCCTCTTACTCATTTACTGTACCAACACATATTATATACAGTTTTTCTCGCCATTAAATGGACTTTCTAAAGATACCATTATTTTCATCATATCTTATAAATTACTATAAAAAATGGAACAAAACACACTTTTTCTAACTTTGACCCCCAAAATCTGTTACACATCTACAGCCACCAAAAAATACCCATGCTAAATAGTTTCTAAATTTTGTCCTGAGTTTAGAAATACCCAATGTTTACATGTTCTTTGCTTTTTTTGCAAGTTATAGGGCAATAAGTGCAAGTAGCACTTTGTTATTTTCAAACCATTTTTTTTTTTTTCAAAATTAGCGATAGTTACATTGTAACACTGATATCTTTCAGGAATCCCTGAATAACTCTTCACGGGTATATATTTTTTTTAGTAGACAACCCAAAGTATTCATCTAGCCCCATTTTGGTATATTTCATGACACCATTTCACCCCCAAATGTGATCAAATATAAAAAATCGTTCATTTTTTCACAAACTTTAGGTTTCTCACTGAAATTATTTACAAACAGCTTGTGCAATTATGGCCCAAATGGTTGTAAGTGCTTCTCTGGGATCCCCTTTGTTCAGAAATAGCAGACATGTATCTTTTTGGCATTGCTTTTTGGTAATTAGAAGGCCACTAAATGCCGCTGCGCACCACACGTGTATTATGACCAGCAGTGAAGGGGTTAATTAGGGAGCTTGTAGGGAGCGTGAAGGGTTAATTTTAGCTTTAGTGTAGTGTAGTAGACAACCCAAAGTATTGATCTAGGTCCATTTTGGTATATGTCATGCCACCATTTCACCACCAACTGCGATCAAATAAAAAAAATCGCTAACTTTTTCACAATTTTAGGTTGCTCACTGAAATTATTTACAAACAGTTAGTGCAATCATGGCACAAATGGTTGCTTCTCTGGTATCCCTTTGTTCAGAAATAGCAGACATATATGGTTTTGGCATTGCTTTTTGGTAATTAGAAGGCTGCTAAATGCAGCTGCGCACAACACTTGTATTATGCCCAGCAGTGAAGGGGTTAATTAGGTAGCTTGTAGGGTTAATTTTAGCTTTACTGTAGAGATTAGCCTCCCACCTGACATATCCCACCCCTTGATCCTTCCCTGATCCCCCTCAAACAGCTGTCTTCCCTCCGCCACCTCACAATTGGCACCACCATCTTAAAAGGACAGTCTAGTCAAAATTAAACTTTCATGATTCAGATAGGGCATGCAATTTTAAACAACTTTCCAATTTACTTCTATTATCTAATTTGCTCAATTCTTTAGATATCCTTTGCTGAAGAAATAGCAATGCACATGTGTGAGCCAATCACACAAGGCCTCTAGGTGCAGCAACCAATCAGCAGCTACTGAGCATATCTAGATATGCTTTTCAGCAAGTGATATCAAGAGAATGAAGCAAATTAGATAATAGAAGTAAATTAGAAAGTTGTTTAAAATGGCATGCTCTTTCTAAATCACGAAAGAAAAAAATTGGCTTTCATGTCCCTTTAAGTACTGGCAGCAAGTCTGCCAGTACTAAAATAAAAGGCAATTTTTTGTTTAGTATTTATTTTGCAGTGATGAATCCCCCTTAGCCCCCAACCTTTCTGACCCCCCCCCCCCATACAGCTCTCTAACCCTCCCTCCTCTACCTATCTTCCCCCATCTTGGGTACTAGTAGCTGTCTGCCAGGACCCATTTTGCCATAATAAATGTGTTTTGTTTTCTTTCTTTTTTGCTTAATCATGTTTTGTAGTGTAGCTGTCCACCCTCAACACCCTCCCCCCCTCCCCGATCCCTTTACAAAAATTAATTTCCCTGTCCCTCCCTATCTCCCTCAATCACCTTAATGTAGCGTGCAAGCGCATGCAGGCCCCCCACCCCGGACGCTCCTGATGTATTGCGCGCACTGCAGGGACAGGCATAGAGAAATAGCGCAAACTCTCTATTTTGAGCAAGATAGAGTCAGAGAGAAGCCCAGAACTGCAATGACATACAGGGTTCGTCGCTGGTCCTTAGGGCATAACGACCAACGTTGAACAGGGTACAACATTGGTCGTTAAGGGGTTAAATGTAATTTCATTATAGTCTATGGGCATTCCATTTTGTCATTCACCCTTGACTTTCCATAGAAAGCAGCTCTAATCTGATGTAATATCACTTTCAGAATATGCTACTGTACCTGGGGAACATATCTGGTAAATATCTATTTGATATGTCTCATAGTTTTGTTGCTATAGCACTTTTAAATGTAATCCCCTTATAGTCTATGGGCATTCCATTTTGTCATTCACCCTTGTCATTCCATAAAAAGCAGCTATAATCTGACATAATCTCACTTTCAGAATATGCTACTGTACCTGGGGAACATATCTGGTAAATATCTATTCAATATGTTTCATATTTATGTTGCTATAGCTGCCCCCCCTCAACACCCTCCCCCCCTCCCCGATCCCTTTACAAAAATTAATTTCCCTGTCCCTCCCTCTCTCCCTCTCTATCCCTCAATCACCTTAATGTAGCATGCAAGCGGGTGCGCCCCCCCCCCGACACTCCTGATGACTTGCCCACACTGCAGGGACAGGCATAGAGAAATAGCGCAATCTCGCTATTTTGAGCGAGATCGCGTCAGAGAGAAGCCCAGGACTGCAACGACATACAGGGTTCGTCGCTGGTCCTTAGGGCATAACGACCAACGTTGAACAGGGTACGACATTGTTCGTTAAGGGGTTAAATGTCATTCCATTATAGTCTATGGCATTCCATCTTGTCATTCACCCTTGTCATTCCATAAAAAGCAGCTATAATCTGATGTAATCTCACTTTCAGAATATGCTACTGTACTTGGGGAATATATCTGGTAAATATATATTTGATATATCTCATAGTTTTGTTGCTATAGCACTTTAAAATGAATCCCATTAAAGTCTATGGGCACTTCATTTTGTCATTCACCCTTGTTATTCCATAGAAAGCAGCTATAATCTGACATAATATCACTTTCAGAATATGCTACTGTACCACCTGGGGAACATATCTGGTAAATATCTAGTTCATATGTCTCATAGTTTTGTTGCTATAGCACTTTTAAATGTAATCCCATTATAGTCTATGGGCATTCCATTTTGTCATTCACCCTTGTCATTCCATAAAAAGCAGCTATAATCTGACATAATCTCACTTTCAGAATATGCTACTGTACCTGGGGAACATATCTGGTAAATATCTATTTGATATGTTTCATATTTATGTTGCTATAGCACTTTTAAATGTATCCAATACACAAGCACAAAAAATGTGAGGCAGAGGGACAGTGAAAGTTAAGAGCATCAAATTTATTGAACAAAAGGGTAAAAATAACAATAGTTGTATCGTTTATGTGTACAAAAAGCCGGTGTAGCAGAGGTTTAACGCGTTCCAGCTTACTCCTTCTTCATAGACCGTCCTACACCGGTCACTGGCGCCAACTTAAATACTTTCAAAATTGCGAAACACCTGTTACACTTTCCACGTAACCAGCTAAACCTTAAAGAGACATGTCCTTTCTATATACTCGTGCTGACGTTAGTGGATGTTAGTCCTAAACAGATAACTAATGTACGTTGCTAGTGAACAATTCTCTTAACAGCTGTTTAAGAATATGGCCTTATTGACATAGAATACTTATGCCTAAACCGATCAGATAGAGGTACCAAAATACTTCTAAACTAACAAATAAAAATCATTATTTTACTGACCCCCTCCAAATGAAGATAAGGTCATTGATGTACCTTTTGTACATCACAATATTTCCCCTCTGGTGGCATCCCTCCCCAAAGAGGGGGAAATGTAGTAGTTCTTAATAAGGTTGACTATGTTCAGGAGGCCCTTAGACAGTTAGAAGACACTGACGTATACACATCACTTGACTTTGACCCTACAATTAACTTCCAGAAGAGCCTGTTTACTATCCTAGATGAAGGCAGGGAACTAGGGCTTATAGATGAGGAGACGTGTAAATTTTTGATGGTACAGAACCCAAGGGTGCCTATTTTCCATCATTTCCCCAAGACTCATAGGTCTTTGGAAAACGTGCAGGGACGACCCATCGTTTCAGGAATAGGGTCCCTGCTAGAACCCTTGGGGAAATAGATGGAGAAGATATTGCAGCCCTTAGTGAGAATGCGTCTATCCTTTTTGAAAGATACTAAGGAATTATTGACTATGTTGGAGAGTTTTGAATGGAAACAGGAATATACAGTGGGGCAAAAAAGTATTTAGTCAGCCACCAATTGTGCAAGTTCTCCCACTTAAGAAGATGAGAGAGGTCTGTAATTTTCATCATAGGTATACCTCAACTATGAGAGACAAAATGTGGAAACAAATCCAGATAATCACATTGTCTGATTTGGAAAGAATTTATTTGCATATTATGGTGGAAAATAAGTATTTGGTCACCTACAAACAAGCAAGATTTCTGGCTCTCACAGCCCTGTATCTTCTTCTTTAAGAGGCTCCTCTCTCCTCCACTCATTACCTGTATTAATGGCACCTGATTGAACTTGTTATCAGTATAAAAGACACCTGTCCACACCCTCAAACAGTCACACTCCAAACTCCACTATGGTGAAGACCAAAGAGCTGTCGAAGGACACCAGAAACAAAATTGTAGACCTGCACCAGGCTGGGAAGACTGAATCTGCAATAGGCAAGCAGCTTGGTGTGAAGAAATCAACTGTGGGAGCAATAATTAGAAAATGGAAGACATACAAGACAACTGATAATCTCCCTCGATCTGGGGCTCCACGCAAGATCTCACCCTGTGGGGTCAAAATGATCACAAGAACGGTGAGCAAGCATCCCAGAATCACACGGGGGACCTAGTGAATGACCTGCAGAGAGCTGGGACCAACGTAACAAAGGCTACCATCAGTAACACACTACGCCGCCAGGGACTCAGATCCTGCAGTGCCAGATGTGTCCTCCTGCTTAAGCCAGTACATGTCCGGGCCCATCTGAAGTATGCTAGAGTGCATTTGGATGATCCAGAAGTGGATTAGGAGAATGTCATATGGTCAGATGAAACCAAAGTAGAACTGTTTGGTAGAAACACAACTAGTCGTGTTTGAAGGAGAGAGAATGCTGAGTTGCAACCAAAGAACACCATACCTACTGTGAAGCATGGGGGTGGCAACATCACGCTTTGGGGCTGTTTCTCTGCAAAGGGAACAGGATGACTGATCCGTGTACATGAAAGAATGAATGGGGCCATGTATCGTGAGATTTTGAGTGCAAACCTCCTTCCATCAGCAAGGGCATTGAAGATGAAACGTGGCTGGGTCTTTCAGCATGACAATAATCCCAAACACACCACCCGGGCAACGAAGGAGTGGCTTCGTAAGAAGCATTTCAAGGTCCTGGCGTGGCCTAGCCAGTCTCCAGATCTCAACCCCATAGAAAACCTTTGGAGGGAGTTGAAAGTCTGTGTTGCCCAGCGACAGCCCCAAAACATCACTGCTCTAGATGGGCCAACATACCAGCAACAGTGTGTGACAACCTTGTGAAGACTTACAGAAAACGTTTGACCTCTGTCATTGCCAACAAAGGATATATAAAAAAGTATTGAGATGAACTTTTGATATTGATCAAATACTTATTTTCCACCATAATTTCCAAATAAATTCTTTCCAAATCAGACAATGTGATTGTCTGGATTTGTTTCCACATTTTGTCTCTCATAGTTGAGGTATACCTATGATGAAAATTACAGGCCTCTCTTAAGTGGGATAACTTGCACAATTGGAGGCTGACTAAATACTTTTTTGCCCCACTGTATATGGATGACCATAGATGTGGTGAGCCTCTATTCCAGTATTCCACTGGATAGGGGTATGGAGGCCATTAAGTTCTTCCTAGAGGAATTTATAGAATATGCAGTTCAACATATAAGTTTCATTTTGAGAGTGCTGTTTTTCCTTCTAACACACAATTATTCCTCCTTTGGGGCCGGTTCTATCTCCAGAGGCATGGGACAGCAATGGGGGCAACTTTTGCGCCAGCTTTCGCCAACCTATATATGGCTTGGTGAGAGCTGTCCCACGTCTTTAGGGAGGGATGCCCCCAGAGGGGAAATATTGTGATGTACAAAAGGTACATCGATGACCTTATCTTCATTTGGAGGGGGTCAGTGTTGGAAGAGAACTTTGCACGTGACATTAATGTCAATACAGTGGATTTGAAATTCACCAGTGTAATCAGTGCTGATTGAATAGAATTTCTGGATTTGGTGCTTTTCGAGGAGTGGCAACAATATAACCACCACATTGCATAGGAAACCAATAGTTTGGAACAGTTTACTCCATTCTAGGAGCATGCACCCCAAGCATACACATTATGGCATATTAAAAGGCGAATACATGAGGCTCAAAAGGAACTGCTCTACAGAAGCAGAATACTGTGAGCACTCAGCTATCTTTAGAGAACGATTTCGGAGAAAAGGTTTCTCTGAGTGTCTGATTGACAGGGCCTCTAAAGAAGTAGACTAATTGAACAGACGTGTATTACTGTCTAGAAGTAAAAACACAAATAAAGATAAGTTTGCTGACATACCAATATTTGTGACGGACTACAGTAATCAATTTGACGATATTACTGAAATAATTAAAAAATGTTTTTCTATACTTCAGGCCCCCAGTGAGATCAAAAACAAGAGAGGAAAATGTAGTAGTTGGCTCCAATGTAAAGGACATTACAGATGTGGTTATGGCGGTTGTAGGGCATGCACATATACTCAGGTAGGTAAACAATTCCAGTCAACAGTGACGCAAAGGGTTTTTTCCCTTGATGCATGCACCAACTGCTGTTCCACATATGTAATTTACCTGGTTACGTGTACCATCTGTAAGGTGTAGTATGTTTGGTTACCACAAGGGATGCCAGAGAACGGGTTAATGAACATCTTACATTCAGTTTAACGAATAGCCAAGAAGTGGGGTGATAAGAAAGGAGCAAAAAGCATCAACAAGGAATTGGAATAATTGTGCTTTATACAAAAAAATCATAACCACCATAAAAAGGGTGGGTCTCATGGACTCTTGCCAATATGAAAGAAATGAATTTATCAGGTAAATTCTTACATAAATTATGTTTTCTTTCATGTAATTGGCAAGAGTCCATGAGCTAGTGACGTATGGGATAGCAAATACCCAAGATGTTGAACTCCACGCAAGAGTCACTAGAGAGGGAGGGATAAAATAAAGACAGCCAATTCCGCTGAAAAATTAATCCACAACCCAAATCAAAAGTTTTAATCTTATAATGAAAAAAAATGAAATTATAAGAAGAAGAATCAAACTGAAACAGCTGCCTGAAGTACTTTTCTACCAAAAACTGCTTCTGAAGAAGAGAAAACATCAAAATGATAGAATTTAGTAAAAGTATGCAAAGAAGACCAAGTTGCTGCTTTGCAAATCTGATCAACAGAAGCTTCATTCTTAAAAACCCAGGAAGTGGAAACTGACCTAGTAGAATGAGCCATAATCATCTGAGGCGGGGATGTACCCGACTCCAAATAAGCATGATAAATCAAAAGCTGTAACAAAGATGCCAAAGAAATGGCAGAAGCCTTCTGACCTTTCCTAGAACCAGAAAAGATAACAAATAGATTAGATGTCTTCCTAAAATCTTTAGTAGCTTCAACATAATATTTTGAAGCTCTTACCACATCCAAAGAATGTAAGGATCTCTCCAGAGAATTCTTAGGATTAGGACACAAAGAAGGGACAACAATTTCTCTACTAATGTTGTTGGAGTTCACAACTTTAGGTAAAAATTTAAACGAAGTCCGCAAAACCACCTTATCCTAATGAAAAATCTGAAAAAGAGACTCACATGAAAGAGCAGATAAATCATAAATTCTTCTAGCAGAAGAGATGGCCAAAAGGAACAACACTTTCCAAGAAAGGAATTTAATGTCCAGAGAATGCATAGGCTCAAACGGAGGAGCCTGTAAAGCTTTCAAAACCAAATTAAGACTCCAAGGAGGAGAAACTGATTTAATGACAGGCTTGATATGAACCAAAGCCTGTACAAAACAATAAATATCAGGAAGTTTAGCAATTTTTCTGTGGAACAGAACGAGCAGAGATTTGTCCTTCCAAAGAACTTGCAGACAAACCCTTATCTAAACCATCCTGAAGAAACTATAAAATTCTACGAATTCTAAAAGAATGCCAAGAGAATTTATGAGAAGAGCACCATGAGATGTAAGTCTTCCAAACTCTATAATAAATCTTTCTAGACACAGATTTACGAGCCTTCAACATAGTATTAATCACTGAGTCAGAGAAACCTCTATGACTAAGCACTAAGCGTTCAATTTCCATACCATCAAATTTAATGATTTGAAATCCTGATGAAAAAAATTAACCTTGAGATATAAGGTCTGACCTTAATTGAAGTGGCCAAGGTTGGCAACTGGACATCCGAACACGATCCACATACCAAAACCTGTGCGGCCATGCTGGAGCCACCAGCAGCACAAACGATTTCTCCATGATGATTTTGAAAATCACTCTTGGAAGAATAACTAGAGGCGGAAAAATATAGGCAGGTTGATAACTCCAAGGAAGTGTCAATGCATCCACTGCCTCCGCCTGAGGATCCCTGGACCTAGATAGGAACTTGGGAAGTTTCTTGTTTAGATGAGATGCCATCAGATCTATTTCTGGAAGCCCCCACATCTGAACAATTTGAAAAAACACATCTGGGTGAAAAGACCACTCTCCCAGATGTAAAGCTTGACGACTGAGATAATCCGCTTCCCAATTGTCTATACCTGGGATATGGACCGCAGAAATTAGACAGGAGCTGGATTTTGCCCAAGCAAGTATCCAAGATACTTCTTTCATAGCCTGAGGACTGTGAGTCCCACCCTGATGATTGACATACGCCACAGTTGTGACGTTGACTGTCTGAAAACCAATAAATGTCTCTCTCTACAATAGAAGCCAAAACTGAAGAGCTCTGAGAATCGCACGGAGTTCCAAAATATTGATTGATAATCTCGCCTCTTGAGATTTCCAAACCCCATTGTGCTGTCAGAGATCCCCAGACAGCTTCCCAACCTAAAAGACTCGCATCTGTTGTGATCACGGTCCAGGTTGGATGAACCAAAGAGACCCGTAGAACTATACGATGGTGATCTAACCACCAAGTCAGAGATAGTTGAATATTGGGATTCAAGGATATTAAATGTGATATCCTAGTATAATCCCTGCACCATTAATTCAGCAATAAAAAACTGGAGAGATCTCATATGAAAACGAGCAAAGGGAATCGAGTCCGATGCTGCAGTCATGAGACCTAAAACTTCCATGTATATAGCTACTGAAGGAAATAATAGAGACTGAAGGTTCCGACAAGCTGAACCCAATATAAATTGTCTCTTGTCTGATAGAGACAAAGACATTGACACAATCTATCTGGAAACCTAAAAAAGGTGACCCTTGTCTGAGGAATCAAGGAACTTTTTTGGTAAAAATGATCCTCCAACCATGTCTTTGAAGAAACAACAGAAGTTGAATCGTATGAGATTCTGCAGAACGAAAAGACTGAGCAAGTACCAAGATATCGTCCAAATAAGGAAACACTGAGAACCTTTGAAAAGATTCCTAGAGCTGTCGCTAGGCCAGAAAGGAAGAGCAACAAATTGGTAATGCTTGTCTAAAAAAGAGAATCTCAGAAAATGAAAATAATCTGAATGAAACAGAATATGAAGTTATGCATCCTCTAAGTCTATTGTGGGCAAATAATGCCCTTGCTGAACAAAAGGCAGAATAGACCTTATAATCACCATTCTGAAAGATGGTACTCTTACATGACAATTCAAAAGATTTTCTTTCTTTGGGACAATGAATAGTTCTGAATAAAACCCCAGACCCCGTTCCTGAAACGGAACTGGTATGAATACCCCAGATAACTCCAGGTCTAAAAACACACTTCAGGAAAGTCTGAGCCTTTACTGAGATTGCTGGAATATGTGAGAGAGAAAAAAACTTCTCACAGGCGGTCTTACTCTGAATCCTATTCTGTACCCCAATCTAAGGAGTTTGGACCGAATTGAACCAAACAACTTTAGAAAAATCTTAACCTGCCCCCTACCAGCTAAGCTGGAATAAGGGCCGCACCATCATGCGAATTTAGGGGCTGGCTTTGATCTCTTAAATGGCTTACATTCATTCCATTTTGAAGAAAGCTTCCAATTAGAAACATATTACTTGGAGAAGAATTAGGTTTCTGTTCCTTATTAAGAACAAAAACAGTTGTAAGCTCAAGATTTACCCTTAGAACTTAAACTTCAGGCAAAAAAACTCCCTTCCCCACAGTAACAGTTGAAAGTATTGAATCCAATTGTGAACCAAAAAATGTATTACCTTTGAAGGAAAGAAAATAGAATCCGTATTTAGAAATCAAATCAGCATTCCAAGATTTAAGCCACAAAGTTCTTCTAGCTAAAATAGCTAAAGACATAGATTTAACCTCAATTTTGATAATATCAAAAAATGGCATCACAATTGAAATTATTAGCATGTTGAATCAAGTTAACAATGCTAAACAAATCATAATCCGATAGTTGTTGCGCTAAAGTTTCCAACCAAAAAAGATGAAACAGCTGCAACATCAGCCAAAGAAATTGCAGGCCTAAGGAAAGGACCTGAAAATAAATTAACTTTCCTTAGATAAGATACAAGTTTCCCATCTGAAGGATCTTTAAAATAGATACTATTTTCCATAGGAATAGTAGTACGTTTAGCAAGAGTAGAGATAGCACCATTAACTTTGGGGATCTTTTCCCAAAACTCCAAACTAACTGCTGGCAAAGGATACAATTTTTAAAACCACCTTAAAGAAGGAATAAAAGAAGTACCAGGCCTATTCAATTCCCTAGCATTAGGAACTGGAAAAAAAACCTCTGAAGTAACCACAGGAGGTTAATAAACAATATAATCAACACTTTTTCAACAAAGAACGAATGTACTTCATTTAAAAAGAAAAAGTAGATTTGTTACTGTCAATATCTGATGAAGGATATTCTGACTCAGATAAATCCTCATCAGAGAAGGATAATTCAGTATGTTGTCGGTCATTTGAAAAATTAATCAACTAAATGAGAAGTTTAAAAAAGACCTTTACATTTTATTAGAAGACGGGATGGCAGACAAAGCCTTCTGAATAGAATCAGAAAAATATTCTTATAAATTCCCAGGTATATCTTGTACATTAGATGTTAAAAGAATAGCATTAGACAATGCATTAATACTGATGAACATTTTCTCTGCATGTAAAAGTTTATCATGATAACTTATTACAAACCATAGCTAAAGATAAAAATTCATAACATTAAAATAAATTAACTTAGCTTTGGTAGGACTGATATCAGTCAGCAGGAATCCAACAGTGTTTCTGATACAGGAACAGTTTTGAGATATCTTGCAAATGTAAGAGAAAAAACAACATATAAAGCAAAATATCAATTTCCTTACATGACAGTTTCAGGAATGGGAAAGAAATGCAAAACAAAATAAGCCTTTGGAAACCAGAAGCAAAAAGAAATGAAGTTTTAAATAATGTCAAAAGTTTGGCGCCAAGTATGACGCCCACAACTGACAAAATATTTTTTGGCCCAAAAAGTTCTGCAACAAACACGAGCGTCATAGATGACGCAACCACGTGAAAAAACTCGGCACCAACCAAGACGCTGGAAATAACGAAATTATGTCAACAAAACGTAATTCTCGCGTCAAAAAAGTCTAGCGCCAAGAATGATGCAATAAATTACAGCATTTCGCGCTCCCGCGAGCCTAACAGCCCTCAATTTAGAAAGAGAGTCAATTTGAAAACTTCAGGTAAGAATTTTTTTTTTTTTTTTTTTTATATGCATTTCCCAAATATGAAACTGACAGTCTGCAAAAAGGAAATATACTGATAAACCTGAATCATGGCAAATATAAGTACAAACATATATTTAGAACTTTAAATATAAAGTGCCAAACCATAGCTGAGAGTGTCTTAAATAAAGGAAACATACTTACCAAAAGACACTCATCTACATAAAATAGATAGCCGAACCAGTACTGAAACGAGAATCAGCAGAGGTAATGGTATATAAGAGTATATCGTCGCTCTGAAAAGGGAGATAGGAGATGAATCTCTACGACCAATAACAGAGAACCTATGAAATAGATCCCCGTTAGGATGACCATTGTATTCAATAGGTAATACTCCCTTCACATACCTCTGTCATTCACTGCACTCTGAGAGGAACCGGGCTTCAGCATGCTGAGAAGCGCATATCAACGTAGAATCTAGCACAAACTTACTTCACCACCTCCATAGGAGGCAAGGTTTGTGAAAACGGAATTGTGGGTGTGGTGAGGGGTTTATTTATAGGCATTTTGAGGTTTGGGAAACTTTGCCCCTCCTGGTAGGATTGTATATCCCATACGTCACTAGCTCATGGACTCTTGCCAATTACATGAAAGAAAATCAGACTTCCCTGACTCCAAGGTAGCGCTTCATTTTAAAAATGCCCATGCTGGTAGCATAGAATATCTAAAGTGGCAAGTGATTGAACAGGTTAAGATGCCATAGAGAAAAGGGGATAGAGAAAAGTTGATACGAACCAGAGAGGCCCTTCTGGATATTTAAACTTAAATTCAGGGCACCAGATGGTCTTAATATACAGACCGATCTCATAAATTGTTGGAGAAAAGTATCTGTAACTACAATCAGATCCTGATACCTTCTCATGGTATATAATTGAGGGCACCAGATGGTCCAATTACCTAGACCGATATAAAGTGTTGGAGTTAAATCTCCGGTGTTCAATAGTTATTTTTGTAATGAAACTAGCACCTTATATCTTACACTGTACTTTTAGTTTATTAATGTTAACTTTACACATTGTATCGTAACATGTAATTTTTTCTTGCCAAATCTCTTCAAAATATCCATTTGTTAAAGATTCTATATACCTGTGTACATCTATGTGTTTTCTTTTATATGGGTGAAACTATAATATTTCATCTTGTTTCTAGTATTACATTACTATGTTCCCCTATAAAAGGTTGAACTAATATGTATAGATGTTGTAGCTTTATAGTGTCACCCATAAGAAGCATATAGATTGATTTTTTTTAGCTTTTTTTTTTTCTAATGTTCTATGTATGAGTATCTGTATTAAGCTTACACAATGTAAACATCATTGTCCGTTATTGTTAATTTGAGAATGTTAGATATGAGATATTGAGCTATCTCACAGTACACTTTAACTGAATATTCAATTAGGTTTTTGGTTGGCGCTGTGACTTATCATTTGCTCATAATATATTTTAACACAAATGTTCCCCTTTGAGAGTAGTACTAATCATTGAGCTTTGAGACTTCACACGGTCAACCAATTAGAATGCTAAAGGTCTATCTCTTGTTTATCTCTAAATAGGATAACAACTAATATATATTCAGCTATAAGGCTTAAGAGTAAGACTAACAATAATGATTTTTATTTGTAAGTGTAGAAGTATTTTTGGTACATCTATCTGATCGGTTTAGCCATAAGTATTCTATGTCAATGAGGCCATATTCTTAAAGGGACATGAAACCCAAAGATTTTCTTTCATGATTTAGAAAGAGCATGCAATTTTAAACAACTTTCTAATTTACTTATCTAATTTGCTTCACTTTTTTGATATTCCTTGCTGGAAAGCATATCTAGATAGGCTCAGTAGCTTCTGATTGGTGGCTGCACACAGATGCCTTGTGTGATTGGATCACACATGTGCATTGCTATTTCTTCAGCAAAGGATATCTAAAGAATTAAGCAAATTAAATAATAGAAGTAAATTGGAATGTTGTTTAAAATAGTTTTCTCTATCTGAACCATGAAAGAAAATTTGGGGGTTTAATGTATATATTTTGTCATTCACCCTTGTCATTCTATAGAAAGCCGCTATAATCTGACATAATCACACTTTCAGAATATGATACTGTACCTGGGGACTATATCTGGTAAATATCTATTTGATATGTCTAATATTGTTGTTGCTATAGCACTTTTAAATGTAATCCCATTATACTCTATGGGCATTCCATTTTGTCATTCTTCACCCTTGTCATTCCATGGAAGCAGCTATAATCTGACATACTCTCAACTTTCAGAATATGTTACTGAACCTGGGCAACATATCTGGTAAATATCTATTTGATATGTTTCATAGTTTTGTTGCTATAGCACTTTAAAATGAATCCCATTAAAGTCTATGGGCATTCCATTTTGTCATTCACCCTTGTCATTTTATAGAAAACAGCTATAATCTGACATAATCTCACTTTCAGAATATGCTACTGTACCTGGGCAACATATCTGTTAAATATCTCATAGTTTTGTTGCTATAGCACTTTTAAATGTAATTCCATTATAGTCTACTAGTCCTAAAGCCTGTTCACATGAGCCATTTTTTGCAGTACAGCGGTCCCACCCCTTGCTCTCTCTCTCCCCCTCTCTTTTGTGCTCTCTCCCCCTCTCTTTTGTTCTCTCTCCCCCTCTCTTTTGCGCTCTCTCCCCTCTCTTTTTAGCTCTCTCTCGCTCCACCTCTCTTTTGCTCTCTCTCTCCCCCTCTCTTTTTTGCTCTGTCTCTCCATCCCTCTCTTTTGCTATTTCTCTCCATCCCTCTCTTTTGCTCTCTCTCTCCCCCCTCTATTTTGCTCTCTCTCTCCCCCTCTCTTTTGTGATTTCTCCCCCTCTCTCGCTCCCCCTCTCTTTTGCTCTCTCCCCCCTCTCTTTTGCTCCCTCTCTTTTGTCCCTCTCTCCCCCTCTCTTTTGCTTTCTCTCCCCTTCTCTTTTGCTCTCTCTCCCCCTCTCTTTTGCGCTCTCTCCCCCCTCTATTTTACGCTTTCTCTCTCCCCCTCTATTTTGCATTCTCTCTCTTTTGTGCTCTCTCTCCCCCCCTCTTTTGCGCGCTCTCTCTCCCCCTCTCTTTTGCGTTCTTCTCTCCCCCTCTCTTTTGCGCTCTCTCTCCCCCTCTCTTTTGCGCTCTCCCTCCCCCCTCTTTTGCTCTCTCTCTCCCCCCCTCTCTTTGCTCTGTCTCTCTCTCCTTTTTGTTTGCTCTCTCTCTCCATCCCTCTCTTTTGCTCTTTCTCTCCACCCCTCTCTTTTGCTCTCTCTCCCGTCTCTCTTTTGCTCTCTCTCTCTCCCCCCTCCCTTTTGCTCTGTTTCTCTCCCCTCTCTTTTGCTCTCTCTCCCCTCTCTTTTTCTCTCTCCCCCTCTCTATTGCTCTCTCTCCTCTCTCTTTTTCTCTCTCTCCCCCTCTCTATTGCTCTCTCTCCCCCTCTCTATTGCTCTCTCTCCCCCCTCTCTTTTGTTCTCTCTCCCCCCCTCTATTTTGCTCTTTCCCCTCTTTTGCTCTTTCCCCTGTATTTTGCTCTCTCCCCCCTCTCTTCTGCACTTTCCCCTCTCTTCTGCTCTTCCACCTCTCTTTAGCTCTTTCTTATCTCTTTTTCTATCCCCCTCTCTTTCTATTTCTCTCACCTCTCTCTCGCGCTGACCGTGCCGACCACGCCCCCCACCATGCCCGGCCATGTCCGGTCACGCCCACGTTCCTGCCGGCCAGGTGTGTTTGTACTTGTGCTGTCTCTACTGCGCATGACAGCTTCGGACAAACACACTTGGCCTTTTATATTATAGGATGGGTATTCCATTTTGTCATACACCCTTGTCATTCCATAGAAAGCAGCTATAATCTGACGTAATCTCACTTTCAGAATATGCTACTGTACCTGGGGAACATATCTGTTAAATAAATTTGATATCTATCATAGTTTTGTTGCTATAGCAGTTTTAATTTTACATCCCTTGAATGACATTTTGTCATTCACCCTTGTCATTCCTTTTAGTACATACCCAGTTTTTTTCATTTTGTCATTCAGACAGAGCATGCAATTTTAAACATCTTTACTATGTCCTTATATTATCTATTTTGCTTTGTTCTATTTGAATCCTTTGTTGGAAAGCATACCTGTTAGACCCAGGTGTAGAGATGCACTATTGGGAGCTAGCTGATGATTGGTGGCTGCACATATATGCCTCTTGTCACTGGCTCACCATATGTGTTCAACTAACTCCCAGTAGTGGATTGATGCTCCTTCAACAAATAATATAATGAGAACAAAACTCATTTCATGATAGAAGTAAACTGAAAATCTGAATGATGAAATATGATGACCTATGGCTCTTTCAATCAGCCCTTAAACACTGTCTCATCCACCCAGTAGCTCCTAGGCACCTATATCCTTCACATAATAACTTCTCCCCTTCTCCCACCCACCCATTGGCACCTATCTCACCCTGTCACTTCTATCGTTTATCTGCTCGACTCTAAGCACCTTTTTTACATAGGCATTTTGCTCACTTTCCCCCTAGGCACCTGCTTCACAAGATCACCAGTACCTCAATCACCATTGTCTCACTCACCGGGTAGCCCCCTAGGAAGGTATTCCTCCTCCAGTCACCACTAGACACCTATGTCACTCACCAGTTGCCGTTATCTCACTCAGCATGTCACTTCTCTCATTTACCCAATAATCCACCAAGTCCAAATATAATATGTATTTTTTTGCTGCAGGGTCGGCAACAAACTGTAAAATGTCAAAATGCAATGAAAATGGTAAGCATGCCCTTGTATTTGATCTAAATATAAATTGAATAAAAGGGCATTGTTTATTTTATTTTAATGTACTTTAAAATATGATGAGTACGTTTACAGTATGCTGAGTAAATGACAGATTTTTATAATAAAATAAATACAAAAGAAAGGCATACTGCCACATGCAGCGCCTAACTTGGATGTGTCTGCAGACTTGGAGCTTGACTACCCTACGTTTCTCGTACAAATGAAGCTTGTTTGGAGTTTCTAGCAGGGGAGCGCAGCTATTCATATACCCTTGGACCGAAGATCCATGATTCTCTACCGGGAGTGGCCATCCTCTGCGACCGAGCGCTCAGCTTCGGGAGGGACGCATATGGAGCGGTGAGGGAGGAAGGGGACACCCGCCTAGCCAACCAGATCAGCCGAATCAACCCTAGCGATCAATGGGGTGACAGATGTCGCAGCCAGATCGCCCTCACATCCAATATTACACTTTACCCACTTTGTATTTATAGGTCTCAATCTGGTGTTCTTTCTATATTAGGGTGACTTTTACTTAACGTCATACATGCATATACCGACTTGTTTAATATTTATTTTGGGATATGCATAAGCTTTATATGCTCGACCCATTGTATTATTTACCTATTATTACAGGAATGTTAATATTTTAAATACTCCTTAACAATTTGCATACTCTCTCCTGATTGAACCACACAACGCAAAGGTTCTGCCCACTTGCTGGATTCAGTTACCAGGTCCGCCTTTCCCTATGCAGCTGCGCATTGCACACTTCCGACAATTTATGTTCTACTCAGGAATGTGAGAGAGGTTAGCGTGCTCTCGCGCGATATCCCGTGACTGGCGACTCAGTGCTTGGATGTTGCGAATTTGCGATCAATAGCGACTCAGTGGATGTTGCGATCAATAGCGACTCAGTGGATGTTGTGATCAATAGAGTTTTTCTGATAAACTAAACAAGGCTTCTCGCGGTCACTGCAAAATGTGTAATTTCTTTATTCGAGTAAAGCAACTCCGTATAAAAGTTATGTTCCGCTAATTTGTATCTCATCTAGATGCGCCTTTTTAGCAAGAGGGATGTTGCTTACACAGTTACATGCGCTGGCTTACATAGTTATCAGTGTTTCCTACATAGCGTTTTGATGTTCAATGCAATTATTTAAGCAATTCCATTACTTTTATTAGTCACCTTATAGGCTCTTATTGTATTAATAATTTATATGGTTCATATGCGCAATTGAATACCACCTTAACTCTTTATATGCCTTATTTTTTATATAAACGAATCTCCTTTTCTGCATTATGTTTAGATACAGTAAGAATGCTTCTAAGGAAGAATGACAGCATTTGCCATTTTACAATGAAGCTCCCAGTCCAGGCTTTATTGGAACTTAATTCTGAATTATAAACGATTAATTTCATCCACTACTGCCAGCATCTACATATTTAATTAATAATGTAATTAATTTGACGTTAAGATTAGCCTGATAATAATATGCATTTTTTATTATATCAGTTTGTTATATAAGTTTAAAGTTTTAGGGCCCCATTTATCAAATCATAGAGGGACAAGGTTCCCTACTTGGGGAAATGTCTACCCGTGATCAATGATTGGTCAGCAGACTCTGTACATCCGCTGACCACATTTAAAAGGGACAGTAAAAACCTTGATAATTTTAAATACCGTAAGATGTTTACTTATGTATAATGAAACAACTTTGCAATATGTTTTCATTATTTATTTTACCCCCTTTCATGAGATTTACCTCTGAAAATTGAGCAACTTCCTCAGAACACGAGTAGATAGAAAGAGAATGAAGAAAAAATTGTAATAGGAGTACACTAGAAAGTTGCTTAATCTTGCATACCCTATCTGAATCATGAAATAAAACATTTGGGTTCAGTGTCCCTTTAAGCATTAGCCATTTTGAAGCTTTTAATGTGTTCACTCTAGATGTTGTTCCTAATTGTTACTAGTATCTATTTGTAGTACGCTGACAGATACGGTATCAGTATATGCTGAGTACAATAAATAATAAGACTTGTACAGAATGATTACATGGCCCTGCATTATAGAGAGTTTACAATCTTAATGTGACTCAGTCAGATGGATCACAGGCTTAAAATATGTAAAAAAAAAATTAAACTGTTTGAAAACTGTTTTTTTAGTTGCTTATCAGATGGTATTGTCCCTCCTTAAATCATCTTAATACATCTACATTTGGTTTTGCAATTGACTAGACATGGGAAAATTGTGGCATAAGAGTGGTTGGGCTTTCAAAAGAGCAAGTCCAATTGAAAGTGTTTTATTAGTAGACAAAAACTTCAATAGTGTCTGATTGCTGTAGGGCACCAAAATCAGGGACGGATGAGGATTATGACAAAGCAATGACACCCACAAGCAACTAAAAACAGGGGTTAATATGTTAGCCATATGCTATATTCATACAACTTTTAAATATTAATTTTGTGTATTGCTCCCTTTTAATCAGTAACATATGCAATTCAGTAATTTAACCCCTTACTTGCCAGTAGCACATATACATCACACATACTGAATTGCTAGTAAAACACTTGATGTAAGCAACTACCATATTATTATTATTATTATTACACACAGGCAGCACAAGGATTACATTGACAGCAAACACCTTGTAATTACAAGACATTTCTGTTGTGTTGCTTTAGAATAACATTTCAGTCGTTTAGCCTTGAGAAGTCAGCAGTGTGCAATCCAAGTTCTCAGAATTACAAAAAACAGCAGCGCTAAAATACATGAAAAGGGAACTAAAAAAATAATGCATGTATAGTGCTAAATTGTTTCAGTAAACATAACTTAACATTTTATAAAAAATCTCAAGGTGTTTACTGTCCCCTTAACCCATTTAAATTTATATATATATATGGCATGCGGTACGAAGCTCATTTGAATGCATGACATATATATACGTCTGAGCTGCAGGAAGCATAATGAAAGCAGCCTGCATATGGAACCGGAGCATGATCGCTGCTCCGTTTCCATATGAAGGCAGATGCCTGATCGTTACAGATGTTGACACTGTTTGTGTCACAGTCTGTAACAATGATCTGCTGGTGCCTGTGGGAGGAAAACCAGGATGTGGCTGGGTGGTCCAGCAGCGAAGGGGAGGGAGTTGGATGGAACCTAGACTGCAAAAAATTAAGGGAGAGAGAGGGATGGGTGGCTACACTACAGAAAAAAAGATGTTGGGGGCCCTAGCTAACAATCGCCAGAAGGGGGGACCACTACACTACAGAAAAATTTAAAAGAAAAAAAAACTTTGCTAAAACAACAAATCTAATGGTGGCCTAAGACTTTTGCACAGTACTGTAGTTTTGATAGGTAAATAAATAAATTATAAATAACCCAAGGCTCTATTTCTGTTTAAATGGAGATAGCAAAATGCTAAAAATTATCCAGTATTGTGGCCAAGTTCTTCTCTGAAATTTCCGGTAATGAAGGGGTTAAACCTCATTATAGTCCCTAACATAACATTCAGGGATTTACCCTATTGTCATAAATGAAATACACAAAGCAGGGGTTTAACCCACTTTCTGCTAGGTTTACTCACTCTGCAGGCCTTTCCTTGTGTTTATAGGGAGACACATGATTCCTTCATGCTCTTCCTAATACATTGCTCCGTATTCACATCTGCATGGCAAACAGAAGTCTGTAACTGGCAATAGTAAAGTTCACCATGTAAAATGTTCTCTAGATTTGCAAGGATGAAAGCCAACACACTTATAGTTAACTCAAATACCCATCATGTAGACCTCAAGACTCATGTTATACAAGAAGATACTGTACCCCAATTTCAAACAATAAAGTATGTCTTGGCCCTTCTAGGCAGTGCAAGCCCTGTTCACAGTCATCCAATCTGTTCCCTCACTAGCCAATGCAACAGATAGGGAATCAACCCACAATATTCCCCACCCTCCTAACACTGAGGGGATCTCACCTACAGAATCATTCCAATATGAAGACTCACCTATGATATGGATCGTGGGAAGGGATGTCAAACATGGTCATGTTTAACTGACGTGGCCACGGCTCATGTGATTATGATTCATTTTGATGTGTCATAGGTAGCATTATATGCTGATGAGGTGCTAGGTTGAAATTAGGGATAGGTTAGTTTCTGTTCTGGGGTTGGTGCAATAAAGGTAAATTGCAGCAAGGGGCTGCAGTTCAACTTTATTCAGTACAAAGATCTGGAGTAATCATAGGACCCCCCAATGTATTTAAAAGCATTGGGTTTACAGCAGGTCAAGGCAGGTGTGACAAAAATAGTTGTTTTGAGCATAGCATGAAACTGGATTGTAATAGAGCCACAAAAAATACTTGCAACCTGTAGCAATAGGGGTTTATGGTAAATATTTGGTACCCGAGTTTTGATCTGTTTGGGACAGGTTTGCCAGTATGTAGTGATCACTGATATATAGCCCTTAGTCTTTGCAATATACCATATATTGTTTATCTGTACTGCCCTCAAGTGGTAATCGTTGATAAGGTTTCGGACCTCAACTAGGTTGCATTTTTGTGTATATATATATATATATATATATATATATATTATATATATTCTATAAATATCTTATAATATAAAAGGCCAAGTGTGTTTGTCCGAAGTTGTCATGCGCAGCAGAGACTGCACGAGGACAAACACACCTGGCCTTCAACAAACTTACCCAGACTGGGTGCTGCCACCTAATCCATGAAGAAGGCGGAGCCAAAGGGGTGGAGCTGGGCATGAAGGGGCGGTATTTAAGCGGGGCGGGGGTGGGCGTTAGCTGCCATTGCTGTCTGAGTGCATGAGAGAGAGCAGCACAAGAGGGGAGATATGGAGCAAAAGAGAGGGGTGAGAGAGCAAAAGAGAGGGGTGAGAGAGAGCAAAAGAGAGGGGTGAGAGAGAGCAAAAAGAGGGGTGAGATAGAGCAAAATACAGGGGAGGGAGAAAGCAAAAGAGAGGGGGAGAGAGAGGAAAATAGAGGGGGAGAGAGAACAAAAGAGGGGGAGAGACAGAGAGTGCAAAAGAGGGGGGGGAGACAGAGAGAGAGAGTAAAATAGAGGGGGAGAGAACAAAAGAGGGGGAGAGACAGAGAGTGCAAAAGGAGGGGGAGACAGAGAGAGAGAGAGAGCAAAGAGAGGGGGTGAGAGAGACATCAAAAGAGAGGGGGGAGAGAGATCAAAATAGGGGGGGGGAGAGAGCAAAAAAGAGGGGGGAGAGAGAGCAAAAGAAAGGGGGAGAGAGAGAGCAAAAGAGAGGGGAGAGAGTGCAAAAGAGAGGGGTAGAGAGAGAGAGCAAAAGACAGGGGGGAGAGAGACCAAAAGAGAGGGGGGAGAGAGAGCAAGCAAAAGAGAGGGTGAGAGAAAGCGGGCAAAAGAGAAGGTGACAGAGAGAGTGCAAAAGAGAGGAGAGAGAGCGCAAAAGAGAGGGGGAGAGAGAGCAAAAGAGAGGGGGAGAGAGCAAAAGAGAGGGGAGAGAGTGCAAAAGAGAGGAGTAGAGAGAGAGAACAAAATAGAGGGGGGAGAGAGACCAAAAGAGAGGGGGGAGAGAGAGAGAGAGCAAAAGAAAGGGGGAGAGAGAGAGCAAAAGAGAGGGGGAGAGAGAGAGCAAAAGAGAGGAGAGAGAGCACAAAAGAGGGGGAGAGAGCAAAAGAGGGGGAGAGAGCAAAAGAGAGGAGAGAGAGCAAAAGAGAGGGGAGAGAGTGCAAAAGAGAGGGGTAGAGAGGGAGAGCAAAATAGAGGGGGGAGGAAAGAGAGAGAGCAAGCAAAAGAGAGGGTGAGAGAAAGAGCGGGCAAAAGAGAAGGTGACAGAGAGAGTGCAAAAGAGAAGGGGGAGAGAGCAAAAGAGAGGAGAGAGAGCGCAAAAGAGAGGGGGAGAGAGAGCAAAAGAGAGGGGGAGAGAGCAAAAGAGAGGGGGAGAAAGAGCAAAAGAGAGGAGAGAGAGCAAAAGAGAGGGGGAGAGAGCAAAAGAGAAGGGGGGAGAGAGAGCAAAAAAATGGGAGAAGGGGGGAACTTCCGGGCAGCGGCCATGATCGGTCGCACCTCTGCTAGCTGCTCCAGCTTTCTACTATAATCTGCACAATACCGTTATCTATAGGAAGCACCTAGAGCAGAAGTTGATATGAGAGCAACCTACAAACGAAAAGCTACCTAATGAGACTACTCTCAACAAGATCGCTGTTAGCTTCAGAGCCCGGAGCTACTTTTACAGTTGTGGCCTCTAACATCAGCCACGTGAACTACCCCCCGGCAGGACGCTGTTTGGCTCTTGTCGTTAGTTTGCACAGTAAGTGCAACCATAATATAGATCAAGGTGACAGCTGCCTACATAAGCTCTCTTAAGATATAACATGGAGGGCATGTCCTTGCTAAACGGCATTAAAACGTTGCTAGCGGAGCACTTTAAAAAAATGGAGGAACGCCTCCATCTCTGGGTACAACCGTACCCAGAGAACAGTGAACTAATCCCCTCTCCCGCTATACGAGATGTGGATCCAGTAGCAGATGATAGCTCAGAAGGGGAGAGCGGGTCTTTTCCATCTCTACCATTCGAATCAGCTAAGCGAGCAGACACAACTACAGCTGCTCCCACGCCAGAGTGTGAGTTTCCGACCCTTGCTTCCAGCATGACATATGGAACCCAGCTATGGCAAGTACAGCATCTAACTAGTGTCCATGAGGAGCCTAGCCTGAATATACCTATGTAACTCGATGACCCTATATGCCGCCGCTACACTTCGCTCCACTATACCTCTGGATGCAGCATGGGACAAACACTTCATGTTCCGCACAAGCTCTACATTAAAAGCGAAGCCGGGACCAACAGTTATCCCTTCTCACTCTTTGATGCACACAAACTGCACCACGAGAGGTGGGCTGGGACCATAAGAGACCTGTTAACCCGCAAGAAGATCGGTACTCTCAGGTTTCCATTG
Source organism: Bombina bombina (assembly GCF_027579735.1). Classification (NCBI taxonomy): domain Eukaryota; kingdom Metazoa; phylum Chordata; class Amphibia; order Anura; family Bombinatoridae; genus Bombina; species Bombina bombina. The sequence goes on along the minus strand of NC_069502.1, from coordinate 482,343,643 downwards.
ATTCACAGAATCTGTGTTGGTTGAGAGGAGAGAGTTGATGGAGGTGGAGCGGTACTTGCAGGATCCTGAGGTTACATTTGTAGACTTTTTCTTTGTGACTTATTCCCCAAAAGTATAACCACTTGCTTAATGAAGCTCCAGGGCTGATCTTTCTTTTTAACTGCAAGTAGTATTACATTATTATAGTTAAGTGTGCACACTCAGTGTTTTAAACGTGTTTGTGATTTCCCTACTGTACTACTTTTAAACATAAGAGCTGGGGTCTGTTACGTTTTGCTATTTGCATATTCCAATATAAGAAGTTAGTCTATTAATTTTAATGTTTGCATAAACTTTGACACATAGGTCATAATTACCATATCTTTGTAGCTGGATTGTTAGTTGGTTGATGCAGCATGTTACAGTGCCAGTTTTTTTGTAAATCCCTGTTCTTCATAGAGTATTTATTAATAAGACATGTACTATGGCTTCTATAACTAAAAGAACACTTCCTTTGGGTGAATGGTAGTATGGTATTTTCATTAGTATGCTCTCTCCTAAAGACACCCCTGGAACAGTTATTCACTATGTTACTCTCCAGTATAAGAGTTTCTTGTGGGGTTTCATTTCTTTGTATGTTTTTTATTTATCTTTTATACACGTTGTTTATGTATTCATGTATATGGCGTATGATGCTTGTTAACTATTTCACACGCATAGGATCTTTTAGGCGCATTGGCTAAATTATATGCTTACCAGTCTGCTTGTTATTTAGAGCACCCCCTAGAGCATTAACTAATCATCTTTGCTCAATCCTATAATACATTTATTTTTTTGTTGGCAAGGAGCTATTTGAGGCCAAAATTAATATTTATTCTCCTTTTCTAAAGTGAAGGTAGAGGTGATTGGAGTGACTGGGCTGTCTGCGGCCGGGACGGTCTGGTATACTCCCTCCCACTGATCCTACATACTTGCTGCTCTTATAGGCAAATGCTCACAAGTTTCATACGGCCCAAATGTCTACCAGATTAGCACGCCAAACAATTAATAGTATCTACACATTTAGTAACCCAGTGACCTATAGTGTAAGTCTCCTAACTCTTATTTGCTGACTCTTCTTCTAACACATGGGAGTCCCACTAATTTTAATTTAAACGACTGAGGTACTAGTTCTGCAAGCTATAAACTACCAGTAGTGCCCTAATGTTAATTCATGGAAACGATAGTACATGGACATAACCATCAAGCTATGTAGATATACCATATATTACCAGGATACCACTTAGAGAGAACCCGCAAAGGCAATAACATTGTTCTCCTACAGTTACTAGGCAGCTGTTGGCACTTCTATCACCTTTTTCACCTTTTTCATCTTTTTTACCTTTTACACCTATTTCAGCCCTTTTTATAAGTTCTCCCCTACAATATCTCATAAGTTTAATTGAGCCCTGGACTGACCCTTTAGGAAGTTGGGGAGAAACATATTATAAAACAACAGTTCGCTACATGGCCTTAAAGAAATAAAAACTAAATAGAATTTCGACATATGGGATCCAAGTGTGGTCTCTTCCAGTTAGCAGGTTCCTCCTGTAGCTTTGCATTCTCTTTATCACTAGGAGGTCCATGAGCGGCCTCATTTATCAAATAGGAGGTATACAGTTACGAAAGGCAAGCACTATATCTATACTCCCATGATATGTCATTATTTACTGTTTACTCTAATTTCCTATTGCTTGTACGTTTATTACCAGTTCATCTATATCAGAGCTTTCCAAACTTTTCATGTTGGTGACACACTTTTTAGACCTACATCATTTTGCGACACAGTAATTCAATTGTACTATCAAACAGGAGGTTAAACTAACTTGTTTTAAGATACACTGACACATACATAAATTAAAAAATAATGAAATGTAAGTTTTTAGTAACACAAGTAGCTACTTATTATTTTACATACAAGGGGTAGTAAGAGAGGAATTACCGGTATATGGTAAGGCCTAAAAAAGACCAGGGATACTGCACACTATTTAAATAACCACAAATCAAGAGTGACCAAATATAATATACCAAAGTGAAATTAACCTAAACAATTACTACCTAAGAAATACACATAAATAAAATAAAAAATAAATAAAGAAAACAAAAACATACACATAACAGACAACACATGGGCCCCACATACACCTTAACATGTACTAAGCCGGCAGGCAAAAAAGTGCACAAGTACTTCACCAAATAGAAATGTCAAGATATATATAGCAGCTGCAATGGATAGAAAAAATCTTGTAAAGTCTCCTTAAAGGCAAATAGCAGCAATGAAGCAGCAATAATGGGATGTATGAGGTTGATGGGATGAACACAGTTTCGGAATATTTGGTGTAATATTAAAGATACTCGCATTTCATCATCAAGCATTTTTAAGCTTCCACTTCCTATCCATATATCAAGAGCAGGAGCAGCAATGCACTACTGGGAGCTAGCTGCAAAAAAATAAAAACACTGACTTCAGCTTAACGTTAAAGCTGCTGCCCTCAGAGCTCTGCGAGTCCGACTGACTACTGCCCGCGCTGCAAACAAACTGCTGTCCCACTCACTGACTACACGTGCAGTCACGAGCCGATGTGCCGCCAATGGGAAAAGTTTCAGTTTCCGCTAAGCTGCGTCAATAGGTTAAGATGATCTGTGACCCACTAGGTATCAATCGCGTGTCAACCACATGATATGCGTAGCAGGCAGGCAGAAAGTTGGAAACCAAACAAAAATTTAAAAAGATTTTTGAATTCAAACAAATTTGTGCTAAAGCAGGGACACACCTACACACTGCCGCCGACACACTAATGTGTCACGACACACAGTTTGGAAAGCACTGATCTATATGTTTTCTTTTTGATGACATGACATGCATGTAAGCCTTTAATTGAACTTCAATAAAAATATAAAAATAAAAAAAATGGGAGAAAGAGAGCAAAAGAGAGGGGGGAGAGTGCAAAACAGAAGGGAGGGAGAGAGAAAGCAAAATAGAGGGGGAGAGAGAGAGCAAAAGAGAGGGGGAGAGAGAGCAAAATACAGAAAGAGAGGGGAGAGAGTGCAAAAGAGAGGGGTAGAGAGAGAGAGAGAGCAAAAGAGAGGGGGGGAGAGAGACCAAAAGAGAGGGCGGAGAGAGAGAGAGAGAGAGAGAGAGCAAGCAAATGAGAGGATGAGAGAGAGAGCGGGCAAAAGAGAAGGTGACAGAGAGAGTGCAAAAGAGAAGGGGGAGAGAGCAAAAGAGAAGAGAGAGAGCACAAAAGAGAGGGGGAGAGAGAGCAAAAGAGAGGGGGAGAGAGCAAAAGAGAGGGGGGGGAGAGCAAAAGAGAGGGGGAGAGAGCAAAAGAGAGGGGGAGAAAGAGCAAAAGAGAGGAGAGAGAGCAAAAGAGAGGGGGTAGAGAGCAAAAGAGAAGGGGGGAGAGAGCAAAAAAATGGGAGAAAGAGAGCAAAAGAGAGGGGGAGAGTGCAAAACAGAAGGGAGGGAGAGAGAAAGCAAAAGAGAGGGGGGAGAGAGAGCAAAAGAGAGGGGGAGAGAGAGCAAAAGAGAGGGGGAGAGAGAGCAAAAGAGAGGGGGGAGAGAGAGAGCAAAAGAGAGGGGAAAGAGAGGGAAAAAGAGAGGGGGAAGAGAGAGAGCAAAATAGAGGGGGGGAGCAAGGGGTGGGACCGCTGTACTGCAAACATTGAACATGGGTTTAGGACTAGTATATACTGTATATATATAAAACTGAGGTTGAGTCTGGATTATAGGTGATGAAGGAGAGAAACCAAGTTCTATACCAATATCCCCAGTAACCCAGAAATATACAAAAAGGACATATAAGGAATATTTTTACAAAATATGTAAACGTCCAAAATAAATCTACATAATATTCTGTTATAGTTTAGTAATTATCTTTTCTACTTATCATTTAAATCAAGTAAAGCTTACACAAGTGCATTTAAAGGGACATTATTATTATTATTATTTTTGCTTCATGAAGAGGTAATTTAAAATGTATGTAATTAACAGTCCTGTTTTTTGGCACCTATCTCTTGTTATAACTGTCCCAGGAATCTGACCTAAATTGTAAAAATCTGCCATGACATTTGTGGATTTTGCATAGATTTTGGACTGTGGGAATCAGGCATAAAATGTTTGCGGTTCTTGTGTATTTAATTGTTTGCATCTAAATCTGCACTTTACAGTAGAACAGCAGAATAATAAAATATCTAATTTGGTGAACTGGTAAATCTACAGGGGGAGAGAGAGAGAGCGCAAAAGAAAGGGGGAAGAGAGCAAAAGAGAGGGTAGAGAGAGAGAGCAAAAGATAGGGGGAGAGAAAGAGAGCAAAAGAGAGCGGGGAGAGAGAGCGAAAAAGAGAGGGGGAAAGAGAGAGAGCAAAAGAGAGGGGGAGAGAGAGCGAAAAAGAGAGAGGGGAAGAGAGAGAGCAAAAGAGAGGGGAGAGAGTGCAAAAGAGTGGGGAGAGAGAGCAAAAGAGAGGGGGGAGAGAGAGCAAAAGAAAGGGGAGAGAGAGAGCAAGCAAAAGATAGGGTGAGAGAGAGAGCGGGCAAATGAGAAGGTGAGAGAGTGCAAAAGAGAGGGGGTGAGAGAGAGGAGAGAGAGTGCAAAAGAGAGGGGGGAGAGAGCAAAAGAGAGGGGGAGAGAGAGCAAAAGAGAGGGGGAGAAAGAGCAAAAGAGAGGGGGGAGAGAGAGCAAAAGAGAGGGGAGAGAGAGAGCAATAAAAATGGGAGAGAGAGAGCAAAAGAGGGGGGAGATAGCAAAAGAGAGGGGGGGAGAGAGCAAAAGAGAGGGGGAGAGAGAGAGCAAAAGAGAGGGGGGATAGAGAGAGCAAAAGAGAGGGGGGAGAGAGAGAGCAAAAGAGAGGGGGGAGAGCACAAAAGAGAGGGGAGAGAGAGAGCAAACGGGCTTTAGGACTAGTATATATATATAAAACTGAGGTTGAGAGGCCCGAATTATCAAATGCCTGTGGGACCTGATCCGACAGTGCGGATCAGGTCCGACAGACATCGCTGAATGCGGAGAGCAATACGCTCTCCGTATTCAGCATTGCATTGTGAGCTGCTGGTGCAACGCCGCCCCCTGCAGACTCGCGGCCAATGGGCCGCCAGCAGGGAGGTGTCAATCAACCCGATCGTACTCAATTGGGTTGAATTGTGGTGATTCCTGTCCGCCTCATTAGAGCAGGCAGACAGGGTAACTGCTGTTTGTGGCGAGTCTGAAGACTTGCCAGAAACACAGGCCCACAAGCTCCTTTCGGAGCTTGATAAATGGGCCTCTGAGTCTGGATTATAGGTGATGAAGGAGAGAAACCAAGTTCTATGCCCATATCCCCAGTAACCCAGAAATATACACAAAGGACATATAAGGAATATTTTTACAAAATATGTAAACGTCCAAAATAAATCTACATAATATTCTGTTATAGTTTAGTAATTACCTTTTCTACTTATCATTTAAATCAAGTAAAGCTTACACAAGTGCATTTAAAGGGACATTATTATTATTTTTGCTTCATGAAGAGGTAATTTAAAATGTATGTAATTAACAGTCCTGTTTTTTGGCACCTATCTCTTGTTATAACTGTCCCAGGAATCTGACCTACATTGTAAAAATCTACCATGATTTTGGACTGTGGGAATCAGGCATAAAGTCTTTGCGGTTCTTGTGTATATAATTGTTTGCATCTAAATCTGCACTTTACAGTAGAACAGCAGAATAATAAAATATCTAATTTGGTGAACTGGTAAATCTACAGTTTACAGGTTATATACAATATGTAATACTTTGTGTAGTTTGCATTTGGTGGACTGTAGTAGAAACAGTGAGTGGGCATGCATAGTACTTCTGTACCTGCTCACTTAATTTCAGTGTCTTTGGCAGGAATAAAATTAAATGTAGAGTGAGTTTTATGAACTTCTTATGAACATGCAATATTATAATTATCAGCACTGAGCACTGTGTTTTATTTCTCATTGGTATGATGCTGTCTTTTTGAGCGCTGTTAGATATGCAAATATACTTTGCTTGATTAGCTGGCTTGGTCCAAACCCCCACAAGTTGCATAGTTATAACTTATCTTTCTTCACCAGAATCATTCACAGTTCATACTTGGACAAAAAAACAAACCCTGCAGACTCACATATGGTTTTTTATTATTATTGAACATACTCCAGTTCTCTGAGTACTAGGTAAGTTTTTTCACATATTTTTATCTCAGTTTCCAGAACATTTATGTATTAATGTCTTTAATTCCTACTGTAGGAGTGAATAAATATATATATATATATATATATATATATATATATATATATATATATATATATATATATATATATATATATTTATATAATACACATATACACACACATATATATATATTTATATAATACACATATACACACACATATATATATATTTATATAATACACATATACACACACATATATATATTTATATAATACACATATACACACACATATATATATTTATATAATACACATATACACACACATATATATATTTATATAATACACATATACACACACATATATATATATTTATATAATACACATATACACACACATATATATATATTTATATAATACACACACATATATATATATTTATATAATACACATATACACACACATATATATATTTATATAATACACATATACACACACATATATATATATATTTATATAATACACATATACACACACATATATATTCTAAAGATGACAGATCAGTTAGATATGGAATTTCTATTATAATAATTAGTGACACCTACAGGATTTAGCTGATTTTTATCATGTACTTTTACAAATTCTGTAAGTCACATCTTTCTGTGCTGAAGTTTAAAAAAAATAATCTAAGAGTGTAATCCTACAATCTAGTGACACATCCTTTGCAACTGGCTGTCTTTTGGGGCATTAGTAGAGGACAAATGTAGTATGAAGTTAATGTAATTTAATTCACAACTAATACCGGTATGTTTTATCTGAAAATGTAAGTAGCTTTAGATCCCAGACTCAGGGATGTTATTTCACTGTTCTAAAGAAGGGACTTGTCTTGGGAACATAACTGCATTAAAGGGAAAGGAAACAGTGCTCCTTTAGTAAAAACAAATAGGTTAAATCGAAGGAAACTTTAAAGGAAACAGATTGTGCAAAAATGAGAAAACGTACTTGTTTTCTTGCAAAATGAGCACAGAGGAGACATTTTTTTAAATATAAAGGGTGAAATATTAAGATTTTTGATTGGGTGTCCCCTCATATAGGTTTGGATGATGGAACTAGGTAGTTTATAACCACACAGTTTAAACACAGGCTTAGATATTATGGCCTTTATGTAATTCTAGGATGCAAATCAAGCTTTATAAATATGGATATTTTATACAGGCACCCCTTAACTACTGGTGTGGTTTTTAAGCATAATGGGTACTTATCTTCTTGAGCACATCTACTTTTGTGAGAACCAAAATCATTGCTGTCTCTGGCAATTTCCACAGCTTTTCAAATGTGTGCTCCAGTGCATTACTCCCATATCTGCGAGTATTTACAGGACAAAAGAAAGTCAATTCAGAACTTTCAAAAGATAAAAAGAAAACAACGTGGTAGGGTAGTGTGCCGAGCCACATGGTAGGGTAGTGTGCCGAGCCACATGGTAGGGTAGTGTGCCGAGCCACATGGTAGGGTAGTGTGCCGAGCCACATGGTAGGGTAGTGTTCCGAGCCACATGGTAGGGTAGTGTGCCGAGCCACATGGTAGGGTAGTGTGCCGAGCCACATGGTAGGGTAATGTGCAGAGCCACATGGTAGGTTAGTGTGCTGAGCCACATGGTAGGTTAGTGTGCCAAGCCACATGGTAGGGTAGTGTGCTGAGCCACATGGTAGGGTAGTGTGCTGAGCCACATGGTAGGGCAGTGTGCCGAGCCACATGGTGGGGTAGTGTGCTGAGCCACATGGTAGGGTAGTGTGCGGAGCCACATGGTAGGGCAGTGTGCCGAGCCACATGGTGGGGTAGTGTGCTGAGCCACATGGTAGGGTAGTGTGCGAGCCACCTGGTAGGGTAGTGTGCCGAGCCACATGGTAGGGTAGTGTGCCGAGCCACATGGTAGGGTAGTGTGCCGAGCCACATGGTAGGGTAGTGTGCCGAGCCACATGGTAGGGTAGTATGCCGAGCCACATGGTAGGGTAGTGTGCCGAGCCACATGGTAGGGTAGTGTGCCGAGCCACATGGTAGGGTAGTGTGCCGAGCCACATGGTAGGGTAGTGTTCCGAGCCACATAGTAGGGTAGTGTGCCGAGCCACATGGTAGGGTAGTGTGCCGAGCCACATGGTAGGGTAGTGTTCCGAGCCACATGGTAGGGTAGTGTGCTGAGCCACATGGTAGGGTAGTGTGCCGAGCCACATGGTAGGGGAGTGTTCCGAGCCACATGGTAGGGTAGTGTGCCGAGCCACATGGTAGGGTAGTGTGCCGAGCCACATGGTAGGGTAATGTGCAGAGCCACATGGTAGGTTAGTGTGCTGAGCCACATGGTAGGTTAGTGTGCCAAGCCACATGGTAGGGTAGTGTGCTGAGCCACATGGTAGGGTAGTGTGCTGAGCCACATGGTAGGGCAGTGTGCCGAGCCACATGGTGGGGTAGTGTGCTGAGCCACATGGTAGGGTAGTGTGCGAGCCACCTGGTAGGGTAGTGTGCCGAGCCACATGGTAGGGTAGTGTGCCGAGCCACATGGTAGGGTAGTGTGCCGAGCCACATGGTAGGGTAGTGTGTCACACAATTTGGACCAGGTGCGGTACTACCATTGGTGCAGCAGTTGCATTCGCCCATGTGCTGGAGGGGGCCCATAACAGCCTGCCTATACAATAGAAGTGTGCAGAATGTGTACAATCCTAATGCAGTTGAGAATTTTATTAGTTCAGTTAGGTCTATCTATCCTCAAAACCATTATAAAGAACAGCAAGGATATTATTACTTGGGGCCGGCCTTAGCGCAAGACGAGCGAGGCGGCCACCTAGGGTCCCGTGGTTAGGGGCCCCCGCATCACCGGTTCAAACAAAAAAAATTATATAATTTTTTTTTTTATATAAAAATTTTTTGGGCGCCATTCTTATTTTAAGTTTTTGCCCGCAATTTTTTACCCGGGCACAGGTGCAGGGGCGCTTGTGAAAGAGAGGCAGCTTATGAGCTGAGCCTGCAACTATGATTGGTTGTTATGCTAAGTGGGCAGCATGGGCAGGGGGCGTGTGTGATGCTCACGCAGCACTGTAAGTCAGTCAGTGACTTGGAGGAGGAGGTGGAGACGAATCTTAGAGGGAATAGGAAATCATGCTGACTCTTGTGGTGGATGCCTGGCGCCTCGTGGCTGTCGCTGACACACTGAAAATGAACCCAGACGGCCAGACCGGCACTAAAGTGAAGTGAGAGGTAGGTAGGTAGGATGGCGGATTGGCAGGTCGCAGGAATAAACCTTGTTGAAATGTTGTGCATAGTTTGCTTGTCTACATCATCTAGCTGTGCCAGTGTGTGCTCTGATTACTGCTTCTGTTATCCTTTAAAATAGTTCAGTGCAGTCCAATTATATTAACAATGATAAATTGAATACAAATTACAAATACATGTCTGCATGACAAATGGTCACAGTGTATTATTCAAATATATTCACTGTTGTAAATCAAGTCTCCTTGACAAAGTTACTGGCTATATTATTTTATGGAATATGGTTACTATATATCATTATGCTAGTGTATTGTTGACTGAAAGGGTAATCAAATAATTTGTACCAAGGTCCAAATCTTTTCAAGATAATGAAGTAAAGGTTCGTCATGTAACATTGGACACTTTTTAGATTAAGATTCAGGGTTTAAAGGTTGAGCGACCGTCGAGAGCAATAGTGCTAAGTAGATCAGTTGATAATGGTTTTTAAATAAACATTCAACAAAATGGTGATGTTTGAGTGATGGGCACTGCTCATAGGTTAGGAAGCAGAAAAAAAATATAAGGTTTAAAACCGCTATAACCAGCATGTTTGGACTGCTGTGTAGAGTCCCACAAACCTGCCTACTATTACTCTTGTGATCTGAACCAAACACAAGGTATCTCGTCTGGTATTGCAAATTAGGGCCTAGATTTAGAGTTCGGCGGTAGCCGTCAAAACCAGCGTTAGAGGCTCCTAACGCGGGTTTTTTACGCACTCCGGTATTTAGAGTTTATTTACCGCGACTCAAAATACACCTAACGCTCAACTTTCTACCGCCACCTCAGACCCAGTAGTAAACATATACCGCACAAAAAAACATCCACGAATCACAAAACAAATATTACACAAAGTACACTTACACTCATACAAACACAACACTATCTTTATTTTTCGGAATTGTTATTTTTTCTTTAAAATACAAAGGATTAAAGTTGCGAGATCTCGGGTGTTTGAAAAAAATCCACACAAATCCATTTTCCCATTGACTTACATGGACATACGGGAAAAGACCCTCATATACCTACATCTAACGAATAACATTATCACAAACATACACTCATCGATGCATACAAACAATATACACCACATTACATACACAAAATATTTATTTATTACAAAAAGAACACGATTTAGTTACTTTTTCACACAAGCTCATGACGTCACTCACTTTACGAGGAAAACCAGTCTTAGAAAAAAAAATATAGAAATCTTTGGAGCCTCCATTGACTTCTATTGGGAAGACGTGCTCGTGCACGCGAAACCCTCATTTCCCTAACGCACGCAAATAGCGTAGACGGAAAAACTCCAAATACCAGCGCTAGAAAATACATGCTTTTATGCGTTAGACCCAGCTATGATAAATAGATCAAGAAATGACTATTTCCCTATGGTGGATTTATGTTTTTTAATATTAAATATTCACCACACCATAAATATTTTTAACACTTTTAGATTACATCAACTACAAATCCCCATCACTAGTAACACATTATTATTTCAATAAAATTACATTTACAATTAAAATAAAATTCAATACACATTTCTGGATTCACAAACACTACACAATGGGAAACATCTCTCATTTACCTTTATTATTGCATTTCTGTTATTCAACTCATATGCTTGCAGCAACTGCATATCTACATAGGCTTAACACATGATCACTCATGGATGCACATACATTACTTTTAACATTCACTCATACATGTGCATTCAAATGATGGGGGAAAAACACATTACATTCTCTCGAGGAATCACAAAACACAACATATGGATTTTACTGTACTTTTAACATCATGATTCCATCACCAGAAACCATTAGGAATTACCTACAACAATAACATCATTACACCAGATTACAGATGTCACTTTATGGGAAGGAACAACAATGCCAGACCGCTATATAGAAGTCAGCATATGTGGGACACAATCACAATATATACGTACATGTACATAACACGCATCACCCATCACGCAACCACAAAGCACACATTTAGATTTTATTCAGCACACAATAACAATGTAGCACAATACAACAACACAATGAGGATTTCACAACTACATAGGCAGGTTAATAATATCATGACGTCATTACAAGATTCAACCATACACATCACAGATTCACCACTGTACCGCCCCTTTAGGAACTTTAACACTCAATACTACAATACAACATATACGTAAAACACACTTTTGAACAGCATTATTATGGAGATTTCAATGGGACAATTCAGAAATATTGTCAGATCGCACATCAATTATATATATAATACTACAGATGGCAGCCGGAAGTTATTCAGTATTCGTGCAATTTTTATGGGACGCATACAATATCGTCAGATCGAAAATCACTTATATATATAATACTACAGATGACAGACGGGAAGTTCGGAATTATTATTGCGATTTTAAAGGGACGCGTACAATATTCACATCTCGGCAATCACTTATATATACAATACTACAGATGACAGCCGGAAGTTATTCAGTATTAGTGCGATTTGAAAGGGACGCGTACAATATTCACATCTCGGCAATCACTTATATATACAATACTACAGATGACAGCCGGAAGTTATTCAGTATTAGTGCCATTTGAAAGGGACGCATACAATATTGACAGCTCGGCAATCACTTATATATACAATACTACAGATGGCAGACGGGAATTTCGGAATTATTATTGCGATTTGAAAGGGACGCGTACAATATTTTACAGCTCGGCAATCACTTATATATACAATACTACAGATGGCAGACGGGAATTTCGGAATTATTATTGCGATTTGAAAGGGACGCGTACAATATTTTACAGCTCGGCAATCACTTATATATACAATACTACAGATGGCAGACGGGAAGTTCGGAATTATTATTGCGATTTTAAAGGGACGCGTACAATATTGACAGCTCGGCAATCACTTATATATATAATACTACAGATGGCAGACGGGAAGTTCTGAATTATTATTGCGATTTTAAAGGGACGCATACAATATTGACAGCTCGGCAATAACTTATATATACAATCCTACAGATGGCAGATGTTCCTTTATCATTTACAAACAATATTGCAGCAACATTGATCGATCACATTTGATGCACATTATACACAACTATGCACTTTCATTCATGTTAGCCTGGACGTGTGCTTGTTACTATAACATCGCGTTTAGGAAATATTGATTACGCATATGAACAAACATTACAAACATGCACTGTATGTGTGATATTTGACACTTTCACATTGAGAATCATTGTTTGAAAATAACATTTCAGCAAACAACAAATAAACGCCCACTGTGAAAGCATTCGCGCCGCTCACATACAAACAGGTGAATACAATCAGCAATCATTACAAACTCACTACCATTGGACTAATTGTACTATAAATCCCCCAAACAACATGGCCAATGCATCACTTGTGATCCACATCAGATCAAGTGCTTACCTTGTTACGCTGTTTTGAAAGATGGATGACGATGACATGGTAGACGCTGCTGGTGGTGCTATTGGCGAACTAGCTGTTGGTCGAATCAGGCAGCCTCGGCGGCTCAGACCGAGACGAAGGGGTCGTCTGGTTCAAGGTCCTCGTGTCTACAGGGTGAGACCCACCTTGGAAAACATGAGTGACTTTGAGGTTTTTGATAAGTATCGGCTCGATCGCGAACAGCTCATTGGCCTTTACGAGCTTCTTAAACCTCATTTGGAGCCACGTATACAAATAAGGACTGCTGTTCCCCCCATGAGTAAGATGCTAAGCTGTCTATACGTCCTGGCCTCCGGGAGTTTTCAATCCGGAGAACTGTACATGCATGGCCTGGCTCAAGGTACATTCTCTGGGGTGTTTGATAACTTTCTGAACGCCATGGTACGTATCAGTAAGCAATACATAGGATTCCCACAGAATGATGGTGATTGGAGGCGCCTGAAGCGGGAATTCTTTGATATTGCTCAATTGCCCAATGTCTTGGGAGCCATTGATTGTACCCACATTGCGCTGCGTGCTCCAATTGATGACTTGCCCTTCAGAAATCGCAAACATTTTCATAGCCTCAACGTGCAGTATGTTTGTGACGCACGGATGAGGATTATGCATGTGTATGCGAATTTTGGAGGTGCTTGTCATGATGCCCGCATCCTCTCTCTGTCGTCCCTGTGGAGACAGTTTGAGGAAAGACAAATGCCCCCTGGTTATCTCGTTGGTGAGTATTTGTGCACAACATGGTTAATTATTTTGACAATTGCCCCTGTATTTTTTAACTGTTAGCGTCATGTTCAGCTATAGGATTAAATTTAACCATTTGTTATTTACCGACGCTAATGTCTATTTTTATTGAAATGCAGATATGTAGCATGTCTTACCTTAAGTGTTCAGATAGAGAATGCAATGTAAACATGTAGTTAGCATTTTACACAAGGTTTGGTTTAGGAGAAATACGCATATGTAGCATGTCTTAGATGAAATGGCAAGATATTATCTCATGCAATTTAACCCTGTCATTGTCTTTTTCTGCTAATGTCTATTTTTATTGAAATGCAGATATGTAGCATGTCTTACCTTAAGTGTTCATATAGAGAATGCAATGTAAACATGTAGTTAGCATTTTACACAAGGTTTGGTTTAGGAGAAATACGCATATGTAGCATGTCTTAGATGAAATGGCAAGATATTATCTCATGCAATTTAACCCTGTCATTGTATTTTTCTGCTAATGTCTATTTTTATTGAAAAGCAGATATGTAGCATGTCTTACCTTAAGTGTTCATATAGAGAATGCAATGTAAACATGTAGTTAGCATTTTACACAAGGTTTGGTTTAGGAGAAATACGCATATGTAGCATGTCTTAGATGAAATGGCAATATATTATCTCATGCAATTTAACCCTGTCATTTTATTTTTCTGCTAATGTCTAGTTTTATTGAAATGCAGATATGTAGCATGTCTTACCTTAAGTGTTCATATAGAGAATGCAATGTAAACATGTAGTTAGCATTTTACACAAGGTTTGGTTTAGGAGAAATACGCATATGTAGCATGTCTTCGATGAAATGGCTAGATACAGATTTAGATATAATTTTTTATTTTTTTTTTATGTTTCTGACAACTTTTAATATGGATTATGGTTTTTAAAAAATATATTTATACAACAATATACTAGTTTAAGTATTCTGTTTGAATTATGTTCTGTTCTAAATTTATAGGTGATTCTGGGTACATGAGCCGGCCTTGGCTCATTACCCCCTTGCGTAGCCCAACTGATGTGTCTGAGGAGCGCTACAATAGGGCTCATAAGAGAACCAGGGCGGTGGTTGAAAGGATGTTCGGGCTCCTGAAGATGAGATTCAGGTGCCTGGACCGTTCTGGAGGAGCACTCCAGTACAACCCAAAGAAGGTGGCTAAGATCGTTGTAGCCTGTAGCGTCCTGCATAATATTGCACAGCGGGCTGGGATGCTGCAGGCCGTCCCGGTGGACAGAGACCTCCTCAGAGATGAGGAGGATGATCCTGTTCTAGAGGGGGAATTCCAGGACGAGGGACTTGATGTCAGAGCAGACGTCATCAACCGCCACTTTAGACGGTAAATAATAGAAGTTACACTGGAGTATTTTCAATAGATGTGAACTCTAGGGAAATGACAAGTAGAGAATTGTGCAAACATGTTAGTATTGATAAAATGTTATAATAATATTTATTTCTCATAATATAGGTGATGCTCTGGGCATTGGGTCCTATAGCGAGTCTTTGCCACCTGGTTTTTATAGAGGACATCAGATGGTAAGTAGAAATGTATGGACTGTTGCTGGCATGATTTGTACACAAATACATAATATGGCATAAATTTTTAAAAATATAACTTTGTTTACACATTACTTATGTACATAATCAGAAAGGGATACTCTAGAATGACTATGGTTCAATGTCACACAGAGGTTTGTTCTGCTCAATATGACTCATCTTCACACTTGATAGAAAATAACACAGGTTCATACACAGGCTTAGTAAGCTAGTGATAGATATTTATTATGAAATGGGGGGTGGGAGAGGGGTACAGAACTGATTCACACACTTGTATGAAATCTTTATATATAATTTCTTACATTAGGGAGATGACTTAATATAAAGACTGAAAGGGAACAATTTGAAGCCTGACAGTGAAGATTTCCAAGACTGACAGTGGGGAAAAAGCCAAGATTGAAATTGAAGTATACCAATGGGATCATGTCTGGCATATTTAAATTCTGCTGACCTTGAAAACCATACAAAGACATGTTCACATGGTAAGTGCAAACTATTTGATAGAATAAGGCTGTGGAGACATCCTATTGGAGACACTTAGATGATTTTCTATTTTGTAGATGGTATTTCCCAGTCCTCTATTTAATGAACTGATGAATAAGACACCTATTGAAGATCAACTGTTTACCCCTGAATTGACATTCAAAGACCATGCATTGTCCAGGTTGGTGTACCAATGCATGCTAGTGAAGACTGTAGAATATTAGTAGCTTACATACATTAGTCATATTTAGTTCTTAATTAGATATTTAGGGATCACAATCAGACACTTAGATGATTTTACTTTTTTAGATGGTATTTCCCAGTCCTCTATTTAATGAACTGATGAATAAGACACCTATTGAAGATCAACTGTTTACCCCTGAATTGACATTCAAAGACCATGCATTGTCCAGGTTGGTGTACCAATGCATGCTAGTGAAGACTGTAGAATATTAGTAGCTTACATACATTAGTCATATTTAGTTCTTAATTAGATATTTAGGGATCACAATCAGACACTTAGATGATTTTACTTTTTTAGATGGTATTTCCCAGTCCTCTATTTAATGAACTGATGAATAAGACACCTATTGAAGATCAACTGTTTACCCCTGAATTGACATTCAAAGACCATGCATTGTCCAGGTTGGTGTACCAATGCATGCTAGTGAAGACTGTAGAATATTAGTAGCTTACATACATTAGTCATATTTAGTTCTTAATTAGATATTTAGGGATCACAATCAGACACTTAGATGATTTTACTTTTTTAGATGGTATTTCCCAGTCCTCTATTTAATGAACTGATGAATAAGACACCTATTGAAGATCAACTGTTTACCCCTGAATTGACTTTCAAAGACCATGCATTGTCCAGGTTGGTGTACCAATGCATGCTAGTGAAGACTGTAGAATATTAGTAGCTTACATACATTAGTCATATTTAGTTCTTAATTAGATATTTAGGGATCACAATCAGACACTTAGATGATTTTACTTTTTTAGATGGTATTTCCCAGTCCTCTATTTAATGAACTGATGAATAAGACACCTATTGAAGATCAACTGTTTACCCCTGAATTGACTTTCAAAGACCATGCATTGTCCAGGTTGGTGTACCAATGCATGCTAGTGAAGACTGTAGAATATTAGTAGCTTACATACATTAGTCATATTTAGTTCTTAATTAGATATTTAGGGATCACAATCAGACACTTAGATGATTTTACTTTTTTAGATGGTATTTCCCAGTCCTCTATTTAATGAACTGATGAATAAGACACCTATTGAAGATCAACTGTTTACCCCTGAATTGACTTTCAAAGACCATGCATTGTCCAGGTTGGTGTACCAATGCATGCTAGTGAAGACTGTAGAATATTAGTAGCTTACATACATTAGTCATATTTAGTTCTTAATTAGATATTTAGGGATCACAATCAGAAAAAGGAATACATATTATAGTTGATATAGAGGTATTTGAATGGACATGAAATATTACATTTATGTTCAGCATACATATATTGTTTACATGTGATATACATTATTATGTATAAATTTAATTTTTGAAATTTAAATATTATTTTTAATCAACAATATAATGGTGTATGTATTTCATTAATTTAAAATGAATGTAATGATTATCTTTAAAAAATGTTGATCAAAGTTAGAGCATAGACACCATATGATTTTAAATGTATTTTATGAATATTTTACAACGTGTGTATTAACTTTGTTCCATTTTTATTATTTGTCATTTCAGATTGGCATCTGATGACTTCATGGAATATTTATTTATTTTCTATTAAATATATATTTTTTTTTTAGCAGATTCTAATATATATCAATATAATCTGTAAATAAATAAAACTTGGACTCCCATGACTGGTAGTTGGCTATTTGACAAGCACATGCATAAGAGAAAATAATGCATTAATAGTAGAAAATAAAATTCTTCAGAGAATATTAAAAGATATATTTTAACATTAATTGGGGAGTCATATTCTTCAATGCTTTTATATTGAAAAAGTATATATTAAAAATATTTAGGATATGTATTAATATTATGATTGTTTTAACATTTAATAAGGTGAAGTGGTTCAATTACATGAAAGTGACAGTGTTGTTGAATGTAAAAAGAATTGTATAAGATCATGTATCTTCCTTAGGTATCTCAAAACATTATTAGAAAATATTTTACAATTATTACATTTATAAATGGTAGGTCATTTAACTTTATAATTTTTAATAATTAGTTATTGGATGCCAGGTTAATCTATGTAATTTTCTAGTGGAGTCATTTAACTATACTTAGTAATATTATGTATTTATTACAATCTTACCTCTTGGGTTAGACATCAAATATCTATATAGAATGTAATTTCCCCTTTAGTTTATTTTGTCAATGTTAAATAAAAATACAATATGTTTGGGTCCTTAAAGGGGTCATTCAAAATGTATATTTTGTATACATTGTTACAAATATCATACAAGAATTTAAACATATTTAGAATGTACTATAGAATTACATTCAGTCTTTAAATATACTTGTTAAAATAAAAATAAATGCACATATCTTAGTGAATGATATAAGGCATCTATATGCAAACAACAATCAGCATCAAAATAGCCTATGTAGAGATGTATTTAATCCACGAATATATATAATTACAATATAATGATTGAATAACAAAACATATTAAGTTGGTCAAATATAAGATTATGATACAAAATGCATACATAACATATAGCTTAATGTCCCTCTACGCTGAAGGCTAAAAAATACCTCATTTAATAAATATATTTCAGTCAGTGTGTAAAACAATCTAGAAGTTAATCTAAATTTGCTTTACTCATATGTTAGACTCATTTAGCAAAAGGAAGGTGCCTAGGTTTATGATATATTAAGCATTATTGTGAAATGTTTATTTAAAGGGACATGAACTCAAAATATACTTAAAGGTAGCCATTTAAAAAAACAATGATTTATACATTCTGAATGAGTATTCTATTTTAATCAACTTTAAAACTTGTCTCATATTATGAATGCTCATTGTGATGTTGCTATCATTACTTTAGAAATAAGGCAGTAAATAGCTAATTTATTTGCTTCAGTACTCTGGACAGAACTTGATTGTTTGGAATAATTGATGCAACAATCGTCAAGGACAACCCAGGTTTTTATTAAACAATTGTCCGTAATATAAAATATCATTATTGATTTTCAAAGAAACATAACAAGATAACTTAACATTTGATAATCGTATTAAATAATAAAGTTGATTAAAATTTAATGCTCAATCACCAATGGTAAATTTGTTTGGACAGTGTCCCTTTAAGAGCTTGAAATAGTGTATTTACTTCTCTTCCTATCTTGACATACTTTGCTTGAAAAGCATATCGAGATAGGCTCAGTAGATGAAGATTGGTGGATGCACAGAGATGCCTTATGTGATTGGCTCAACCATGTGCATTTAAATTTCTTATGTTGAGGATATATAAATACTAAGAGAAAATGATTTACATTTTAAAGTCTAAACAATCTTCTATCTCTACAGATCATTTGATACAATTGTTTGTAATGTCTCTTTAAAACTAAAGACGCCATTGCACAATAACATATATGAGCACTTCAGAGAAATACAAGCTCGAGGTTTATTTGCGAATAACAAAGCTGTAGTTTAACATTTATAAACAGATTATCAAAGTTACTGACATTCTTCCCGGAATTTTAACATTAATAAATATTGCGTTGGAAACGCATCTTCAAACACCAGATTAGCATATTTAAACATTAGTGTAATGTCACGCAATAGCACACAATCAATGTGCATTATAAATACATTTAATAGAGCAATGTCAATACTTCACAATCAATTTATTTAAAGAACAATAAAGACATACAATATTAAATGTGTATTTGTATTAAAGAAACAGACCGTTATTAAACCGAGAAATGTCTACAACATTAATAATGTGACAGGATGAGATTTTAAAGAGTATTTAATCATTAATATTTCACGGATCACGGATATTAAATCTGCGTCACACATATCCGCATGACAGGCCCATGAGTTACAAATAAGTCTACATGAAAAATGAAGTTACAGCACCACCAAGCGGTATGTGTAAGGAAGTTACTAAGATATGAAACATTAAGGAACGGCCAATCAGAGTTCATCACACAAACACAACTTGAGTCAGGATGGTCTCACAGACATTATAACAATATTTCAAACTTTTATCCAATCAGATGTACAGATAAATAGTCCCATGGTGCATCTCATGTTTACTTCACCATATAAAAGTCCATTACACGTTGCCATCTTTGTCAGTTCTCTAATGCCTGCAGGCAGTCTTATATATTAATATTATTATAATATATTTAGTAGCCAACCGAGCAGGCATGTCAGTTCCCAGGTTCACCAAGGAGGAGAGCGCTGCACTGGTCCACGCCGTCAAGGACTTTTATCCCCAGCTGTTTGGGAACAAGAGGAGCTCGACAGATGCGCCTGTTAAGAAGGCCCTCTGGGAGTCTATCACCAATGCGGTTAGATTGGTGTGTGACGTCCAGAGGACCCAGGATCAGATCATGAGGAGATTCGGAGATATGAGGTTGCGTTTATCGAAAAAAGTCAACCTCATAAGGGACTGGGTACAAGCCCGTAAAAGAGGGGGCCAAAGAAAGGCCCCGCGGAAACTGTACCTACTCCCTTATGAGGTGACTTTATGCGAGCTCCTCAATCTCCGGGTCCCCAAAAGATTTAGATCCTCGCCATCCTCGGCCTCCTCTTCTTCCCTCCCAGCTGCGGGATCTGAAAGTCCTGACGCGGGGGACAGGGCAGATGCTTCTCCGTCCGGTGGCCTGGGAGGACCCGATAGAGAATCTGAACCAGGTAATTATCCAACTTCATATAATATTTATAATGTTAAAAATCCAAAATGTGTATTTAGTCAGATACTAAACCTATACAGATCTCACAACATACACTACATATGATGTTTAGATATCTGATTTTACATTAGTGATACATGAAATTGGAATGATGTTTATTGCGCTCTACAGAATATGCGTCACAGAGCGGAAATCTAATTTCGCATCCACGTTAACATGGGTTTGCGGAAAGTGGCATTGCTTTATACATGTTGGTCAAATGACGGATGCGTAATTCCGCTTGGAATCATTGCGCAATGATCGCGAAAATGGCATTTCTCATCCACGTTAACATGGGTTTGCGGAAAGTGGCATTGCTTTATACATGTTGTTAAAAATTAAATGGAAAATCTTAGATTAGTGAAGAATACAGTATTCTTATTTTAAATATTATATCTAATAAAAAACGAATAATACTAATAAATTATAACATATGGCCATCAATTGATGATTATGTAATAACAAGCATATATTCTTAAAGATACAGTAAACAACACAACTGATTGAAAATAAGAGTCCAGGATATATTTATCATTCATTTAATTGCGGAAACTATTAACTCATGGGACTACCAAAGGATTAATATTTTTCTATTGATTTGTTATTAATGTAAATATTTTAAACATGGCATGATTAGTATTAATGATATGCAATCCTCATTTAATATATTACAGATATGGATGTGGCTGCTGGATCCTCAAGCCAGGGCTTGTCACAGTATGGTATGTCTCATTTTAATTGACATTTGTCTTAGAAACATGGAATGAACATTACATACTAAATACACATTGTTCTATATTTATATGTAATGTCTATTTAATAGATGAAAATTATATAATTATTCGGATATACTTAAATAACATATTTGATTTTAATTGCATGCTCAATACCATTCATTACATCAACATATGGAGTAGATAATTCATTAACAAACAACAACATTGTGGAATCTATTTAATTTTAGATTAAAGGGATACTGAACTACAATTATTAATATTGTCTTTCACATACAGTATGCAATATTAATAAACATAAAATATAATACTATCATCATATGTGACATATTCTATTGCTAAATGTATTTTAAAATAAATAAAGTACGTTTATGTGCATCTAAATATTTGTTGACCAACCTGGGTTTATATTGATGATTGGTGGATACCTTCAACAAACAATATTTATTGAATCCAATATTCCTTATCTGCCTTTAAGATTAATATCGAACAACATTCGAATTATAATAGGAGTCAATGTTAAATCATTTTTTACAGTTTGAACATAGAAATCAATTATTTAAATTAATCATGTCAGTGTCCCTTTAAGACAAAATAGATTCATTCATCATTACATTATTTTTATTAAAAACTATTGATATATAAATCTAATTATCTGTTGGAGTTACTTTATATATATCTGCATACTCTAACAGCACCATGATTACATATTTGTAATAATAAAGTTTGTTATGTATTGTGATAAATATGTGTTGTGTCCTAAACAAGATTACTGTACATTGAAAAAATGGCTCGATGTGACACATGTTTGTTTAGATTTGTCAACAGATGCTCCTCAATATGTGGTTTGTGTGTATTCTTGTAACTTCTTAAGGACATATGACGGAATTATTCCGTCATAAAACAATTGAGCTAAGTGAAAGCTGTGTCCTTAAAGGGTTAAGAACATTGATCATTGGGTATATTTAGATATGCAATAGCAGCATCTGAGATGAATTTGATGTCTAATGTAGTCTGACATTAAACATATGTTGAATACAGATATGTTTACAGAATCCCCTTGATTCAATCAAGCATTTTCTGGTGTAATGACTGCTCTATTCTTCACATTTTAAAGTTGATTAATGTTAAAATTCTAGACAGATGTGATTTAGTGATATCCAAAATGTGTTTAATAATATATATCTATATCATTCATAGAGAGAGTTGGTGTGGGGAGCCCACAGGAATCCAGCAGTGACATAGAGCCGCCTTTGCGGTCTCCTGGTAAGTCCATTGACTCATTTATATGTAATTGAAGGTGTATTGCTAATCAATATTATGATCATGATTCCGATGAAGCATAACATTATAAAAAATCATAGAATTTATCTTCTGATTATATATTTATTTTTTATATTGAGCGATTAATAATTTCTACTTTATTATTCTACACATTTGTTATTCATAAGATGTCTAACATATGTTTTTTTAAATTTTTTTTTTTTAACAACAGTCATCAAGTGATACACACATGAGAAATCTTAAATGTTCTATGTACTATGCTTTTATGAATTTAACATTAAGACAAACAATACATTAATATTCTGATTTATTGACAATAACAAATCTATTGTCATTTGTATGCTCCATCAAAATGATGTAAATCATAACTTTGTGTGTGTATATCTTTAATGCAACATTGATGTGCGTATTTGAGCAACAGTAACATATGTTATAATATCTGATCTTAAGGTGTACACAACATGTTATGTTTTACAGAGATTGATGTCACATGTGGGATGGAGGAGGAAGAGGCTGCCTTGGAGTCTGATGGTATGTGAAATATATCTATCATGTTTCCAACATGTTTCTTTTTTTGAAATCATTTTATTGAAGACATTCAAAGTCTACAGCTTTTTCCCTTTAAAAAGGAATATTATTTGTCTGTTCAAATACACTACTGCCCCCTTTCTATATCAGGCAGCATGAAAATCTGCTTGTATATATTTTTTTAAGAATATATAATTCATGCCATCATTATGTCACATGCATATTCCATGCCAAAACACAATAATAAGTTTCACATTGTACAGACAGTCATTGAGATTCATCTGAGTGCCTATATAGATACCATATCCTCATTTCAGAATAGTTTACAGATTCAAACACACTTCGAGGTATATTGAAAACATAATCAATTTTAAATGCGTTGATTTGATGTCAGGATGTATGAGATGTTAATATATTTATTTTACATTTTCAGATGGATCCACCACTTCTGGTCATCTGGATTCCGCCCCTGCCCAGTCACAGACCCCTCCCCGTGCACACACCCCTGACCATGGCCACACCTCTGCACACACCCAGAGCCCTTCCCATCACCAAACCCATGACCATGCCCCGACCACTGCCAGCCCTTCCCATATTTCATATCCTGTCCCTCCCAAAAAACGCCCATACACCCCCCTTCGCCGCTCTCCCCGTATTCTGGCCCGTACAGCTGCCCAGACCCAAACTCCCCACTCCCCAGCTGTACGGCCTACCCTGGAGCAGCAGCTCACCACTCCCCAAGCCATTCCCATCCCTCCCCGAGCCAATCCCATCCCTCCCCCCTGTTTAAACCTTCATTGTCCTGGGTGTCAGATTGTCCTTCCCAGGCACAGCTGTAAGTATCATTCTAAATACACTTTATAAGATACTTAAAGGTACAGTGAAGTTAAATTGGTTAAATTGTGATTCAAATCCAGCATGCAATGTTAAGCCAATGTATAATAGAATACTCTTATGAATTATTCGTCATTCTCTTGATATATTAATTGAAAACAACTTATTCCTATAATTAGTTTAAACAATAAAATAAATGTGGCCATCATTTCTTTATTGTTGGATGAATGTATCCATCAACCAGCATGCACAAACAAGGTTCATCAACAAATATTGGCTTCCATAAAAACCAACATTCTTGCATTCAAAATATAGCTTGACAATTAAAACATATAATGAATATGTGTAATTTCTAAAGATTTGTCATGTCATGCTCTATCTGAATCAGTCCATTAAATATTTAGGTTCAGTGTCCCTTTAATTGGATATCACTACATATACCAAACACCACTACTTGGATACAAAATTTTATGTCCAAATGTGGATACATTATCTCTTGTCTAACCCAGTGGGAATGTAATTTCTTCTGGTTGCTATGTTTACACAGCTTGTCCTCAATGCCAAAATGTTTAAGGATATGTGTGCCTACCACAGTCTAAATTGAATTTTTAAATTGCTAATGTAAGTACAATGTAAATCCTTTAACAAGATTTGATACACTCAAGCTGTATAAGTGGATCATCTAAAACCAATTAAAGGGTTCAACATGTTTGAGTAACATGAGCCTTTAATGATTTCTGTCTGTCTGAATAACCTAATTCATGTGTAAAGAATATATGAAAAATAATTGATGTAAATAATTATTTGTCTTTATGATGACAATGTATGTATTAAAATCTTTTATTCTGTTGTGTAATTATCCTTAATATTAATTTTTATTTTATTTTAGGCTGTGACTCAGCATGGCTCATGCTAGAAGGGATAGCAAGAGTAGAGCAGGCCGTGTTGAGGAACGCAGCTGTCCTGAGAGGGATGAACGACACCATGCAGGCCCAGCTCCGGGTTCAGGACTTGACTCTGCGTGAAATTATGCAATTACGTTCAAGGCCTGAATCTGGAGCTGGACATGCACAGGACAATGAAGAGGATGACCAGTAAGTGGAGGATCTGGATATGCTCCATGGTGGCAGATAATAATCCTCTGTCCACATGTTGAATTTGTATTTATATTGTTGCCATTTGGCCTTTTTATCAGTTTTTTGTTGTGCCTGTTGCACTCTTTTACCTTGTCATGTGTCTCCAATGAGGCTATGCTGGCCCTTGGCAACTCTCTTCATGGACTGTGATGCACTGTGTTACCTTGTCATGTGTCTCCAATGAGGCTATGCTGGCCCTTGGCAACTCTCTTCATGGACTGTGATGCACTGTGTTACCTTGTCATGTGTCTCCAATGGGGCTATGCTGGCCCTTGGCAACTCTCTTCATGGACTGTGATGCACTGTGTTACCTTGTCATGTGTCTCCAATGAGGCTATGCTGGCCCTTGGCAACTCTCTTCATGGACTGTGATGCACTGTGTTACCTTGTCATGTGTCTCCAATGGGGCTATGCTGGCCCTTGGCAACTCTCTTCATGGACTGTGATGCACTGTGTTACCTTGTCATGTGTCTCCAATGGGGCTATGCTGGCCCTTGGCAACTCTCTTCATGGACTGTGATGCACTGTGTTACCTTGTCATGTGTCTCCAATGGGGCTATGCTGGCCCTTGGCAACTCTCTTCATGGACTGTGATGCACTGTGTTACCTTGTCATGTGTCTCCAATGAGGCTATGCTGGCCCTTGGCAACTCTCTTCATGGACTGTGATGCACTGTGTTACCTTGTCATGTGTCTCCAATGAGGCTATGCTGGCCCTTGGCAACTCTCTTCATGGACTGTGATGCACTGTGTTACCTTGCCATGTGTCTCCAATGGGGCTATGCTGGCCCTTGGCAACTCTCTTCATGGACTGTGATGCACTGTGTTACCTTGCCATGTGTCTCCAATGGGGCTATGCTGGCCCTTGGCAACTCTCTTCATGGACTGTGATGCACTGTGTTACCTTGTCATGTGTCTCCAATGGGGCTATGCTGGCCCTTGGCAACTCTCTTCATGGACTGTGATGCACTGTGTTACCTTGTCATGTGTCTCCAATGGGGCTATGCTGGCCCTTGGCAACTCTCTTCATGGACTGTGATGCACTGTGTTACCTTGTCATATGGCTCATATATTCCTTATTTTTACAAGATTATTTATAAACGTTGTGTATGTTTTCTTACATACTAATAAAATAAATTTTATTTCACAAATATTTGTCCTCATTCTTCCTGTTATTTTTTGCAAGCTCTAGTTTATGTTGTTTATCCTTAAAGGGACCTAACAAATCTATTTGTTATAATGAAATCATATATGTAAGACAATAGTAAATGACTTTAAGATTAACATCTCCAATGTAATCTTATTATTTGTGTTTATATTATTTTCTCTTAGCTCTATCATTGCCTGATTATGATTAGCAGAGTAATTTCTTTATATATGTATATATATTTTTGTATTTGTGTATATATGTATATTTAAATGTTCATATCCATGTGTGTATTTATAAACTCTGCATGAATTGATGCACCTTTACCAAATGATCTGAGTATTGATACAATGATATAATCCCTGTAAAGTGTTCATTTTATTTAAATAGTATTGACTATGTGTATGCTCTTTTTAAAAACAAAATAATGTCCCTTTAAGTGATGTTGATCACTATTGTAAATGAATGTATTTCCATTTGTAAAGCGTTTTTGTCCTTTTTACAAGAACAAGGACATATAGTTTTATTAATAAACAATCTTATTGTAATGTTGACAGCACCTGTATTTCATTTTCAAATCTATATTATTGTCAAAGTGTAACCAAATCAATCTCTGTGTGTAATACAAATAATGTAGATGATGAATATTAGTTAACTAATATGTTAACAAAATACATCTCCTCCCATATATGGCTATAGGTAGGCTGACCATAATTAAACTTGAATAAATGACACGTTTAATCAATACATGTATAACTATTGTTATTCAACAACAATCCAAAGATATCTTAAAACATCAATGGCATATGTATTTCTCATGTGTATCTTTTAAATGTTAAAGATATACACCATAGCTATAGTTCAAGGGACAGTCAAGTCCGAAAAGATGATTCATAATTTGGTGACATTCCTAGATAGCAATCTACACACATACTAGTTCCTAAAATATAAATACGTTTCTTAATGATATGCCAAGATGTCACTGAGTCCTTGTATTGTCTGCGGTTTTTCAGCGATCTCGGATGCGCCATGTTGCTTAAGACGTCACCTGCCAGGCTGTCCAATGATTCCTTGTATTGACTGACGTTCTTACGTGATCAGGAATATGCCTTTTATTGGATTGCGTTTTGACGCGATCAAGGATGCGCCTTTTTTTTTTGGGCGTTCTTACGTGATCAATAATGTGCCTTTCATTGGATGGCGTTCTTACGTGATCAAGGAAGCGCCATGTTAAGACGGCACATGTAAAGTTAAAAAAACGTGTGATTGGATTGCGTAGTCCCGCAATATTTGTGCACGTTAAAAACGTTTGTGACTGCATGCAATTTTAAAAAGCTTGCGAATATGTATTATTTGCATCATGTTACATTGTTGACCCGTAGCTGATAAAGACCAACACATTCTCTTTTGCTGGATGTCTGGTTGAATCAACGAACGAAAGCAAAATGTTTTCATGCATAGGATATTTCTAGGCAAGTGCAAATCTCTACAGTCCATGTTTAATATGTTTGTCAACAATGTTCCTTTTTCTTAAAAATTAATGTTGTGTTTAATGTTGAACATATCTAATTAATAAATATGCGCTATTGTGTTTGAATAAAGTAATCAATATGCATTTATCATATGCTAAATATATGATGCCGACTTCTTCTAAATGTAATTTCGTTGTATATTTTATGAAAGGTTCATTAGACACTCACATTATAAATAAAAATATTTGATTTTGTCTCTAGTTAGATAGTCCATTGTTTAACCAATAGGTTTATTTTGTCTTGTGTTGTAAGAAAATGTAAGTAATTTTCTTACTCCTCGCAAAGCCAATGAGTTTCATGTGAGTACCATCTCCAGCTTTGTCCAGTTTGTGTAAAGGTTCTTTTCATATGTTAATGATGGGGTATTGTGTTTTACGGTTGTAATGGTGGTTCATCTATATTTAAAATATAGCTAACCCTATTTTATTTGCAAGTGTTTGAAGATTTTTAATATTGCTATCAGTATATGTTAATCTTGTTGTTTGTAGTAGTGTCTATTACATACAGTTATGTAAAAAATATAGGATACTGTCCCTTGAATGCAAATGTTGTTTTTTTGTATCATGTATGAGATCCACATAGTTTAATCTTCAAATATATTTTTGTTAGCATATTTCACCCCCCCACTCCTAAAAGGACTTTAAACCATATTCATTGTTAAAATAAAAATAGTTACAATAAAATATTAACACAATAATGTCTCTTAAAGAAAATAGACTTTATTTAACACGTCAATATAAATGTGATTTTCAAATATTTTTTTTTACAAAGTACATGTAGATATAGCAACAAGCTTAAAATGTGTTAGCATATGTAATGTTGTTAAAGGGACAGTTTCGAAAAAAAATATTTTTACATTATTCGAAAAGTCAATTCTGTAATAACAAGGATATCAAATGTTTCTCAACAATTGAACATTTGCTATCTAAATTTGCTATCTAAACCTATGAGGTTGGTGTGCTCATTTCTTAAATCTTGAAGAGTGCTTGTAATCATTATACAATTTGAGCACTAGAGGGCATTTGGATAGCATTTGTATATGTAAAATCTTGTGCTCATACAGCATATTATTGACCATGTATTGATCATTGATATCTAAAATGTTGTTATGTCAGAACAACAAATAAGTGGTCATTTTTCATAGTCATAGATACAAGGGTAAGCACATAAGTCACACATGTATTTCTCCATGTTTTGTTGTTTCAAACTTTATAATGCGTAATACAGTGTTTTCTTTGTAATCAATAATTTTCTGACTGTCCCTTTAAGCTGTGTTATTGGCATTCAAACAGTAATATGCCATCATGGATAATTGTTATGGTAATTTAGTTAGCGATTCGGGAAACAGTTTGGACATCACATCACAGAAACCAATCAATATCATGAACAAGGATAGGTATGTGATGATGTGGTTTTCACACACTTATAACCCACACTCTGCAAAGAATCTTCCTCCATGGACCCGGTCCCATAGAAGTCGATTATATACAGAGTGTGGTCCACAAGTGTATGAAAACCACATCATCACATACCTATCCATTACACAAAAAACAAAATTTAAGATGGAAAAAAAAACTTACTTCCTCTTCCTTCCCCTCTTCCCACGGGGCTGAGGCTCTGGGAGAGGCAACTGCCGACTCCGAAGAGTCCTCCTTGGAGCTGTTGTGGGAGGAGTGGAAGGAAGAGTACTGGGACGACCAAGGTGAGGAGTAGATGGCTGAGGAGGAGGAGGAGAAGATGGCTGAGGAGGAGGAGGAGAAGATGGCTGAGGAGGAGGAGGAGTAGATGGCTGAGGAGGAGGATGAGATGGGCCGGCAGGAGGAGATGGCCCAGCAGCAAGAGGCCCAGCAACAAGAGGCCCAGCAACAGGAGGTAGACCAGCATGCGCCTCCCGGAAAAATGTGAACATTTCCTGATGAAGATTGAACATTCTTGTTTGTCCTTCTTGTATTGTATTCAGTATACTGATTATTTCGTTTTGGCCTTGAATTATTTGATTCTGCCCATCAAGTATTCTGCGTCGTCCTTCTATGTTTTCTATCCGGGAGGTACGCATCTGGTCTATGTACTCCAGTAGAACCCGCACCTCCGCTATTTCTTCTTGTTGTGCCTGTTGAACCCGTGCACGGCGGGGTGCCCGTGCACGGCGGAGTGCGGGTCTTTGAGGGACCTCGGGTTCCGCGGCTTCAGCGGCATCCTCCTGTGCTTCCGGGGCCTCTTGATCATCTCCCGTGCGCTGTTCGTCACGGGGGGCCTCTTCCCTCCGAAGTGGGAATTCCTCACCACCACTCTCATCCCGGGGAGATGCAGGAGGCTGTGCTGCCTCGTCCCCAGACTCTGTATATTAAAAAAAAAATAAAAAAAGAAATGTATATATTAGCATATTTGCAAATAAAGGTTTAAATGACTTAGCTTACGATACAATTACAAATGCAGAATCATTAATCCACTTTGAAATCTAACAAACAATCAATACGATTTCCGCTTTTTCTAAACAGTGTTTGTGATATCTGGTCAATGTGAATGTTTTTGCGTTTGTTTTCAGTCTGTTTAAATGCACACCTAACCTATAGCCTAGATACTGATGTAACCGCTAAGTAATAGAATGCGTGTAAACAGCGTAATAGCATTAATCGGATCCTTAACACATGAAACCCAATGTTTTATCTTTCATGATTTATAAGCATACATTTAGTATCAACTTTCGAATGTACTTTTGTTATCTAATTAGCTTCATTCTCTGGATATTCTTTGCTGAAAAGCATATCTAAATATGTTTATAAGATTCTGATTGTTAGCTGAATATAGCTGCCTCCTGTGATTGTTTCACCGTGTGCATGGCTATTTCTTCATTAAAATATATCTCAAGAATGAATCAAATTATGTAATATAAGTACATTTGAATGTTTTGTCAAATTGTATTCGCTACCTCAATCATGAAAGTAAATGTTTGCGTATAGTGTCCATTGAAATACATTCGTATGTGAAATTATTGTTAAATGAGCTTACCGTCAGATGAGAGTGGCAGGTTCCCGGTATCGATTCCTCCGATACCGACTACTTCCACCTCGGAGATGCTGGGCCGCAACATTTCCTCCCATCTGCAGTACTCCATTTCAAGGGCAGGGCCGCCACCGGTCCCTGCGGCATGTCGGGCCTCCAGGCTTAACTTTTTTTTAAGTTCAAGTTTACAGTCCCGGTACCGATGTTTGATGGAATCCATATCCCTGTTCCGGCAACCCACTGCATTGACTGCATTCCGAATCTCGTTCCAGAGCCTCCTCCTGTCAGTCGGGGTAGTCTTCTGGTGCTGCAGCATCCTATACCTGGCCATATAGGCCTCTACGAGGGCCTCCTTCTCCTCCATCGTAAACCTCGCCTCCCTAGTCGCCTTGGCCTTCCCCTGTGACGATGCCCTCTGTTTCCCGGACTGTGAAGCCCTACTCTGACCGCCACTGGGCCCAGCCACTTGGTCATCTTGAACCAAGTGGCTGGGTCCACCCACCGCTTCCACCCCCGCTTCCTGCCCCCCTTCCTGCCCCCCTTCCTGCCCTGTTCCTCTCCCCCTCCCTCTACTCCCCCCTCTACCTGTCCCCTGCCTGGCCTCCATCTCCTCCCTAAACTAAACCCCAAATAATCAAAAAAAAGTGAGTGTGATGAAATGAAAGGGGGTCAAAATAAAGAACTAAAAAGACAAAAAAGGTGCTTAAAGTGTGAGGGATGTAAAAAAAAACAAAGAGGGTAAGGAGTATTTAAATAAACGAAAAGAATAAGACTAAAAGGAGGATATGTAAACTAAATGTAACTAGGGGATGGGTATGGGATGGGTATGGGGTATGGGATAAGAGTAAATGGGATGAAAGGGAATGGGACTACAAGGAATGGGGTATGGAGTGTAGTATGAGGGGGTAGGGGGTATGGAGTGTATGTAGTGTTATTGATAAGTGTATGTATGTATTGAATGTGTTTGCGTGTAAATGTGTTAAGTGTACAGATAAATCACTCGCTCGCTAACTAACACTACTTCTAATTCTCAATAACAAACACTCCCACTAACGCTCACTAACTACCACTAACTGACGCTCACACTAACAACTATCACTAATAACTCCCACTAACTCACTCACGCTCCCACTAACAGACTCTCTCCCACTCCCGCTACCTCCCACTAACTCACTCACTCTCTCACGCTAACACTACCAACTGACTATCTCACGCTAACACTACCAACTGACTCTCTCACGCTAACACTACCAACTGACTCTCTCACACTA
The DNA here is from genome assembly GCF_027579735.1 of Bombina bombina. Taxonomy (NCBI): domain Eukaryota; kingdom Metazoa; phylum Chordata; class Amphibia; order Anura; family Bombinatoridae; genus Bombina; species Bombina bombina. The sequence goes on along the minus strand of NC_069502.1, from coordinate 482,311,471 downwards.
ACACTAACTCACTCTCAAAAAATCGCAAAATCTCTATTCTTAACTCTCCAAAGACCCACCAGCAACACAGTCAAAGAAGCCCTGCTTGTGTGGTGCTTATATACCCTGTGTAAATGTTTAATGATGTCCCAATTTCCATTGTAATTAGTGTTCAGGTGTGCTTTATTAGCAATTAATATTATTGCAATGTGTATTAGGTGTGTTAATTTGCGCATGCTCATTTTGAGTTGGTATTTGTGGAATGTGTAGAATGCGATGATGTCATAGTGGTCGTTTTCTCTAACATTGTCCAATAGTATTCTTTTTAAATGTGAATTTGCGATGGTGTGTTCTTCGTGAAGTGTTGTATATGTATGTTTTTCATAATATATAATGATATTGAATGCGATTTTTTTTTTAGTGTATGTATATATTTTTTAATCCTTGTTGTTATTGTGCGATTTTCCGCATCTTAAAGTATATGCGTATTCCCCGTATAAATAGTATTAAAACTTCCCCCGCTTGTGAATGTGTAATGCTTGTGTGCTTTGTTGATTGATTGATGTTGTGACATTTGCGGCGTGTTATTGTTGTGCATGATGTGGTATGCGTCATATGACCGAGCTGTGCGTATTTCTCGCGAGATCGAGTGTTAGGTGAAAAAAGCTATTTTTTGCCTTTCCCATTGTTCTCTATGGGAGACTGTCTAACGCGGGCAGGATTACGCGTGTGACATACACGCGTTAGGAGCATCGTTAGATGGTCTTATATTAACTCTAAATACCGGAGTCAAACAATGCCGTGCGTTAGACATAAAACACGCGTGGCGTTAACAGCCCATCTACCGCCGAACTCTAAATCTAGCCGTTGGTATGCAACACCCAGTATAGCTGAGTCTGTCTTTGTCAATGAGGCAAAAAAATATTTGGACCTATTTCTGCATTTCATAGACATTTACAAAATCTGTGCAATAGATAATCACTCTGCCTGTATTTTATTGTAAATAAAGGTATTTATTTTTAAGTTTTATTAGACATGAAATCCTAAATCCTATATCTTTTGTGCTAAAATCCTTCTGGTGAGTGAGTAGGCAGCATGGATTTGTGTAAAGTAATTTGACTTGTGGAACCGCTTCAATGTTAAGTTCTGGTTTATAATACAGCAAATTAATAAGGATCCCCAAGGTAGAACATACTGTGATCTGAGATCTCATTGCAGAAAAATGCAGCATGTCTGCAGAAAGAACTGGGCACGTATAGGAACTATTAGTGCTTTAACATCAGGCTGTTCTCTTCAAATAGCGCTGTGCTCTGGCTGCTTTTTTCTTAACACGGCGCAGCACTGTTGGAAGAGAACAGTGAAATATGGAGTAGCACAACAGAGCAGTAGCACACTGATTGATTATAGTCTCTCAGGAATTTATTTAACCCACCCCATAGCCTTTCCCAGTCTGCAAACCTGTGACTCCTGAATGAAAGACATTGTTGTGAGCAATGCACCTCGTAATTATTACCTTTTTACCTTATGATTATTTGATGAAGACCAAGAGCAAAAGAAACAAATTTATTAGAGACATTTTAAAAACTTAACAAAATGGATTAATTTTCAACTGCTGCAATATATTATAAAACTTTAAAAATTGCTTTATTCTCAAGTTAATCAACGTATTGCAGCTGAGCTGGTGCTTTAGTGTAACTGCCTAATTTAAAACCGAATTTCATTTAAAAATTAAATGCAGAAAAATTTCACCAAATTCTCATCGCAGAAAGTGAAAAAAAGTTCTGCCTCTGGGATAAGGATTTATTTGTTATAGTACTTTGCATTGTGAAACAATTTTGAAAAATCCCTACAGCATGTATTTTTCTGGAATAATCACAGCAATTTTGCATTTCTGCAGTTTTAACTAATAGCATGATCTTGTAAATATATATCCGTTTATAAGATATGTACTGGCAAATAAATATAAAAACTCAATCGCATATATTATGAGAAACATGTATGTGTGTGTGTGTGTGTATATATATATATATATATATATATATATATATATACATGAAGGTAATAGAAGACTGCACTCGCTGGGCTTAAGGATAAGCAATAGAAGCTTTTATTTACGTCGTAAATAAAAACTTCCATTGCTTATCCTTAAGCCCAGCGAGTGCTGTCTTCTATTACCTTTATCGCTACCTGTATTCAGCACCCTGGCAACTGGACACCTGTTTGTGCGAGTTCACCAGCCTCTGTGAATATATATATATATACACACACACACTTAGCATTACGCATTCCCTTTAGTTTAGTTTTTTCCCCCAGAATGTGCTATATACCACAAGTAAAAATCTTAATAACATAATTTGTATTTAGCACTGCTATGTCACTATCTGCTGCACAATGTACAATACTCTCTCCAGTGTGATGCTCACCTCATGTATTTAGCACTGCTATGTCACTATCTGCTGCACAATGTACAATACTTTCTCCAGTGTGATGCTCACCACATGTATTTAGCACTGCTATGTCACTATCTGCTGCACAATGTACAATACTCTCTCCAGTATGATGCTCACCACATGTATTTAGCACTGCTATGTCACTATCTGCTGCAGAAGGAATAATACTCTCTCCGGTGTGATGCTCACCACTTGTATTTAGCACTGCTATGTCACTATCTGCTGCAGAAGGAATAATACTCTCTCCAGTGTGATGCTCACCACATATATTTAGCACTGCTATGTCACTATCTGCTGCACAATGTACAATACTCTCACCAGTGTGATGCTCACCACATGTATTTAGCACTGCTATGTCACTATCTGCTGCAGAAGGAATAATACTCTCTCCGGTGTGATGCTCACCACTTGTATTTAGCACTGCTATGTCACTATCTGCTGCAGAAGGAATAATACTCTCTCCAGTGTGATGCTCACCACATGTATTTAGCACTGCTATGTCACTATCTGCTGCACAATGTACAATACTCTCACCAGTGTGATGCTCACCACATGTATTTAGCACTGCTATGTCACTATCTGCTGCACAATGTACAATACTCTCTCCAGTGTGATGCTCACCACATGTATTTAGCACTGCTATGTCACTATCTGCTGCACAATGTACAATACTCTCTCCAGTGTGATGCTCACCACATGTATTTAGCACTGCTATGTCACTATCTGCTGCAGAAGGAATAATACTCTCTCCGGTGTGATGCTCACCACTTGTATTTAGCACTGCTATGTCACTATCTGTTGCAGAAGGTATAATACTTTCTCCAGTGTGATGCTCACCACATGTATTTAGCACTGCTATGTCACTATCTGCTGCACAATGTACAATACTCTCACCAGTGTGATGCTCACCACATGTATTTAGCACTGCTATGTCACTATCTGCTGCACAATGTACAATACTCTCTCCAGTGTGATGCTCACCACATGTATTTAGCACTGCTATGTCACTATCTGCTGCACAATGTACAATACGCTCTTCATTGTGATGCTCACCACAATTTAATGGATTCTCTTTGCAACTTATTTGCAATGCAATTTTCAACTGCTGCAATATATTATAAAACTTTAAAAATTGCTTTATTCTCAAGTTAATCAACGTATTGCAGCTGAGCTGGTGCTTTAGTGTAACTGCCTAATTTAAAACCGAATTTCATTTAAAAATTAAATGCAGAAAAATTTCACCAAATTCTCATCGCAGAAAGTGAAAAAAAGTTCTGCCTCTGGGATAAGGATTTATTTGTTATAGTACTTTGCATTGTGAAACAATTTTGAAAAATCCCTACAGCATGTATTTTTCTGGAATAATCACAGCAATTTTGCATTTCTGCAGTTTTAACTAATAGCATGATCTTGTAAATATATATCCGTTTATATGATATGTACTGGCAAATAAATATAAAAACTCAATCGCATATATTATGAGAAACATGTATGTGTGTGTGTGTGTATATATATATATATATATATATATATATATATATATATATATATATATATATATATATACATGAAGGTAATAGAAGACAGCACTCGCTGGGCTTAAGGATAAGCAATAGAAGCTTTTATTTATGTCGTAAATAAAAACTTCTATTGCTTATCCTTAAGCCCAGCGAGTGCTGTCTTCTATTACCTTTATCGCTACCTGTATTCAGCACCCTGGCAACTGGACACCTGTTTGTGCGAGTTCACCAGCCTCTGTGAATATATATATATACACACACACACTTAGCATTACGCATTCCCTTTAGTTTAGTTTTTTTTCCCAGAATGTGCTATATACCACAAGTAAAAATCTTAATAACATAATTTGTATTTAGCACTGCTATGTCACTATCTGCTGCACAATGTACAATACTCTCTCCAGTGTGATGCTCACCTCATGTATTTAGCACTGCTATGTCACTATCTGCTGCACAATGTACAATACTTTCTCCAGTGTGATGCTCACCACATGTATTTAGCACTGCTATGTCACTATCTGCTGCACAATGTACAATACTCTCTCCAGTATGATGCTCACCACATGTATTTAGCACTGCTATGTCACTATCTGCTGCAGAAGGAATAATACTCTCTCCGGTGTGATGCTCACCACTTGTATTTAGCACTGCTATGTCACTATCTGCTGCAGAAGGAATAATACTCTCTCCAGTGTGATGCTCACCACATATATTTAGCACTGCTATGTCACTATCTGCTGCACAATGTACAATACTCTCACCAGTGTGATGCTCACCACATGTATTTAGCACTGCTAGGTCACTATCTGCTGCACAATGTACAATACTCTCTCCAGTGTGATGCTCACCACATGTATTTAGCACTGCTATGTCACTATATGCTTCACAATGTACAATACTCTCTCCAGTGTGATGCTCACCACATGTATTTAGCACTGCTATGTCACTATCTGCTGCAGAAGGAATAATACTCTCTCCGGTGTGATGCTCACCACTTGTATTTAGCACTGCTATGTCACTATCTGCTGCAGAAGGTATAATACTTTCTCCAGTGTGATGCTCACCACATGTATTTAGCACTGCTATGTCACTATCTGCTGCACAATGTACAATACTCTCACCAGTGTGATGCTCACCACATGTATTTAGCACTGCTATGTCACTATCTGCTGCACAATGTACAATACTCTCTCCAGTGTGATGCTCACCACATGTATTTAGCACTGCTATGTCACTATCTGCTGCACAATGTACAATACGCTCTTCATTGTGATGCTCACCACAATTTAATGGATTCTCTTTGCAACTTATTTGCAATGCAATTTTCAACTGCTGCATTTTATTATAAAACTTTAAAAATTGCTTTATTCTCAAGTTAATAAACGTATTGCAGCTGAGCTGGTGCTTTAGTGTAACTGCCTAATTTAAAACCGAATTTCATTTAAAAATTAAATGCAGTAAAATTTCACCAAATTCTCATTGCAGAAAGTGAAAAAAAGTTCTGCCTCTGGGATAAGGATTTATTTGTTATAGTACTTTGCATTGTGAAACAATTTTGAAAAATACCTACAGCATGTATTTTTCTGGAATAATCACAGCAATTTTGCATTTCTGCAGTTTTAACTAATAGCATGATCTTGTAAATATATATCCGTTTATATGATATGTACTGGCAAATAAATATAAAAACTCAATCGCATATATTATGAGAAACATGTATGTGTGTGTGTGTGTATATATATATATATATATATATATATATATATACATGAAGGTAATAGAAGAGAGCACTCGCTGGGCTTAAGGATAAGCAATAGAAGCTTTTATTTACGTCGTAAATAAAAACTTCTATTGCTTATCCTTAAGCCCAGCGAGTGCTGTCTTCTATTACCTTTATCGCTACCTGTATTCAGCACCCTGGCAACTGGACACCTGTTTGTGCGAGTTCACCAGCCTCTGTGAATATATATATATACACACACACACTTAGCATTACGCATTCCCTTTAGTTTAGTTTTTTTTCCCAGAATGTGCTATATACCACAAGTAAAAATCTTAATAACATAATTTGTATTTAGCACTGCTATGTCACTATCTGCTGCACAATGTACAATACTCTCTCCAGTGTGATGCTCACCTCATGTATTTAGCACTGCTATGTCACTATCTGCTGCACAATGTACAATACTTTCTCCAGTGTGATGCTCACCACATGTATTTAGCACTGCTATGTCACTATCTGCTGCACAATGTACAATACTCTCTCCAGTGTGATGCTCACCACATGTATTTAGCACTGCTATGTCACTATCTGCTGCAGAAGGAATAATACTCTCTCTGGTGTGATGCTCACCACTTGTATTTAGCACTGCTATGTCACTATCTGCTGCAGAAGGAATAATACTCTCTCCAGTGTGATGCTCACCACATATATTTAGCACTGCTATGTCACTATCTGCTGCACAATGTACAATACTCTCACCAGTGTGATGCTCACCACATGTATTTAGCACTGCTATGTCACTATCTGCTGCACAATGTACAATACTCTCTCCAGTGTGATGCTCACCACGTGTATTTAGCACTGCTATGTCACTATCTGCTGCACAATGTACAATACTCTCTCCAGTGTGATGCTCACCACATGTATTTAGCACTGCTATGTCACTATCTGCTGCAGAAGGAATAATACTCTCTCCGGTGTGATGCTCACCACTTGTATTTAGCACTGCTATGTCACTATCTGCTGCAGAAGGTATAATACTTTCTCCAGTGTGATGCTCACCACATGTATTTAGCACTGCTATGTCACTATCTGCTGCACAATGTACAATACTCTCACCAGTGTGATGCTCACCACATGTATTTAGCACTGCTATGTCACTATCTGCTGCACAATGTACAATATTCTCTCCAGTGTGATGCTCACCACATGTATTTAGCACTGCTATGTCACTATCTGCTGCACAATGTACAATACGCTATTCATTGTGATGCTCACCACAATTTAATGGATTCTCTTTGCAACTTATTTGCAATGCAATTTTCCACTGCTGCAATATATTATAAAACTTTAAAAATTGCTTTATTCTCAAGTTAATCAACGTATTGCAGCTGAGCTGGTGCTTTAGTGTAACTGCCTAATTTAAAACCGAATTTCATTTAAAATTTAAATGCAGAAAAATTTCACCAAATTCTCATTGCAGAAAGTGAAAAAAAGTTCTGCCTCTGGGATAAGGATTTATTTGTTATAGTACTTTGCATTGTGAAACAATTTTGAAAAATACCTACAGCATGTATTTTTCTGGAATAATTTAAGACAGATTCACCAAGCGCCTGCTGAAAATGACCCTTAGCTCAGATAAATTGACCACTAGTGGTCAAAAAAAGGAATCATTTTTTTGTCACTATCTGCTGCACAATGTACAATACTCTCTCCATTGTGATGCTCACCACATGTATTTAGCACTGCTATGTCACTATCTGCTGCACAATGTACAATACTCTCACCAGTGTGATGCTCACCACATGTATATAGCACTGCTATGTCACTATCTGCTGCACAATGTACAATACTCTCTCCAGTGTGATGCTCACCACATGTATTTAGCACTGCTATGTCACTATCTGCTGCACAATGTACAATACACTCTTCATTGTGATGCTCACCATATGTATTTAGCACTGCTATGTCACTATCTGCTGCACAATGTACAATGCTCTCTCCGGTGTGATGCTCACCACTTGTATTTAGCACTGCTATGTCACTATCTGCTGCACAAGGTACAATACTCTCTTCAATATGATGCTCACCACTTGTATTTAGCACTGCTATGTCACTATCTGCTGCACAATGTATAATACTCTCTCCAGTGTGATGCTCACCACATGTATTTAGCACTGCTATGTCACTATCTGCTGCAGAAGGTACAATACTCTCTCCAGTGTGGTGCTCACCACATGTATTAGAGAGTATTATACCTTCTGCAGCAGATAGTGACATAGCAGTTCTAAATACATATGGTGAGCATCACACTGGAGAGAGTATTATACCTTCTGCAGCAGATAGTGACATAGCAGTGCTAAATATAAGTGGTGAGCATCAGATTGAAGAGAGTATTGTACCTTGTGCAGCAGATAGTGACATAGCAGTGCTAAATACATGTGGTGAGCATCAGATTGAAGAGAGTATTGTACCTTGTGCAGCAGATAGTTACATAACAGTGCTAAATACATATGGTGAGCAGCACACTGGAGAGAGTATTATTGTACCTTCTGCTGCAGATAGTGACATAGCAGTGCTAAATACATGTGGTGTGCAGCAGATTGAAGAGTATTGTACATTGTGCAGTAGATAGTGACATAGCAGTGCTAAATACATGTGGTGAGCAGCATATTATGTGCAGCAGATAGTGAAATAGCAGTGCTAAATACATGTGGTGAGTATCACACTGGAGAGAGTATTGTACATTGTGCAGCAGATAGTGACATAGCAGTGCTAAATACATGTGGTGTACAGCAGATTGAAGAGTGTTGTACATTGTGCAGCAGATAGTGACATAGAAGTGCTAAATACATGTGGTGTACAGCAGATGGAAGAGTATTGTACATTGTGCAGCAGATAGTGACATTGCAGTACTAAATACATGTGGTGTGCAGCAGAAAGTGACATAGCAGTGCTAAATACATGTGGTGAGCAGCATATTATGTGCAGCAGATAGTGAAATAGCAGTGCTAAATACATGTGGTGAGTATCACACTGGAGAGAGTATTGTACATTGACATAGCAGTGCTAAATACATGTGGTGAGTATCACACTGGAGAGAGTATTGTATAGTGACATAGCAGTGCTAAATACATGTGGTGAGCAGCAGATTATGTGCAGCAGATAGTGACATAGCAGTGCTAAATACATGTGGTGAGCAGCAGATTATGTGCAGCAGATAATGACATAGCAGTGCTAAATACATGTGGTGAGCAGCAGATTATGTGCAGCAGATAGTGACATAGCAGTGTTAAATACATGTGGTGAGTATCACACTGGAGAGAGTATTGTACATTGTGCAGCAGATAGTGACATAGCAGTGCTAAATACTTGTGGTGAGCAGCAGATTATGTGCAGCAGATAGTGACATAGCAGTGCTAAATACATGTGGTGAGAAGCAGATTATGTGCAGCAGATAGTGACATAGCAGTGCTAAATACATGTGGTGAGCAGCAGATTATGTGCAGGAGATAGTGACATAGCAGTGCTAAATACATGTGGTGGGCAGCGGATTGAATGGGAGAACCACACCTCCTATTTAAACTGAGAAAACAAAGCACTTAGATGAATTTTAAAACGTCAGAGTGATTTACATAATTTATTAAACTCTGCGTACAGCTTTGATGTTTATTTGTTATAACACATCTGCAGTACACACACACACACACACATATATATATATATGGGTGGGTAATACAAGTATTCACTCTGTGATGTCATCTTGGCAATATAATCTTCAAGTAAATTTGTATAAGGTCATTTGGGGAGACAAGCTAAGAGGAGCACAAAGACTAAGGTTATAGTATATGTGTTTAAAGAGTTTCTGATGCTAATGAAGCTGTTTTTTCTGTATTTCTTGTGATACATTTGTGGCATGGACCATTAATTTGTGGTATGGCAAGTGCTTTGATTTCTGTGACATCCAAAAATAATACATCCCACTGTTGTGATAAATTCAATTTACTTTTATATACTTATCAATCTCAATTTGACAATTAGACCTTGACTAAAATGTGTCCACCACTAAAATGCATTGTGTGTATATGAGACAGAGTGAAAGTGTGTTTATGTAAGAAAGCAAAAGTGTGTGTGTGTGGGCTGTCTGTGTGTGTGGGGGCTGTGTGTGTGTGGACTGTCTGTGTGTGTGGGCTGTATGTGTGTGTGTGTGTGTGTGTGTGGGCTGTCTGTGTGTGGGCTGTCTGTGTGTGTGTGTGTGTGGGCTGTCTGTGTGTGTGTGTGCATGGGCTGTCTGTGTGTGTGTGTGGGTGGGCTGTCTGTGTGTGTGTGTGGGCTGTCTGTGTGTGTGTGTGTGGGTGGGCTGTCTGTGTGTGTGCGTGGGCTGTCTGTGTGTGTGCGTGGGCTGTGTGTGGGCTGTCTGTGTGTGTGGGCTGTGTGTGTGTGGGCTGTCTGTGTGTGGGCTGTCTGTGTGTGTGTGTGTGTGTGGGCTGTCTGTGTGTGTGCGTGTGTATGGGCTGTCTGTGTGTGTGTGTGTGTGCGTGGGCTGTCTGTGTGTGTGCGTGGGCTGTCTGTGTGTGGGCTGTCTGTGTGTGGGCTGTCTGTGTGTGTGTGGGTGGGTGGGCTGTCTGTGTGTGTGTGTGTGTGCGTGGGCTGTCTGTGTGTGTGCGTGGGCTGTCTGTGTGTGGGCTGTCTGTGTGTGGGCTGTCTGTGTGTGTGTGGGTGGGTGGGCTGTCTGTGTGTGTGTGTGTGCGTGGGCTGTCTGTGTGTGTGTGTGTGGGCTGTGTGTGTGTGTGTGTGTGGGGGGCTATTTGTGTGTATGTGTGTGGGCTATCTGTGTGTGTGGGCTGTGTGTGTGGTGTGTGTGTGGTCTGTGTGTGTGTGTGTGGGGGGGGTATTTGTGTGTGTGGGCTATCTGTGTGTGTGGGCTATCTGTGTGTGTGGGCTATCTGTGTGTGTGGGCTGTGTGTGGTGTGTGTGTGTGGTCTGTGTGTGTGTGTGTGGTCTGTGTGTGTGTGTGTGGGCTGTGTGTGTGTGTGCTATCTGTGTGTGTGGGAGGTGTGTGTGTGTGGGGTGTGTGTGTGTGGGGGGCTGTGTGTGTGTGGGGGGGCTGTGTGTGTGTGGTCTGTGTGTGGGCTGTGTGTGTGTGTGGGGGGGGCTATCTGTGTGTGTGTGTGTGGGCGTTTACACCTGTGTATGTATATCTGTGTACATGTGTATATAAGTATCTGTGTACCTGTGTATGTGTATATAAGTATCTCTGTGTGTGTATTATATATGTGCACTGTGTTTGTGTGGTAGAGTGCATTGCCCCATTTCTTTTAAGTATTTTTTTGTTCTGGGTAGAGGCCCAGGCTGTCATTCTGCCTAGGGACCTGCACTTGCTAGGGCAGCCCTGGTATCTCATGCTCTTTTTATCATAAGAAAAAACATAAAAATAAGGCCCAGTTCAACTCAACTGTTCCTAATTTTCAGCATAATTCTTCATTATATACATAAACCGTTGTTCCAATAGTACAAATGGTATATTGCAATATATACAACTACTCCTAAAGCCCGTTGACACGGGCCGTGTTATTCCCATTCTCTCTCCCCCATTCTCTCTCTCTCTCCCCCCCATTCTTTCTCTCTCTCCCCCATTTTCTCTCTCTCTCTCTCTCTCCCCCATTTTCTCTCTCCCCCATTTTCTCTCTCCCCCATTTTCTCTCTCTCTCTCTCTCTCTCTCTCTCTCTCTCTCTCTCTCTCTCTCTCTCTCTCTCTCTCTCTCTCTCTCTCTCTCTCTCTCTCGCCTCTTACAGCTGAGCTGCTGCCGGGTCCTCGCGGCAAGAGTTTGTCTGAACTGCGCATGACGGCTTCAGACAAACTCTTGTCTTTTATTATATAGGATGTTATAGTGCTCCACTTTAGTGGATTTATATGTTTTTAAAATGTTGTGCATTACCTTAAATGATTTTTCTCCCATTTTTTTATTTGTAAAAAAAGGTGGGGGCGGAGATTGAGCGTGGTTGGGGGGCGGAAATTGGGTGTGGTTGAGGGTGGAGATTGGACGGGTTGGGTGGAGATTGGGCGGGGTTGGAGGCGGGGATCAAGGGGGCCCCATTTTGTCATCCTGCCTTGGGCCCCGCAATGGCTATGGCTGGCCCTGTTATTAATATTGCTTACTAATGAGTTACCAAATTTGGGGGGCCCAAATAAAACATTGCACCAGGGCTCTCTGTTAATTAGATGTGCTAATGATTTGGACAGTGTTTCTCATGACAAACCAAGTAGTTGCATTAGGGTGCAGTTGCAAAGCATCTACTGCAAAGTGAAGAGCAGCACTGTTCTACCTATGTGTTTTATTTTGTCCTTTCCCATCCAGCTTCTTTACCCATGTAAACACTATCTTCTAATCAATATGTTGCAGGGATCAGTGCATCACAGTTATCAGTCTGTACTTCCCATCTTTATCTTCTTATTTTGAAGCTGACTGGGAAATATTGTTCTGACCTTTAGTTTAGGTCAAACCCGAACACTCTTGTGCTGTGCACAGCATACTTTTTTTTTTTTTTTGCAGAGTATACACAAACTCGCACATTGACATTCACAGTCTCTCACACTCTCACTCAGGCACGGACACTCTCACATACACTTTTTTTTACACACAGATTCTTTCACACACACACACACACTTTCTCATAAACACAGACACTCTCACACACACTTTTTTTAGACACTAACAAACACACTCTCTCTCTCACACACACACACTTTCTCATAAACACAGACACTCTCACACACACTTTTTTTAGACACTAACAAACACACTCACACACAAACACACACACTTTCTCATAAACACAGACACTCTCACACACAATTTTTTATATACTAACAAACACACTCTCTCTCTCTCACACACACACACACACTTTCTCATAAACACAGACTCTCTCACACACTCACTCACATAAATACACATATAAATACATATGTACACACATATAATTTTTATTAGATGGTGTTATTATGAGTGTAAGTGTACTTTGTAATGTATTTTTTATGTTTTTTGTGCAAATTTTTTGGAGAGTAAATCGTGATTGAGCTCAAGAGAACGCGTTTATTCAAACTCTCACAATAAACCCCTTATCGCTTGCGCTCCACTCGTAATCTGGCCCATAGTGTGTATATGTATATATACATATATTCACATGCACACATACACAAATTTGGACAAATCTTTAAAGGGACACTAAACCCAAATTTTTTCTTTCGTCATTCAGATAGAGCATGCAATTTTAAGCAACTTTCTAATTTACTCCTGTTATCAAATTTCTTTGTTCTCTTGCTATCTTTATTTGAAAAAGAAGGCATCTAAGCAAAGGAGCCAGCCAATTTTTGGTTTAGAACCATGGACAGCACTTGTTTATTGGTGCTGTCCAATCAGTAAGGACAACCCAGGTTGTTCACCAAAAATGGGCCGGCATCTAAACGTACATTCTTGCTTTTCAAATAAAGATACAAAGAGAATGAAGAAAATTTGATAATAGGAGTAAATTAGAAAGTTGTTTAAAATTGCATGCTCTATCTGAATCACAAAAGAAAAATTTTGGGTTTAGTGTCCCTTTAATTGTTTCCAACAGGCCCACAACAGGAAACTACAGTTCCCTGCCTGCTTCACTGCAGGAGGCAGACCTCCCAACCGTCCAGGATCCAGAAGGATTGTCACAGGCTGGGAGCCCTGGCCTGCTTCCCACTTGCAGCTTTCGAGAGGGCAAACGTCCTGGTTTTCAGGGACATCCTGAGCTCCAACCAGGGCACACTCTGTCCCATGTGGGTGCTGTTCACCTCCATACATATGTGTAACATTCCCAGTGAGCTGCAAAGGGCTTCATATATTGTGTGTCTCTGGTACAACATAAGAAATTAGTTGTTTCTTTTAGCAAGTGTAGCCCGTATCTTACTACCTACCCCATTAACCTTGTGCTTTACTTATTGTCTTCATCGCTCCTCTATCTTTCCCTCCTACCTGCAGAACTTACTCTCCTTGTGTCAGCTAAAATGATCAACTTGACCTACTTAGTTACCTTCATATCTTATATGCTATTCTACCCTGATTTATGCTCCCCAGTTTGATTACTTGATATTTATCTAAATTAATATATTGTTTGCATTTTTGTAGCCCCTGCAAATATTAAAGGGACAGTATACTCCAGATTTCAATTGCCGTTTTTCAATATGCAACATGTATTTAAGTAGACTTTCATTCATCAAATTATGCAAAACCTTTTTTTTAGTTATCTAATTTAGATTGAAAGTTCTACCGCTTGTGTATTCACAGTCTGCCTTCTCTACCGCTGCTTTTTTTCATCTAATTCAAGAATGTACATTTACCCAATAACGTTAATATCGGTCGAGCTATTTACCTTGTTTGCCAGCGCGCGCACAGTGACTTCATCTTCTCCTGCTTTCGTTCTGCGCATGCCCCCAATTAGACGTCCACGCTAAGCGTTCGATGCTTACAATATTGCATCTAATAGATCACGCTCATTGCGCAGTGGATTCTAGTAAAGACGCATCTCTCGCTAACAGTAATCTATCCGCTCTCCATCCTGACCATAAACAGGTATAATAATCTCACTGATAGCTAATTATCCAAATGAATCCATTCATTGTATTTGATTCACATACTATCATGTATACACATAATTTTTCAGACCCATATGTCAAAAAACAAATATTCAGTAGAATTATAGGGAAGTAGAGATGACATACACACGAGCGTGATCAAGCTTTTGTGGGAGGATAGAGTTACGTCACATCATTTACATGTGGGAAGTACAGAGTAAGTCTATACCGCCCACATTGGAGACGCCGTGGAGGGGTTGGAGAACGGACAAAAAGAAACGGTTAGGATGCAAAAATAAAAACGGAATAAAACAGGTTTGAAGCTATTTTATCGATAAATGCACTATGCGGTTAGATTCTAAGTATATATAGGAGTTTATACTTATCTTTAACATCGACTGAGTTTACTGACCCTTTAAGCTCTATAGCTGGACCTGATGGTGCACACGATTAAAGTTGCACTGTGAAAATGTTAATAGTTTATTTTTATTAATTAACAATCTAAATCAAATCAATATTTGGTGTGATCACCCTTTGCTTTCAAAACAGCATCAATTCTTTTAGGTACACTTGAGCAAAGTCAGGTATTTTGTAGGTATATGGCACAATTAAGCAATTATACCAAACAGGTGCTAATGCTCATCAATTTAATAACTACGCTGAAACACAAAGAGCTGTGAAGGAGGAATTAAACTGAGTGAGGAATTTATTTTGAAGCATGACAAAGACCCCAAACATACAGCCAAAGTCATTAAGAACTATCTTCAGCGTAAAGAACAACAAGGAATCCTGGAAGTGAACTTTAAAATGTTAAAATATATAATTGTGAAATATAATGTAAATATGTATTTTATTCATGAATTAGACTATTCTCCCCTATAAGATTAGACTGATTTATAACTGGGTCTGGGGCACTGTCATTGTCCCACACATCCTCTTGGAAAATCCCTACATATTTTTTTTACCTATAATGTGAAATTTAAATTTCCCTCCATGTGTAGAATATTAACCCTTAGTTGAATAGAAGCAAAGTAAACATATATTATCATTTGAAATTCCTCAGCATTAATAAACAACTTCTCATAGGCACTTTTTCCCTATTTACAGGTACAGCATTATATTAATATTATTTCCAAAAGGTAGATTATATTAGTATTAGATTCAATATAAAAATCAATAATGGAAGACAGCACCTTATGCATAGAATCCAGGAGCTGCCACTTCCAATGCACAAATAGTTGGTTTCAGCCTTTTATTTGAAATAAAATGGATCTTTATTTATGATACTACATGGGTCCAAAAGCAAAAATTCTAACTTTTTCTATATTTGGTAATGGTATAAGATTGACCACTGGCTGTGTAAAGATGTTTAAGTTCCTTTTTAGTTTCTTTTTTATATATATATTGTTATTCGAATTCCCAATGACTAGGTTAAGCACAACGTTTATTATTACAGTACTGCTATTTTATCAGAAGAAAAATAACAACATTGAGGTAAAATTACAAACAAATCCCTGTCCTTAAACTGATTTATTTATGCTTTTGAATGACAAATATTTATAGAACAGTGAGATAGGGGGTGTATATATATATATATTTTTTTCCCCTTCAAATTAGCTTAGTAAAGACAAAAGCTAATATTCAAACCCTTGTTCAAATTATGTTAAGTGAACAAATTTAACTTGATAGATAGGTAAGGAAAGTTACAGAATTATTAACTTCTTTATTTTATTGATTAAATGCCTGTTGTTGAGAATACATACATTTTTTTTATTATTTATTTTTTATTGAGGTTTCAGGAAAGTGTTACAGACAGTCATACTTAAAATATAATGAAGGCATACCTGAAGTAAATACATAATACAAAACAATATTCTCCCTTTGGGGTACAAGAAAGTGTCTGTAAAGAACAAAACCAATGGGAATTAACCTCTGTTTTACCTTTTGGGGCTCCCCTATTAGATAAAGGGCCACTCTAGGACACAAGTATGCTCATGTGACAAAGGAAAGGGGGAATTATAGGTCTCAAAGGCCACTCTTTGGCCATGTTATAGAAATTAACAATAGAGATGCTATAATATAATGCTGTTAGCCATATTAAGATGGAGATACGTTGTATAGTATACATCAACAACAAAATAATAGCATAGTAATTGCTACTGCCCAGAAAGGTACATCTAGTAAATATTACACAAAGAGATTGCTGTCTAATAAAAAGGATATATATAAAAAAGAAAAAAAAGAGGGCAATGTGTATATACATAGTAGTTCTATTGTGACGTATTTTGATTAGAGCAAGACCTTGGCAACGGTAATTACAGGCTTAAAGGGATAGTAACCCCCAAAATGTTCTTTTATGAATCAGATAGAACATACAATTTTAAACAACTTTTCAATTTACTTCTATAATCAAATTTACTTAAAGTGAAAGTAAAGTTAATAGCTCCAGAATTCATCCATCGTTACAATATACTAATAGCACTATGATCGCAAACTTTTTTCTTTTCTTTTTTTAAAAATTAGACTTTTAATCAATATCTTTGTTCCTACCATTACTGAGCGAACTCCTCCCACCCTCTACTTCCTCAATTTCAGTAATGTGACATATAGAACGGTCCCACCCGCTCTATACGTATCTCTAAAGCTCATACACAAAGTCCCTTTATATTGCACATGCGCAAATCTGAGATTTTAACTCCTTCATAGCGAAATGCTGCAGTCTAACAGCCATGGGAGTAATCTCTCTATGACAGGTGCCTCTCACCCTCATTCCCTCCATGGTGAGATCGGAACCGACTGACTGCCCTAAGAGGAGAATAAGTAATGCAAAACTAGTACAAATGCACAAAATGGGAACGCGCGTGCACTATGAGTAATATTTAGACTGTAGCGCATGCGCATATCAGCAAGTAGGCGGATGACGTAGGGTCACGGCCGCCTAACGGCCAGATTTTCAACTGGCTGTTAAAAAAACATGACCCAGACTTAAAAAACACAGAATTGGATTGTGGATCAGCGTCAAGGTAACTTTACCTTCACTTTAATTCTCTTGTTATCCATTGCTGAAGGGACAGCATTGCACTACTGGCAGCTAGCTGAACACATCTAGTTATCCAATCACAAGAGACAAATGTGTGCAGGCACCAATTAGCAGCAGCTCCCACTAGTGTATATGTGCATATTCATTTATAACAAGGGATACTAAGAGAACGAAGCATATTTTAAAATAGAAGTGAATTTAAAAGTATCTTAAAATTACATTCTCTGTCTGAATCATGCAAGTTTCATTTTGACTTTCCTATCCCTTTAATGTAGGACACCACTTTTATATTATTTTATAATCCCATAAATATAAGAAGATCACTCTTAAGTCTATATATATAGGAAATATTGGATACATAGCATTAATGGGGTGGCAGGTTACAGTTTTCTAAAGAGGTAGAGGTTTCATGAGACGGAGAAGGATAGGAGCATAAATAATCTCTGTTAGTTTATAGAACTGCCACTTGTTTAGCTGTACAGGTAGCAAGATAGCAAGTAAGATGCTGGTGTAGCTCTCATAAATAAGGAGGCCTCCCTTGTACACGTATAATAAAGTGAATTTAAACTATTGGAGGTTTTTGTGCAATGCTACCTCCAGTATTGGATAGACCAGGGTCAAATTTTGGCATGGATTGGTAGTTAGGAGAATAAAATTGCTCAGAGCTATATGTACCGCCAGTTTAGTGCAGATCTATACATATGTGACACACTTACTACAGGTTGTTATTTATATTGTAGAGTTAGCATAATTCCTATCTATTAACACATTACTGTGAGAGTCAAACAACTGTCAGAGATCGATGCGTTACATAAAGGTATGTATAAGCTAAAGGGCGATCCATTGAATAGACAGTCTACTTCCCAAATCAAATTCAGAAATATATAAAACCGTTACCTTAACGGATACTTCCAACCCCAGCATGAGTACAGAAAACATTTGTATACCTAGGTATGATAATTCTATACCTATATATAGTAAGCCTTTGAAGCATCTTAACTAGTAAAAAATCTAGGTTTGCATTAACCTACATAAAATATTGATAGCAAACATAAGTTCTGACTATCGCATGAGAAAACATTTGCTGACACACTAATTAGGTGGTAAACATGTAAACTATTTACTAAAGTGTCCCAAGCTTAAACAAAAGTGTTGTATAATGAAAACCTGACCGTTGGCTATTATATCGTCATCAAGCAGTCGCTGTAAGAAGGTGAACTGGGGCATAGTGTGGGGATCTCCAACATGTTTAGAGTCCATTGCGTTGGTTCAGGAGAGTGCAGATATCACCCCACGCCGGTCTTTCTCTGTGACCGGAATGAACCTGTCAATCTTCGGTGGGGCTGAGAAGTGGGGCAGTGGTCCCTGGAGATAGCTGTTAACGTAAGTCCGATCATGGGACACATCATGGAGCCGGCCGCTGTCCCTACAATCTCAGGAGTGCTGCGGTTGAAGCCACTCACAATGACGCAAAAGTAAGGGCCTGTGAGTTCAGTTTATTTCTTGATTGCAGGTTGGGAGCTGACATTTTCCCCAAAACTTCACAGGAGTCCGGACCTTCTCTCTGATAGCGGGGTGCTTGGGATCCTGCTGAGTGTGAGTTTCTGTAGTATTATTTTCTTCATCTGACAGTAAACCGGTAGACACATATTCCCTTTCATGATATGATAGGGTTATATTAGTACCAGGTGCGGTATAACACATGGTTGTCTCCGTCTTATTCTCCTTAGCCGAAGTCAAAACAACAGAGTCTGTTCCCAATAAAGACCCTTACGGCAGGAGGTCTAGAGGCAAGCTAGCTATTTCTACCTCAGTATCACTTGTCTGTGCCGCATCAGCAGATGTGGGGCGCGATCCGATATAGGTCGTAGTTTTCGGCGCAAGTGAGAGAACCCACGCCGCCTGTAATTTCACCTCGCAACTTGACCTATCCAATATACTGCGCCGTCAGATGCTAAACTGGCGTAAGTAGGAAAAACCGGCGATCAACTAAAATGTGCGCAAATACACATTTTAGTCGTCGCAAGTACTTACGCCAGTATTTTGTTCACATAAAGTCTCAATAAAGTGTAGTTTTATGCAAATTAGACTACGAATCGTAAAAAACAACGGCCAGTTCTAAAAGAACCGACACGTAATTACGCCATTCAAAATTCATACATAAACCCATGCGCAGCGGCCATTTTCTTTAGTGTGTTTGGTTGGTTCTTGGAGCTACAGCACACTACAGTGAGTAGAGATTAGTGGTAAGAGCAGTGAGAGAGGAGCATTTCATTCAGTTAGTTAGGTCGGATTTTTGCATTGTTAAGCCTGTACATTTACTAACACTTTTTTTAACATATTGCACACATTTTGCATACACACATATACAAAATACACAACACTTTTTTTTATAACACCTCACACATTTTATTTATCTTTTACAGTGTGATAGGCTGAGTGTTTGGTTGTGATTGTGTGTGAGTGAGTGTGAGTGTGTGTAGTTTGAGGATGACAGGGAGAGCTAGGGCGGTGGGGAGGAGGAGGGAAGGGGAGTTGCATGGAGAGGATTGTGGGCAGGAGGAGCAGCAGGGTCCCCGTCAGGGAGTGAGTGGAGTGGAGAGAGGGAGAGTTAGAAGGGAGGATGGGAGTGGGGCTGCCCCAAGGCCAGGCACACTCAGAAGAGGGATAGAGGGTGCACATGGGGATAGAAGGGGGGAGGAGGGAGAGGATAGGGAGGAACCCACACCAGGGACATCCCAGGGATGGAGCCAGGCGGCCCAGGATGAGGAGCGCATGAGGTGCCCCAACTTCTCTTTTGCCGAAAACCTTGCGCTAGTCTAGGCCGTCATGGAGAAACACACTGCCCTCTTTGGCCAAGAGAAGGGCAAAGGAGTTGCCCGAAGGCATAAAGATGCATGGCTGAGGGTCGAGGAGGCAGTCAAAAGCGTGGCCCAGCAGAGGAGGAATGTGGATGGACACAAAAAAAGGTGGAATGACAGCAAGAGGCGGGTGAAGGAGAAAATGGGCCAAGAAGCCATGCACCAGAGGGGAACAGGCGGTGGTCCTCCCCTGGAGGCGGAATATAATGAGTGGCAGGAGATCATTCGCAGGTCCATGAGCGTCACAGCAGTCCGTGGACTTCCAGGGGCTCGTGACTCAGGGACTGCAACATCAGCACAGCATGCTGGTGAGTAACATCCCACACACCAGTATTATATGTATTTGAGATATAACATCCTTTAATGTCACAGATTCATGTACACAATGAGGAGCATGGTATTTGGCCTACTAACAAAAACATCTACAATTATATTTCACATTAAAGGGACATTAAACCAAAGCTTTTTATGTCATTATTCAGATAGAGAATACAGTTTTAAACAACATCCCAATTTACTTCTATTATCTAATTTGCTTCATTATTTTGTTATTCTTTGTTTATTAAATATCAATGCACATGGGTGAGCCAATCACATGAGGCATTGATGTGCAGCCACCAATCAGCAGCTTCTGAGCATATCTAGATATGCTTTTCAGTAAGAATATCAAGAGAATGAAGCAAATTAGGTAATGGAAGTAAATTAGAAAGTTGTTTAAAATTGCATGCTCTAGCTGAATCATGAAAGAATAAAAATGGGTTTAATGTCCATTTAATGCTACTTAACACATTAAAATTCATGATATGAGGTGGAATAGTTAAATACTAACATGTCTCGGAGTAACACAGGCCACAAGCCACATGTAGAGTTTTCAGTAAATGGACACTATAGCCATCACAATACTTTTAGCTCAAGAAAGCACGTTATGTGCCTACATCAGGCTAAAGGAAATTGTGTGACCATAGTGTCACTTAAAGAACACATTTTATCCATCACTGACATGTACACATAACTATTGAGTGAAACACATACATGTGTACTTTGCATATTAAAATCCCTCATATCACAAATCACAATGTGCACATGCATGTTATAGAGTTTGACATGAGAATGAGTATAGGCCCTAGCATGTATCAATGTACATTGTATGCCCACATGGATATATATATGATTGTACTAATACCTCTCATCATTTGACTCCTTCACAGAACCTCCTGTCACCAGGGTGCAAACGGGCATGCATCCACCGCAACCACCAGGCCAGATAATGCTTCCACCACAATCACCAGGCCAGAGAATTCCTCAACAGTATGCTCCCAGGCATGAGGTGGGTTGGATTGCCTCTGTTGAGGACCCATACGTCATGCCACCAAGTTTTGAAGAGGAGCCCTGGCCGGAGCCCTGGCCGGAGGACTATTCTTTTGGTTATGAGGGGCAGCCAAGGCATCCCCCCTCCCAATATCAGGCCAGTCAGGACTTTTACCAACAGGATATACAGACTGGACAGGCTGAGTGGTCGCACACCAGTCGTCAATGGGACTACCAGTCCACCCGGAGAGCTCCACCATCCGCTTCCCTTGGAAGAGCTCCAGCATATGAAGAGGAGCATATAGCTGTGGTAGTTCCTCCTGCAGCACCAGCTGTCATTGTTCCTCCTGCAGCACCAGCTGTCATTGTTCCTCCTGAAGCACCAGCTGTCATTGTTCCTCCTGAAGCACCAGCTGTCATTGTTCCTCCTGAAGCACCAGCTGTCATTGTCCATCCTGAAGCACCAGCTTTCATTGTCCATCCTGAAGCACCAGCTTTCATTGTCCATCCTGAAGCACCAGCTGTCATTGTCCCTCCTGAAGCACCAGCTGTCATTGTCCCTCCTGAAGCAACAGCTCTTGTAGTTCCTCCTGAAGCAACAGCTGTCATAGTTCCAGATGCAACAGCAGCTAGAGGTGAACCTGCGCCTATAATCCCTGCTGGTGAACAGCCTGTAGATCCTCTGACTTCTGCCCTGGGCGACGAATACATTGCCCTCCAGAGGAGGCTCACAGCAACCTGCGAGAGAATGCAGAGAGACCAACACAGGTTTTACAGGAGCCAACAGACTTTACTCTAGCGTTCCATTGAGCTGCAACGGGACATGGCAGCATCTTTAAGTGGTATAGTCCAGAACTGATCTCAGATTATGAGAGTTATTTCAGATATGCAGATGCAGACTGACAACAGATGGCGGGAACAAAACCAACTGTTGGGTGTGTTGCTGGAGCATTTCACACACCAGCAGGACATTGCCTCCAGCCTCTCATCTGTGGCCAGCACTCCTGCAGAATCCACACAACCCAGGAGACCCAGGAGAGCCACTCCAGGCACCTCAGCCCCCCATCTAAGAAGCTAGAAAAAAAAAAATATTGTTATATTTCAGCCTAAATCTTGTCTTCTGTTATTTACCATATAATTGTCATCCACATCCATGTGAGGGGTGTTTTAGACACTAATATTTTTGAAAAATATAATAAGGCCTGTGTGGAAATGGCCCAAAAAAGGTAATATCATCATGTTTATGACATATTCATGTTCTCTAAACCACATCACATAGTTGTGTATGAAGGGTACATATAGTGATATTCACTTTTAAGATGTAAATCAAGGTTTCTCACATCCAATAGAAATTGACCCATGTGCAGGGATAAGCACGAGCCAAGGCTGTGGCAGACATTTTCTAAGGTAAAGACTTTTAGTGAAGGACACCTTGCCTATCCCTGCACATGGGTATATATATCTAAATAATAATGTTTTTACAGAAGGTGTTAACATAAGGTATAAACATCTATTTTCATTCCTCGAAATGATAGTCAATAAATCATAGTGACCAAAACATGAATTAAACTAATGATATATTTTCAGTAATTAGGGTGGTTAAGGGAATGGGGGTGGGATGTAGTAGTTTCACTTACATGCAGTGGAAATCCGCAGTATGTAATTCGATGACCAGCTGCAGCAGGGGCAGCACCATCACCATGGACCTCAGCAGCAACTATAGAATCAGCATGTGTAGACGAAACAACAGGGGATTGTAGGGCTTCCAGCACCCCTTGTGCCCCATAATGACCCCTTGTGCCCCATGATGCACCCATTGTGCCCCATGATGCACCCCTTGTGCCCCATGATGTACCCCTTGTGCCCCATGATGTACCCCTTGTGCCCCATGATGACCCCTTGTGCCCCATGATGACTGAAAGGAAAGATTGTGGGTGGCGCCAGTGAAGGCTAACTGTGAGAGTAATTGATTTCTGGTGGGGAATATGTCTAAAAGTGTGAGTCACAATTTCCAAAAAATAAAAGTATATATATAAATCACAACTATACCTATTGTAAAAAGAGATTATCTATAATATTACCAAACTAATTCAGCTCTAAGGACAATAAAAAATAATCCTAAAAAACAATTTATTTAAATAAATTGATAATATTTTATTTTAATACATAGACTAGTCAAAACATTAGGACATTTAGAGTAGAATTGCACCAGTGCCCCTAAAATAATTAGTATTAAAAATTCTAATAGAACAATGATTCCTAAAAAACAATTCCTAAAACACAATATAATATACTTATTCCTAAAACACAATTTATTATACTTATAATATACTTCTTCCTAAAACACAATATATTATACTTATCAAACAATCTAAAATAAAGAACATAAGATGAGAGGTGATTCGTGTGATGCAGGTTAGTGGAAGTATAATACAGATACCAGCTCTCAAAGTCCCTTTTAGTAACCTTGCAGCGATAACATTAGTCAGATTCTGATTTACTCCTATTCCGGATAAGTGTAATAAAGTTGCAACTTAAGATATTTTTCCAATTTGTTACATCAAATTTGTTACATCAAATTAGCCCGGGCTGATCTTTTCAGTATTGATGCGTGTAAGATAAATCTAGTATGCTGAATCTGGGTCTCAGCGATATTGGCAAGCTTTTGTATTATCAGTTCTTACTCACCAAATATCCCCTCAGTGTAGCACAGTCTGGTTTCACTGTTGTATAACCGCCAGGCTATCTCACCAACAGTTGGACTTTCCTTCTTAATTTGCGACAAATACCGATCAGCAGTTTCTTCGCTTTAATACTTGAAAATCCTCAGAGGGTATAACGATCCGTTTGCAGAAGTGCGCGCACTTATTTTGAAATTGCCGCTCCTACCGTTCAACCAATCTGTCTTCCTTTTGTTTGCACAGATCCTGGCTTCTTGGTATACGGTTCTGGGAGCACAATGATGGTACATACAGGCTCTCAATCAGCCTCTCCTTGCTTTGCACAAAGCTCACAGGTGCTGGGAAATCAGTCAATCCACGCGTATCGGCTCTCATGGGGCCTTTGTCAAGATAACTGTTCCCATTGTTTCTCTCCTAATAAAGGCTGTAAAATTAACCCCTTAGTGTTCAAGTCAATTAGCTCATCAAGATGTTTTCTTTCTTAACAGTTTTTGTTTTTTCAAAAAATAATAATTAAATTGGTATCTTAAATCCTTTGTTGAAGAGTTTTTATTATATATTGTTTTGTATTCCAGACTTGCAAGGTTACTATCAATGATAGAAGTATAATACTACATATTTTGGAATTTCATGCTAAACATTCATCTCTAAATGTGGATTACACCTCTCACCACCTAAAAACATTCTTCATAAGTCCATTTTAAATAAGGGGAAAGAGAATGTCAACTTGGATATCTATTATACATTTCAAAATGGATATAAAAAAATTAATTTATTACTATGAGATTAAGTCTAAAATTAACATAATACTAGCTGGAAGCCTCCAAATTTTATATAGAAAGATCTATATATATATATATTAGATGACAGTAGTCCATTTATATATACAAAATTCATATGTCTTACAAAATGTATAATATAATAAATGTAATAAATAACCTAAGTTTTTATATATACAAAAATATCAGTCTAGATAGAAAATGTATTTAATGGTATATTTTAAAATTATTGTTATAGATCCAAAACGGAAATGTTAAGAATATTTAATAAGATAAAATTGAGACAGACCAAAAATTTTTTTTATAAAATCTAAAAAATCTAAAAAATCTAAAAACTCAAAAAAGGACCAGGATAGACTAAGTGTTAGGATTTAGGGTTTAATTTCTATAGGCCATACTCAGATAAGTCTATTCAGATCAAGCTCACTATTCAAACCTGATGGATGTAACGTGCCAAAATTATAGATCAATTCTGCTTCTTGTCTAAGGAGCTTCCTCTCCATATCTCCCCTTCTCCCATCTCCATGCACTTTTTTTATCCCCCAGTATTTCATACAATTTAAATTTCCCTGGTGTTTTTCATAAAAGTGTTTATATAGTGTCGTGTCTTTCCTATAATTTTCAATACTTAGGATGTGCTCCCTAATCCTATCTCTGAGTTTTCTACTCGTTTGACCGAGGTACAAAAGATTACAGTCACATTTAATGGCATAGATAACATTCTCGTCTGAACATCTAATAATTCCATTAATTTTATATAATTTCCCTGTTTTGCTAGATTCTAGACCTTTCAATTTGCTACTGTATCTGCACGATTTTGCATGAATGGCAAGGGTAAAAGCCCTCTATTATATTCCCTTCAAGGTCCTTCATCCTTCCATTTACCATAGTCATTTTATTTCTCTTAAACTCACTAGGGGCCAGTATATTCTTAAAATTTTGGGCTTTTTTATAAATAAATCTAGGGTTTCTGCTTATATTATGGCCAATTAAAGGGTCTTTTAGCAGTAAGTGCCAGTGTTTGTTAACCACTTTCTTAAAAAGTTTATGTTGAGACGAAAAGGTAGTAATTATTGGTATATCTAATTCCTCATCACTTGTGACATTAAAACTTATCCTTTTCTGTTTATGTTTCTTTTTTAGTAGATCTTTTCTATCAACCTTTTTGATATCACTTGCCAGTTTTTCTATATTTTAGCTGCCCTTTGGGTATGTTCTTTTTCCAAATATCAAGATGGTTACTTTCTGCATCTATATAATTGTTGGTATCCACTTTTTTAAAAAAGGTCCTAGTCACAAGTTCACCAGCCATTATTTCAATTTCAATATCTAAAAAACTTATTTTATTTGAACTATATTCGTGAGTGAAAGTTAGGCCATATTCATTATGGTTCATATCCTCAATAAATTGGTCCAGTAGCTCAAGGTCCCCTTTCCACACAATAAACTTGTCGTCTATATATCGCCTATAGAGCACAAGGTTCGCACCCCATGGGGATCTTCCAATAAATTCTTCCTCGAAGATCCCCATGAACAAATTCGCATAACTGGGTGCGAACCTTGTGCCCATAGCCGTCCCTTTTGTTTGTAAATAGCATCTATCATCGAATTTAAAATAGTTTTTATTTAAAATAAACTTTATACACTCCAAAATGAATTTCCCTTGTTCCTTTAACATATTTTCATCTTTTTGTAGATAAGATTCTATTGCTCTTAGGCCTAAAGAGTGGTCAATATTGGTATATAACGCACTAACGTCACAAGTGACTAAAATCATATTATGTTCCCATTTCAATGTCTCAATTTCATTTAAAAAGTGTGTTGAGTCAAGTAAAAATGAGGGTAGTTGTTTCACATACCCCTGCAAAAAGTAATCTATATATTGAGACAAATTGGAGGTTATACTTTCAATCCCAGATATTATGGGACGCCCTGGAGGTCTCTCTAGGTCCTTATGGACCTTTGGGAGAAAATAAAAGATTGGTGTCCTAAAAATTTTTACCAACAAAAAATCATATTCAGTATCATTTATCAATTTTATCGATTTTGCATCATTAAGGAGTGTTTCCAGATGTTTAAAAAAGGTGTCACCTGGATCCCCATTTAGTTTTCTATATGTGGTGGTATCATTTAGTAACCTCTGTGCTTCTTCTAAATAATATGTGCTATTCATGATCACTATCCCCCCACCTTTGTCTGCTTGTTTTATCACCAGATCTTTCCTATTCTGTAATTCTTTTATTAAACTTTTTTCTTTGAGGGACAGATTCCATTTAATACTCTTAGTGTCGGTTGTATCTAATTCGTCTAGGTCTTTCTTTACTGATTTTTTATTTATAAAAAAGCCCAAAATTTTAAGAATTTACTGGCCCCTAGTGAGTTTAAGAGAAATAAAATGACTATGGTAAATGGAAGGATGAAGGACCTTGAAGGGAATATAATAGAGGGCTTTTACCCTTGCCATTCATGCAAATCGTGCAGATACAGTAGCAAATTGAAAGGTCTAGAATCTAGCAAAACAGGGAAATTATATAAAATTAAGGGAATTATTAGATGTTCAGACGAGAATGTTATCGATGCCATTAAATGTGACTGTAATCTTTTGTACCTCGGTCAAACGAGTAGAAAACTCAGAGATAGGATTAGGGAGCACATCCTAAGTATTGAAAATTATAGGAAAGACACGACACTATATAAACACTTTTATGAAAAACACCAGGGAAATTTAAATTGTATGAAATACTGGGGGATAAAAAAAGTGCATGGAGATGGGAGAAGGGGAGATATGGAGAGGAAGCTCCTTAGACAAGAAGCAGAATTGATCTATAATTTTGGCACGTTACATCCATCAGGTTTGAATAGTGAGCTTGATCTGAATAGACTTATCTGAGTATGGCCTATAGAAATTAAACCCTAAATCCTAACACTTAGTCTATCCTGGTCCTTTTTTGAGTTTTTAGATTTTTTAGATTTTATAAAAACTTTTTTTGGTCTGTCTCAATTTTATCTTATTAAATATCCTTAACATTTCCGTTTTGGATCTATAACAATAATTTTAAAATATACCATTAAATACATTTTCTATCTAGACTGATATTTTTGTATATATAAAAACTTAGGTTGTTTATTACATTTATTATATTATACATTTTGTAAGACATATGAATTTTGTATATATAAATGGACTACTGTCATCTAATATATATCTATATAGATCTTTCTATATAAAATTTGGAGGCTTCCAGCTAGTATTATGTTAATTTTAGACTTAATCTCATAGTAATAAATTATTTTTTTTATATCCATCATGGGGATCTTCGAGGAAGAATTTATTGGAAGATCCCCATGGGGTGCGAACCTTGTGCTCTATAGGCGATATATAGACGACATGTTTATTGTGTGGAAAGGGGACCTTGAGCTACTGGACCAATTTATTGAGGATATGAACCATAATGAATATGGCCTAACTTTCACTCATGAATATAGTTCAAATAAAATAAGTTTTTTAGATATTGAAATTGAAATAATGGCTGGTGAACTTGTGACTAGGACCTTTTTTAAAAAAGTGGATACCAACAATTATATAGATGCAGAAAGTAACCATCTTGATATTTGGAAAAAGAACATACCCAAAGGGCAGCTATTAAGAGTAAGAAAGAATTGCACAAAATCTGATGAATATGATAGCCAATCACAAACTATTATTGATAGATTCAAACAAAAAGGGTATGACAGTAAAAATATAGAAAAACTGGCAAGTGATATCAAAAAGGTTGATAGAAAAGATCTACTAAAAAAGAAACATAAACAGAAAAGGATAAGTTTTAATGTCACAAGTGATGAGGAATTAGATATACCAATAATTACTACCTTTTCGTCTCAACATAAACTTGTTAAGAAAGTGGTTAACAAACACTGGCACTTACTGCTAAAAGACCCTTTAATTGGCCATAATATAAGCAGAAACCCTAGATTTATTTATAAAAAAGCCCAAAATTTTAAGAATTTACTGGCCCCTAGTGAGTTTAAGAGAAATAAAATGACTATGGTAAATGGAAGGATGAAGGACCTTGAAGGGAATATAATAGAGGGCTTTTACCCTTGCCATTCATGCAAATCGTGCAGATACAGTAGCAAATTGAAAGGTCTAGAATCTAGCAAAACAGGGAAATTATATAAAATTAATGGAATTATTAGATGTTCAGACGAGAATGTTATCTATGCCATTAAATGTGACTGTAATCTTTTGTACCTCGGTCAAACGAGTAGAAAACTCAGAGATAGGATTAGGGAGCACATCCTAAGTATTGAAAATTATAGGAAAGACACGACACTATATAAACACTTTTATGAAAAACACCAGGGAAATTTAAATTGTATGAAATACTGGGGGATAAAAAAAGTGCATGGAGATGGGAGAAGGGGAGATATGGAGAGGAAGCTCCTTAGACAAGAAGCAGAATTGATCTATAATTTTGGCACGTTACATCCATCAGGTTTGAATAGTGAGCTTGATCTGAATAGACTTATCTGAGTATGGCCTATAGAAATTAAACCCTAAATCCTAACACTTAGTCTATCCTGGTCCTTTTTTGAGTTTTTAGATTTTTTAGATTTTTTAGATTTTATAAAAAATTTTTTTGGTCTGTCTCAATTTTATCTTATTAAATATTCTTAACATTTCCGTTTTGGATCTATAACAATAATTTTAAAATATACCATTAAATACATTTTCTATCTAGACTGATATTTTTGTATATATAAAAACTTAGGTTGTTTATTACATTTATTATATTATACATTTTGTAAGACATATGAATTTTGTATATATAAATGGACTACTGTCATCTAATATATATATATATATAGATCTTTCTATATAAAATTTGGAGGCTTCCAGCTAGTATTATGTTAATTTTAGACTTAATCTCATAGTAATAAATTAATTTTTTTATATCCATTTTGAAATGTATAATAGATATCCAAGTTGACATTCTCTTTCCCCTTATTTAAAATGGACTTATGAAGAATGTTTTTAGGTGGTGAGAGGTGTAATCCACATTTAGAGATGAATGTTTAGCATGAAATTCCAAAATATGTAGTATTATACTTCTATCATTGATAGTAACCTTGCAAGTCTGGAATACAAAACAATATATAATAAAAACTCTTCAACAAAGGATTTAAGATACCAATTTATTTATTATTTTTTGAAAAAATAAAAACTGTTAAGAAAGAAAACATCTTGATGAGCTAATTGACTTGAACACTAAGGGGTTAATTTTACAGCCTTTATTAGGAGAGAAACAATGGGAACAGTTATCTTGACAAAGGCCCCATGAGAGCCGATACGCGTGGATTGACTGATTTCCCAGCACCTGTGAGCTTTGTGCAAAGCAAGGAGAGGCTGATTGAGAGCCTGTATGTACCATCATTGTGCTCCCAGAACCGTATACCAAGAAGCCAGGATCTGTGCAAACAAAAGGAAGACAGATTGGTTGAACGGTAGGAGCGGCAATTTCAAAATAAGTGCGCACACTTCTGCAAACGGATCGTTATACCCTCTGAGGATTTTCAAGTATTAAAGCGAAGAAACTGCTGATCGGTATTTGTCGCAAATTAAGAAGGAAAGTCCAACTGTTGGTGAGATAGCCTGGCGGTTATACAACAGTGAAACCAGACTGTGCTACACTGAGGGGATATTTGGTGAGTAAGAACTGATAATACAAAAGCTTGCCAATATCGCTGAGACCCAGATTCAGCATACTAGATTTATCTTACACGCATCAATACTGAAAAGATCAGCCCGGGCTAATTTGATGTAACAAATTTGATGTAACAAATTGGAAAAATATCTTAAGTTGCAACTTTATTACACTTATCCGGAATAGGAGTAAATCAGAATCTGACTAATGTTATCGCTGCAAGGTTACTAACTAAAAGGGACTTTGAGAGCTGGTATCTGTATTATACTTCCACTAACCTGCATCACACGAATCACCTCTCATCTTATGTTCTTTATTTTAGATTGTTTCATAAGTATAATATATTGTGTTTTAGGAAGAAGTATATTATAAGTATAATAAATTGTGTTTTAGGAATAAGTATATTATATTGTGTTTTAGGAATTGTTTTTTAGGAATCATTGTTCTATTAGATTTTTTAATACTAATTATTTTAGGGGCACCGGTGCAATTCTACTCTAAATGTCCTAATGTTTTGACTAGTCTATGTATTAAAATAAAATATTATCAATTTATTTAAATAACTTGTTTTTTAGGATTATTTTTTATTGTCCTTAGAGCTGAATTAGTTTGGTAATATTATAAATAATCTCTTTTTACAATAGGTATAGTTGTGATTTATATATATACTTTTATTTTTTGGAAATTGTGACTCACACTTTTAGACATATTCCCCACCAGAAATCAATTACTCTCACAGTTAGCCTTCACTGGCGCCACCCACAATCTTTCCTTTCAGTCTTTTCAACTTTTTCACACTTTGTGAGGAGTGTGAACAGTGGGCAGGCTTAAACTGTTTTACTGAGCTCCCTGACACATCCACTTTTTACCTGCCCCATGATGACCCCTTGTGCCCCATGATGCACCCCTTGCAGGGGCAGGAATAATAAATGCTTTGAAGAGGTTAACTATTTGTGATCAAGCTGCTGATATATATGTTGTTAAGCATGCATTTGTTAGGCCTTCAGAGAGTTACGTTGGTTTCTAAGTCAGTGCAAGGGTTGCTGCGCCTTCAATTTGTGGCGAGATGAGAATGGAGTAGATTTTCAGAAATCTGCGCACGTAAGTACTTACGCCGTATATTGGATACCAAACTGCGCGTGTTTTGTATGTCAGTCTATGGGCCAAAAAACGATGGACGAAGGCAGAAATATACACGCGTAACTTCTAAGTTACGCCGTATATAGGATACCAAACCTGCGCAAAATTTGGCGTCGCCGGCTTCTGCGGGCGACGATTTATATTGGATCGAGGCCATGGTGTGTGAGACCTTGTGGGTGACTGATTGTATAGATCTAGATAGGTCATCCTCAAGTTGGGCAAAATGATGCAGTAGTAGGTTCTCCAGCTCTTGGAGAATTTGCATCTTCATGTTTACTGTAGCTGATGAGAAATTAGCAGTGTCAAAGCACTGTATACCCGGGGTACAAGAGTCTGCCTTAGTCCTCAACGCTCTGGATCGGTGAACAGAGGTAGGATTCCTTATTGTAGCATATCATGAGGATCAGCTTGAGTTGCAGGTTCTAAATATCTACAAGAGGCTATTAGATGGTCATCTATGTCACTGATAATAAGCATATTATCTGTGATCTACTCAGAGCTACCGATATTAAGACCATTGAAGGTGCTGCCCAGAGACACGCCCCGAATGCATACATTTTTGTTAATTTAAAAATGAATTTAATTGAATAATAAAAAGGAGAGGAAATAGAGATTTATTGAAGTGAGGAAAGAAAGAGAGAAAGAAAGGTAAGTTATTTATTTCAAGGAGGTACTGGGGCTCTTCCTCTGAGCTCTTAATCTTTCCTCTATAAAAAGAAGGAATGTCACATTCTTGCCATCAGAAAACTTATATCCACTGTTTTACTCCAGAACACTTGCGTTCTACTAGTCATTGGCCACACAATCCAGTTTCTTATACATAGTGAAATGAAGTGCTTTTGCTGCTGGTCTAATAAAAGGTTAATAGAACTGTCAGAATTTGTAAGCTACATATGCAGAATTTTGGAAACTTGATTAATACTAATTATTCACTAAAGCTTCTTTGTATTACAATTTTTTAATTACTTCACCCTCATTTTGTTTCGGCGAAACTGAAAGAAATCACTGAAAAATTTACTAAGGAATCTGTTCATGGTTAAATTTGTAATATCACTTTGTTAAAATATTTCAAATGTATACTTTTTTATAGCATATTACTATGTAGATAATATAATCTGTAGAAGGCTGACACATTTTTTTCCTTTTTTAGGGATATAATCATGGCTGCAAAACCCAAGCTTTATTACTTTAATGGAAGAGGCAGAATGGAGTCTATCAGATGGCTATTAGCTGCAGCTGGTGTCGAGGTTTGCACTATTCAACTATGTTTGCAGAATTCATAACGTTTCCACAAGGTGCTACAGCTCCTGCTTCCCTATCCCATGATGTAGTATCCAAACTAACTTGAGATCAGCAAGACATAAAAATATGAGCAATGTTTTTATGAAAACCATAAAGTGGCTTCATTACGAAAAACAGCACAATATTTCTATTACCCTTCAATAAGCGCTGCGGAATCTTTTGGCGCTCTACAAATAACCGATAATAAGTGACACTGAGTTCATTGCAATAGCAGCTAACAATACTGTTTTGCCTTTACTGGGCTAGATTATGAGTGGTGCGCTAACTGTTGCGCGGAAGCTGTAAGGGGTCTATTGAGGCTCTTTGCATGCGTCAAAGTACTACGCGTATTACAATATTTCACATTTCAATGTGATTCACATAGGGGGATATGTTCTAAGTATTTTAAATAGATATTCCTATATATTTCTGTATATATCTATACCTATGTATAATGTGTATATATATATATATATATATATATATATATATATATATATATAGTATATATATATATATAGAGAGAGAGAGAGATTTTACCAAAAAAAATAATCATATATATAATTATATATATATATATATATATATATATATATATATATATATATATATATATATATATATATATATATATATTTGTATTTAAGAATAAATAGAACATATTCTTTTATGTTAAGAATATTGGAATGTGAAACATTCATATTTCATGCTGGGTTAGCGCTTTTGGTTAAATGCAATGGGGTTTAAGCATAAGTATGGGTGTTAGGTTTTTTCCCACTTTTAACACTCCATTGAAGTCTATGGGGGAATACGTTAATGTGGTTGTGATATTTGAAGTTCGTATTTTTTTCACGCGTCAGTTTAGCACTTGTGAAAAAACTTTCAATTTCTAATACGAGCACTACCCGATGCACGCAAAATGCTTACTTCTAGCGAATTTAACGTGCAACTGGGATCACTAAGTAGCACGCCACTTGTAATCTAGCCCTCTGTGTTTATTTTTTAACAAGCGCTCACGTGATCACTTCTGATTTTCATCAGAATCAACCTGGTCCCTGTGCGCTTGCAAGTTTTGACCTAATGCACATGTGGTTGGGAGCAAGCCTGCAAAATATTAATTATTCAAATGCTCATTATTCTAAGGGATAGGCAAGGTGTCCGTACACGTGACTGGCCCTTGCAGTGTCCGCTGCCCGTTTTGCGGTGGGGAGAGAGGAGTAGGACAGATGAATGCTGGTCCTGACTCCTCAAGGTACGCGGCACCAAGTTTTACAGGGCTGGGGCCACCCGTGTGACACAGCTTAGTAGCGGAAAGTGAGTGAGAGAGAGGGAAGAAGCAAGCTGCCTGCAGTGCAGCCTGTGCTAACCACCCGTGAGTCATGACCCATACTAATTCCTTAATCTGTGCGGCAGCCTGGTGCTGGTGTCTGTGTGTAGAAGTAGCAGACCGCTGCCTACTCTGACAAACCTTACCTAGCCAAGTAACATGCGAGTAACATCAAGGTGGTTGTGCTTGGTCAGGAGTTGCAGAGCCCTCCAGCAGGCTCTTTAAACTGGCTGCTCTGACTCTCATTATTCTCTGTGTCCCAGCAGCAGGAGCCTTCAGTATTCTGTTTAAACAGGGTTTCCAGACTCCCCCCATCCCTAGGGGCCCCTAGGATTGTTGGAGTCTGGGACCCCCGTTTAAATAGAATCCTGGTGGCTCCTGCTGCTGGGACACATGATACCGTCTGAGAATAATGAGAGTCAGAGCAGCCAGTTTAAAGAGCATGCTGTTCTGTTTGTACTAGGACTCCCAGTGAATATCTTAGCAGCCAGGGGGTCTGCATGCTAAGACCACCCAGGGGAGAGTAAAGGGTTAAAACAGGATCTCTCCAAGGAATAGATCTAGGAGAGCTGGTAACAATTCTGTCCTGGAATTCAGTACTGCTTCACCACAGATACACATTTTATTACTTTGTGCGGATGGGCAGTACATAAAAAATGCTACCCATGCTGCATGGATCATTGGTGTGCTGCAGGGGGTGATATCCAGTGAGGGAAGGATTATAAAAAACTGCCCTGACTAGTTAATTGGTGTCTGTAATAAAGAATAGTATAGGGCAGCACTTTTCGTGTACTGCCCTTCGCTGCTACTTCTGCTGGTTGCTATTCTACCATGCATCCACTACCCTCTCAGTAAAGAGAGTGTTTTTTGATGTTTTTTTAAATTGATATGTACCTTGGTGTCCTTCTCTAAGGTCTGTACCTTGGAAAATGTCCGCCACAGCCTTGGTCCGTGCCTATCTCTATACTAAGGGCAGTGATTGGACTGTTCCAATCTATGCCTCGCCTACAATTTCAGTAGGCAGTCTTGAGTTTGGCAGCAACCAATATATGAAGATTTTGAAGTAAGTTTATTTCTTATTTATAATATATATATATTAATATTTATAATGCATTGATTAAACTTATCATATATGTTGTTTAAATAATGTTTAAAGGGACACTAAACCCAATTTTTTTTTATTTCATGATTCAGATAGAGCATGCAATTTTAAGCAACTTTCTAATTTACTCCTATTATCAATTTTTCTTCATTCTCTTACTATCTTTATGTGAAAAAGAAGGCACCTAAGCTAAAGATCCTGACAATTTTCAGACCCTGGGCAGCACTCGTTTATTGGTGTTGCCCAATCAGCAAGCACAACCCAGGTTGTGAACCAAAAATCGTCCGGCTTCTAAACTTACATTCTTGCTTTTCA
The DNA here is from genome assembly GCF_027579735.1 of Bombina bombina. Taxonomy (NCBI): domain Eukaryota; kingdom Metazoa; phylum Chordata; class Amphibia; order Anura; family Bombinatoridae; genus Bombina; species Bombina bombina. The sequence continues at coordinate 482,275,655 of NC_069502.1, read as the reverse complement.
AATAAAGATAGCAAGAGAATGAAGAAAAAATGATAATAGGAGTAAATTAGAAAGTTGCTTAAAAGTTGCATGCTCTATCTGAATCATGAAAGAAAAATTTACTGGTCCTTTAAACACTGTCTCCTTTATTGAAGATACTTTACATGGAGAACTAATTTGTTAACGTCTATGATAAACAAAGTCTCCTAAATGTGGTATCATTATAAAATGGAAAAACATAATTAGTAAGGGCTAGATCGTAAGTGACCATTTAATTATATTGACAGCAGTATTGCATAGCTATCACTGTATATGTTGGGTTTGAGTGGCTCAAGCATTGAGGTAGCTCCCAAATAACAGCAATGACTGTTGTTTTCTATAGGAACAGCTGTGACATAATAGCAACAGTATTATGTTTTCAGTTTTGTGTTTAGGCTAAATTAGCGGGAGGGTTCAGGACAGTGCAGTTTAAAGAGACAGTCTACACCAGGCAGAATTTAAAAAAAAAAAAAATTAGATAATCCCTTTATTGCCCATTTCCCAGTTTTGCATAACCAACACAGTTATATTTATATGTTTTATCACTGTGATTACCTTGTATCTAAGCCTCTGCAGACTGCCCCCTTATCTCAGTGCTTTTGACAGACATGCAGTTTATCCAATCAGTGCAGACTCATAAATAACTCCATATCTATATGAAACACATGAACTAGTACTGTCTAACTGTGAAAAACTTTCAAAATGCTCTAAGCTAAGAGGCAGTTTTCAACGGTTTAGAAATCAGTTTGTGCCTACCTAGGTTTAGCTTTTCAAAACAAAGGGAACAAAGCAAATTTGATGATAAAAGTAAATTGAAAAGTTGTTTAACATTGCATGCCCTATCTGAATCATTAACGTTTCATTTAAGCTACAGTTGAGGGATTGAGGCAGTGCAGTTAGGGTTATGATGCATGGCAGTTTGGAGTTAAATTGTGTTGGGGGGATTATATTACAGTATAGCAGTTAGGATTAATAGTGTAGTGTGGGGGATTGGGACACTTTTTTAGGGTTAAAATGCAGTGGTGGAGATCTGTTATTGTTAAACTGCCCTGGGGGTTGGAACACAATGGTTAGTGTTCAAGTAGGAAGGAGGATTATGGTTAGGTTTAATGGACTATAACACTGGTGCATATGTAATAAAGGTAGCAGTGCTATATGGACTGGGGTCCAGGGGCCGAACTACCATTTGTGCAGCAGGTGCAGTGGCACCAGGGCCAAGTTCTGAGTGTGCCATAGCAGCCAATCAGACGTACAGAATGTGTACAATCCTAATTCAGGGAAGGCTTTTATCAGTGCAGGTTGAAGGTGCATCTTATCTTTCTATCTATCTATCTGTCTATCTAACTATCTATCCTCAAAATAATTATACAGAGCAGAATGTATACTATTACTATTTCTTGTTACTGAGTTACCTTTAAGTGGCCCATAAAGACATATTGCACCAGGGCCATTTGTTGAGTAGGTCTGCTAGGTCAGAAACTCCTTGCGGCTCACATACAACAACTTGTATAGCATCTAGCTTGTTAGGTTCAATCAGTACAACAGGAAAACGCATATTGCTGCTGACTTTAAAAGTGCTTCCCTCCGGGCATATTTTAAGTTCGCGTGTAAGCGCAATTAAAGGAGTAGTCTACTCTTTTAATTTTTTTTAAAGATAGATAATGCCTTTACTACCTACCAACCAACATTGCTATATTATTATACCTTATAGCCTCTAAACCTCTAAATCTTTGCCTGTTTCTAAGCCCTTGCAGGCCACCTCTTATCTCAGTGCATTTTGATAGCTTTTCACAGACAGTGCTAGTTCACGTGTGCCATATAGATAACATTGTATATTTCTGAGTGTGATATCATAATGAATGGTAATATGATTAAAGGTCGTATTAACCATTTATGTAGCTCAAGAGATAGCTTACTTCATTTATGTGTTGCAATTCACAGGTTTAAAACACACTTCACATAATAAATATGTTAATTAATTTTAATAGTCGTGTTTTAGAGTCTATACAAAGTGTCCAAACCATTGTATATTACAATCTCAAGGAGTTTTATGTCCCTTTAAAAGGACAGTATACATCTTGTGATTTTAATATAAAATGTGATGCATAGTAAAACAACTTTGCAATATACTTTTATGATTTATTTTGCTCCCTTTCATATAATTTAGATCTGAAAATGTTATCTTTTCTAATTTTTACAACTGTAAATTCACACCGCAGACTTCTCAAGGCAAATCCTGCTACATATCTTTCCCTAATTGGCTATAGCTGATAACAGCTGCAAAAACAATTCACTTTAAACTAATATTGTGACAGTGGCTAGCCTTCATGTCTGCAGCCTCAAGCCTGAATGGTCTCTTCCAATTAAGGTGAATGGTGGGTGGGGTTTCCCATTTGAAAAACAATTGTGACTAACAAGATGTTAATTTGTTTTAAAAATTGGCTGATGTTATTCTATAGCACTGGTTTTCAAAGCTGTCCTCAGACCTCCCCAACAGGCCAGGTTTTCAGGATTACATTGGGTGAGAGTAATCCTCAGTAAGCAGCTGATTATTTCACCTGTGCTCTAGTTCAGATATCCTTTAAAATTTGGCCTGCTAGGGAGGCCTGAGAACAGGTTTGAAAACCAGTGCTCTATACTAAGACACATAATGGAAATGGTCATGTAAATACAAAGGGGCATATGTATAAAGAGCCTGTAGGCTCGCCAGAAACACCAGTTATGAAGCAGCGGTCACAAAGACTGCTGCTCCATGACCTGTCAGCCTGCTCTGAGCAGACATCGCCGGAAATCAACCCGATTGAGTACGATCGGGTTGATTGACACCCCCCTGCTGGCGGCCCATTGGCCGCGAGTCTGCAGGGGGCGGCGTTGCACCAGCAGCTCTTGTGAGCTGCTGGTGCAATGCTGAATATGGCGAGCGTATTGCTCGCCGTATTCAGCGATGTCTTTCGGACCTGATCCGCACTGTCGGATCAGGTCCAACAGAAATTGATAACTAGGGGCCAAAGTGTTTGCTTTGCCTTTAAAGGGACACTAAACCCAATGTTTTTTTTCTTTAATGGTTCAGATAGAGCATGCAATTTTAAGCAGCTTTCTAATTTACTTCTATTATCAAATTTTCTTTGTTCTCTTTGTATCTTTATTTGAAAAGTAGGAATTTAAAGCTTATTAGACGGCACATTTTTGGCTCAACGCCCTTGCTAGCACTTGCTCATTGGTGGCTACATTTAGTCACCAATCAGCAAGCACTACCCAGGTACTGAACCAAAAATGGACTGGCTCCTAAGCTTTACATTCCTGCTTTTAAAATAAAGATAGCAAGAGAACGAAGAAAAATTGATAATAGGAGTAAGTTAGAAAGTTGCTTAAAATTGCATGCTCAATTTGAATATGAAAGAAAAAAATGGGTTTAGTGTCCCTTTAAGTGTTTTGGGAATCTGTAAAGTGTCCTGGTAGAGTTATTTCAAGTTTGATTCCTACGCTTAAACATATGCAATATGGTCAAACTCAATATTCCAGAAATACACAGCATTACTAAATCATTACAATGTGTAAACATACATAGTTAAAACTATATTGTTATTGGTTTTTGGAGATTCATTACTAGACATTTGTATTAGGTACAATTTTAAAACTGTAAACCTTTGTACCAATTTTTGTGAATTAATATTTTTTTTTTTGCAGTTTGATGAAGAGTTTATAGAGACAAAGGAACAGTATGTGAAATTAATTGAAGGTACAATTACTTACAATCTATAGAAATTGTTCTCTATTGAAGATGAAACCATGTGGAGTTGATTTCACATTAATATTATGAATAATATCTAGGCTCCAGAAATGACTTATTTTACAGAATGTGTTGCCAGTTTACATATTAAACCCTTTAAGGACACAGCTTTCAGTTTGCTCAATTGTTTTATGACGGAAAAATTCCGTCATATGTCCTTAAGAGGTTAATATCCAGACATGTTTGTTGTCTTTGACTGCTGAAGATCTCCACAATTAATACATTTCAAAGGACCAGTAAATACAGCACATTTGCATAATCAACAAATGTATTATAAAAAAGACAATGCAATAGCACTTAGTCTGAACTTCAAATAAGTAGTAGATTATTTTCTGACAAATTTCAAGGTTATGTCTATTACCACTCCTCCTGTATCATGTGACAGTCATTAGCCAATCACAAATGCATATACATATATTCTGTGAATTCTTGCACATGATTAGTATGAGCTGGTGACTCAAAAAAAGTGCAAATATAAATAGACTAATTATTATTAGCCATCATATATATTTTCTGTCAGTTCCCACATTGACTTATCCTGACTGCAATACATCCAACATTTGTGTGACCTTGGGTGCTAAATATCCAAGAAAATTTCATGCTGAATTTAATAATATTACTAAACACTTAGGAGTATCTAGCCTGCACAATCCATTTATTTTTATTGTAATCTAGTATTAGTAATGAATGCTGTTTTATGCTTTAGTAGATTTCTTCTTTATTATATATTTGAAAATGCTAATAATCATATATTCCCCAGCATTTCTACATCACTTTTATTATCGCTATCTGCAATTCTAGACTCATTTCCCTGGCACCATAATTTACGAGGTTGATAAGGAGCAGGCTGTAGATATGTGCACTAATCACACCAAACAGAACTAGGTCTACTGTACAAGCAGTTTACACCCAGAACTTATTTTGAAGTCCTTCTATAAATTTCAAGAGATATTTATAATGTGTAAAACAGAAGGGTAAGGTTTTAATGTTCGCTTTAAAAAGGGTCATGAACTATGGATCTTATATCTGTGCTTTGTTTATGGAATGAAAAAAGACACAAATAAATAAGATTACTGAGCAACTGAGACCCATGAAAATACTATTATTTAAAGTTATAAAGTGTGTTAAAGAATCAGGTAGCAGTTCTTTCTTTAGGGGCATAAAACACAAAATTTGGATGCTTTTTAGAAAGAGATATTTTTAATGCAATAATGGGGATGATGAATTGATTTAACATATTACAATTGCTGTGTTGGTTTTGTATTTTGATAGTCATAGGAAATCCAGACTAATATTACATTTCCATAGCATGTTGGAATAGTGTTTAGGGTATATGTCTGTACTCTATACATCTTAATAAATTAGTAATTTCTTCTTAAAGGGACACTGAACCCAAATTTTTCTTCTGTGATTCAGATAGGGCATGCAATTTTAAGCAACTTTCTAATTTACTCCTATTATCAAATTTTCTTCGTTCTCTTGCTATCTTTATTTGAAAAAGAAGGCTGTGATGAGAGCAGGATGTGATGTCACTAGTTTGTGGGCGGGGCTTAGGTCCGGTGTCTGTGTCACAGTTAGTTTAGTACAATCAACCTGTCTAGATGTGTATTGCTATGCTCTGTAATAAAGAGTTGTACCATCATTGCTGTGTCCTGCATATGTCCTGCATCTCATGACATGGTGTCAGAAGTTCTGGACTGTGCTTCTGTTCCTGATCGATTGCAATGTCAAAGTTTACCCCACCTGACCCTTTTGACTTCTCTCAGCCTGCAGCTTGGCCCACATGGCGTCAGCGGTTTCAGCGCTTCAGGATTGCATCCAAACTGAACAAGGAGAGTGGTGAAGTACAAGTTAATTCTCTTTTATACTCTATGGGGAACGATGTGGAGCCAGTGTTCAATGCTTTTACTTTCCAAGAAGGGGAAGAATTTAACTTTGATATAGTTATGGATAAACTCAGTGCCCACTTTGTGCCCAAAAGAAATGTGATTCATGAGAGAGCTTGTTTTCACAAACGTAATCAGTGTGTGGGAGAATCTGTGTGGAGTCATTTGTGTGCAGCCTGTATGAATTAGCTGAATTCTGTGAGTTTGGTGTTGCTAAAGAAGAGCAAATCAGAGACAGAATAGTTTTTTTTTTTTTTTTTTAAGCAGGGAACAATTGTATTGTTAAGGTGCATCAAAAATCGTAACAAAATTCTTCACCAAAAATCGTATGTTAACAAAAACGTAAAATTAGTATCTAATTTACACAGGAATAAATCAAATTAAATATTCACAGCGTAAATTGTAATTGTAGTACACTGAATGTGCAAAACTCACACAGAAATTTGAATTTATAAATACAAAATGCAAAGCGTAATTGTTGTTTTTTCATAAAATGGGCTGAACATAGGCGTTCCATGGGCATATATGACAATGTCTCACTAATCCCAGCGTAATTCTATAAAGATTTTCGCACTGCAGATATCACAGTTTTTTCTCGCCAACTAAAAGGTGGCAAGCTTTTGTCAAAACAATACGAACACTTATAACCCCAATAGAAAAACAAATGCATACGAACATATAGGCGAATGGGAGATGCTATAAGCAGAAAGCAGCGTAATGTGAGTTATATTGGCTGCAGGATTTTAATTTTAAAGTGCTCCCCCTGCTCTCTGCTAACTTCGCACTAAGGAGCGAAGTTTCCCTATCCAGCGAGCTCCATTACTTTTAATAGGAGCCATCTCGCAACTCGCAGAGACAGAATAGTTATTGGAATTGCAGATGCTGAAGTCTCCCTGAAGCTGCAGTTAGAGCCTGATTTAACGTTAGATGGGGCTATTAGGATGGCCCGCCAGAGTGAACTGGTGAAAAAGCAAAGTGCTGATCTGAGGTCTGAGAGTATTGTGGATGAAGTGCAACAGTCTAGGAAAACTGCTAGTGAAAGGCACAGTGTGAGCGGTAGATCTAAAGTACTGGAAAGGCCTAGAAGTGGATGGGCGCAACATGGCCGATGCGCACGGTGCTACTGGGCTCATGATCAGAGTGCTATATGCCCGGCCAGAGATAAAAGATGCAGAAAATGCAGCAGAATAGGCCATTTTGAAGTGGTGTGTAAAACTGAATACAATAAGGAGATGCAGGTGGACAGTGACCAGGAGGGTCAGGAAGTGTCTTTTGTGGGGTCTGTTGTGGAACGGACAAGCTCAGAGGAAGATTGGAAAGTTACTTTTACTGTAATGGGAGCCAAAGTTGATTTTAAGATTGACACAGGTGCAGATATTTCTGTAATGTCTTTTGCTGAATTTATGAAACTGCCTCGACAGCCCCAGCTGGCGAAGGTTACTACAAATGTCCATAGTCCTGGTGGCCGCATTGATTGTGTGGGGAAATTTCTTGCCAGCTGCGAGTACAAGCAAAGGAAGTTCACCATGTGGGTGCATGTGATCCGAGGTCAGTGTGTTAACAGTTTATTGACCAGAAAAGCAGCCTGTGACTTGGGCCTCGTGGCCAGAGTGAATGAGATTTCCGAAGATATGTTTGGCGAGTTGGGCCTACTGAACTGCAAACCTGTCCGTATAGCACTTAAAAGTGACGCAGTCCCATACAGTATTTCTACCCCTCGTAGAATTCCGTTCCCGCTCATGCCTCAAGTGGAGAAAGAGCTTATGCGCATGAAGTCTATGGGGGTTATCGAAGAGGTTGTTGAAGCGACTGATTGGTGTGCCCCCATTGTTCCAGTTGCAAAGAAAAACGGAAAGGTGCGCATCTGTGTGGACCTGAAAAGGTTGAATGAAGCAGTGAAGAGAGAGAGATTTGTGCTGCAGACATTGGAAGATATAGCTCCAAAGTTGGCTGGGGCGAAGTTCTTTTCCACATTAGACGCTTCTAGCGGCTTTTGGCAGATCCCCCTGGATCCAAAGTGCCGCAAACTGACTACCTTTATCACACCGGTAGGTCGGTTCTGCTTCTGCAGACTCCCCTTTGGGATATCCTCCGCTCCTGAAATTTTTCAAAGGGAAATGAGTTCTCTCCTGAGTGACCACGTGGGCACAGCGGTCGTCATGGACGACATTCTAGTGTATGGGTCTACAGTGGAGGAGCATGATCAGCGTTTAAGTTGCGTGCTACAGGCTATCAAAGAGTCTGGGCTGAAGCTGAATAAAGAAAAATGTAATTTTAGGAAAACTGAATTATGCTACTTTGGGCATATCATCAACGGGGATGGCATCAAGCCAGACCCCGAGAAAATTTGTGCTATTGAACAGATGAAAAGCCCTTCTGATGTACATGAGCTGAGACAGATATTGGGCCTTGTAAATTACGTGGGCAAGTTTCTTCCTGATTTATCAACAGTTTTACACCCTGTCACAGAGTTGCTTAAGAAATACGTTGCCTGGGTCTTGGGACCTTCACAGCAAAAAGCTTTTCTGCATGCCAAGTCCCTGCTGGGGTCTGCCCCAGTGCTGGGGTTCTACGACCCTTCAAAAGAGACCGTGGTTAATGCCGATGCAAGCGGTTATGGGTTGGGGGCTGCACTCCTGCAGCTGAATGACAACAAACTACAGCCCATCGCCTACTGTTCCCGCACACTGACGGCTGCGGAGTCAAAATACGCTCAAATTGAGAAAGAGTGCCTGGCTGCAGTTTGGGTCTGTGAGCGCTTTCAGCGTTATCTAGTGGGTTTGGAGAAATTTAGTCTGGAAACTGACCACAAACCGCTAGTCCCTCTGATCAATTCTTATGACATTGACAAAACACCCTTGAGATGCCAGAGACTTTTAATGAGACTGCTCAGGTTCAATGTTCAGGCAGTGCATGTGCCGGGGAAACAGCTGGTTGTGGCAGATACACTGTCTAGGCTCCCGCTGGCTGCTGCTGAAGAATCCTCTACAGAATCGGATGTGAAAGTATATGTGGATTCGGTTCTGGCCTCTAAGTCCATTTCTTCAAGGAAACTGGAAGAGATAAAGAGAGAGACATATTTGGACACAGATCTGCAAGAAGTTATAAGGTACATAAAGGAAGGCTGGCCCGAGAGCCGGGCAGCCTGGATGTCTTTAAGTGCTTGCCAGCCAGAGAGGTCGCAGCTCACGGAGCTGGAGGGGTTGGTGCTGTTCCAAGACCGCATTGTAATTCCTGTCAGCATGAGGAAAGAGATGTTAAACAGGATTCACGATGGCCACTTAGGCATTACAAAGTGCAGAGAAAGGGCAGCTACAGCTGTGTGGTGGCCTGGGATCAGCTCCGACATTGCAAATCATGTGTCTAAATGTGCCTTTTGCCGGGAACGCCGGCCTACTCAGAGAAGGGAGCCCTTAATGTCTACTCCGCTGCCTGCGGGGCCGTGGCAGAAAATAGCTGCTGATTTGTGCGAACTGCACGGGAAAAAGATTCTTGTTGTGATCGACTACTATTCCAGGTATTTGGAAATTGCACCCCTGAATGATATCACAAGTCAGGCCGTTATCATTCGCCTAAAGAGCTTGTTCGCCCGCTGGGGCATTCCAATGGAGCTGGTGAGTGATAATGGTATGCAGTTCGTTTCTACAGAGTTCAGTGCTTTCAGCAGGGAATATGATTTTGTACATTCCACGTCAAGTCCACATTATCCGCAGGCCAACGGAATGGCTGAAAGGGCAGTTCAAACAACAAAATTCATTCTAAAACAATCTGAGCCGTACCTAGCCCTCTTGTCATACAGGGCGACGCCCATTCAAGCCACCGGGTTTAGCCTGGCACAGCTGATGCTAGGACGCCAGATTCGCACCACTTTACCCTCAGTGGGTGTCTTCAAGCCGCCTGGCCCTGTTCCTCGGGACGAAGTCCTTAGGAGGGATGAAGAGGCCAAAAAGGGTTATTGTTTCTTCTACGACAGGAGACATTCTGTCAGGCCCTTACAGGAACTGAAAGCGGGCCAAAGTGTCAGAATTAAACTGGACGATGAGAAGAAATGGAAGACGCCTGCTACGGTAGTTGGCCGCTCTCCAGAACCAAGGTCTTATACAGTCCTTACGGAGGTAGGGACGGTTACACGCCGTAACCGAAGACATCTTCAGTCTGTACCTGAGAGTCTGGAATTGGATGCCTCAGTACCACCGCCGGTGGGATCCCCTGTTCTAAGAGAGGTGCCTTCCCCTCAGCAAGACCACAACGGGGATATATCTTTGCCTCCAGCGGACTCTTGTTCACCATCTTCTGTATCAGAGGACAGTTCATGCAAAGTTACATCAAGCGGAAGAGTGGTGAAACTTCCGGCCCGATATAGGGACTGACTTTAGCTAGAACAGTGACCGGAAGTATGGGCAGAATAATCCCATGGTCACTGGGGACTAGGGTAGTCTACCCCGATGTCCAAGTCAGGATGTAATTTATCTGTTCATGTTTTCTAACCTGTTTGTTTTTATAATGTTCAAAAACAAAAATGTTGTTGTATACCCTGTTGGTGTACCTTGTTATTTGTTATATGCAAATGTATGCTTTGCCTTTGAAAAAGGGGAAGATGTGATAAGAGCAGGATGTGATGTCACTAGTTTGTGGGCGGGGCTTAGGTCCGGTGTCTGTGTCGCAGTTAGTTTAGTACAATCAACCTGTCTAGATGTGTATTGCTATGCTCTGTAATAAAATAGAGTTGTACCATCATTGCTGTGTCCTGCATATGTCTTGCATCTCATGACAAAGGCATCTGAGTTTTTTTTTGTTCAAATCTCTGGACAGCACTTTTTTTTATTGGTGCATGAATTTATCCACCAATCAGCAAGGACAACCCAGGTTGTTCACCAAAAATGTGCTGAACTTACATTCTTGCATTTCAAATAACGATTCCAAGAGAATGAAGACAATTTGATAATATGAGTAAATAAGAAAGTTGCTTAAACTTTCATGCTCTATCTGAATTACGCAAGAAAAAATTTGAGTTCAGTGTCCCCTTTAATTGGAGAGACCTGATTTGGTGTCTGTAAAGTCTCTTATTTGCTTCAGCAGACAGAGTATAATTCCTATGTGGTTATGGGAAATGTATTTAGAGATTTGATGTCTTTGGCTTAGAGTTATGAAGACTGTTCTGCTAACACATCAGCAGATATCAAGGTTAGACTATAGTTTTAGGTAAGGCAAATTATTAGCTTTAGGTTGACATCAAAAGTTAGTTTTTAATCCAGAGCCTTCTACAGTGCCTATCGGTATTGTAGACATTTGTAATATCAGTCTGCTAGCAGGTCACTTTTCTGTCTTCTGTTCAACTCCTCAGATACTTTAAAGGGCCACTAAACCCAAAATCTTTATTTCATGATTCAGATAGAACATACAAATTTAAACAACATTACAATTTACTTCTATTATTTATTTTGCTTCATTTTTTAGATATCCTTATTTGAAGAAAAAGCAATGCACATGGGTGAGCCAAATCAAATGAGGCTTCTATGTGCAGCAACCAATCAGCAGCTACTGAGCATATCTAGATATGCTTTTCAGCAAAGAATATCAAGAGAATAAAACAAATTAGATAATAGAAGTAAATTAGAAAGATGTTTAAAAATGCATTATCTTTCTAAATCATGAAAGAAAAAATGTGGGTATCATGGCCCTTTAAACTTAAACCAGTAAACCATTTTATTTCTTCCATGCATCTAAAATAGAGTAACTTAGATGTATTACAAGTTTGTTTTTTTACAAATAGATGTTTCTATAGTGAGGAAAACAAAATAAAATATATATTTTAACAAGTTTAAATTTTATTTATAATATAATTTTTCTGCCACTTTAATATGTTTGCTTCAATTTGCTTTTACCCCCTTAAAATGTATAGTTTTGCTTATTTTTTAAAAGATTGTGCTGATTTTTAGACTCCTAACCAAGCCCCAAAGTTTTAGATGTATACTGATGTCTACAGACTCCTGGTTGTGTGATGGGTCTCTTCATATGCAGGGGAGGGGGGAGTGTCCCAGCCTTTTCCTGTTTCCCAGCCCCTTTCACTGGGTGTCACAGACTAACCTCATCAACAGTGCTAAACTGGCCACTTCTAAGAAACTTCTTAAAATGTTTTATACTCAATGTTTATATCAGTATCTGTGCATATTCTTATTTATAGTAATGTTTATTACATGCAGTTATATTGGTGTATACTGTCCCTTTAAGGAGAGCTCAGTACCTCTTGGGCTCTTGGGTGGAGGAATCTGCCCACGCAACCTTTTCTCCAAGATTTTGTTTTGAAACTGACTACCTCCTGCTACTTTGAGTTAAAATTCTATATAATATTGAAATTTAAGAAGACAGCTCCTCCATCTTCTGTAGGCAGTTTATCTATGGTATTTTAATGGTTGAGATTGTTACCCAGGGCCGGAGGCAGACTTAGCGACCAAATTAGGGCGCCACTGCAGGGGGCAGAGGGGGCGCAAGTTTACTGCATGATTTTTTTTTAATGTGTATATTTATCTTTTTGCTGCCTAACTTGGGCTTCATGGTATGGGACATATATGGTGGCATAATGCGAAGAATTGGAGGGTATTACGCTGAATCATTACGAGGCAGATAGTGCAGGTCAGCCAGAACAGCTGGAAGCATCTGGCTGAAATATCTCACTACACAGCCACTGCGCTCTCTGCAAAATGTTAGCAGCCTTCATAAAAGTTGGTGGAGCGGGTGAAAGCAGTGGGAATCGCAGAGGGCAGGATTGAACAACAGAGCGATTCTGCGCTCTTAAATTTTAAGTGGCGATTGGAGACAGGTTCTCTGCGTCAATACTTTCCTCTTAGACATGGTAGTATCAGTCTAGGTATAATGGTGAAAAAGAAAAGAGGTTTTAATGCCTCCCTGTTTGTGTGTTTTATATATTGTCACTAATGTTTCATTCATTATGCAGAGCCACCACTGATTTGCTATGTTGTACGGAGCCACCACTTTGGTGTGTTTTGTCATGCAGACATTAACCATAATAGCAATTATGGTTATAATAATCACATTATCAATCAAGAATTTGATAACGAAAATCTATTTTCTCTATTATTAGAAATAAAATAGTTATCTATAGTTGATTAACACATCTCAATAACACTTTGTTGAAAAGCCGTAATTGCAGAGTGTATAATTTCTCTGGGGGTTGGGACGCAGCAAAATATGTCTTTGACTATGTAGCCAAAAATCCTAGCACCATCCCTGTTGTAAACATAACGCAGATCCTCAGCCTGCAGCTCCTGTTTTCTTTAGCAGAACGATGACAAATCCGGCTTCCTCCAATCGTTGTGTGCCCCCTTTGGCGATTGGAGGAAGACAGATTTGTCATCTATATGCTAAAGAAAGCAGGAGCTGTGGGCGGAGAATCAGCGTTATATTTACCATAATGCAAAGGTAAGTACAGGTGGCCCTCGTTTTACAACGGTTCAATTTACACCGTTTCAGAATAACAACCTTTTTTCCAGTCATGTGACTGCTATTAAAAAGCATTGAGAAGCAGTTCATTTATTAAAATGGCCAGTAGGTGGCGCTGTCCGCTTGTGTTGCAGCAAAGCCAAGCAAGCTGAAATTAATCAGTTTAACCAGACCTGAGCTATCAAGCAGATTTCAAAGGAACAGGATCTTCCTGTATATAAATAAGTCCAGATTGGAATGCATAGAAATAACTGTTTGCAGAAAAATGCAAGTGAAGTCTGTGTTGTGTGATTGTTTTATTAGGTTTATAATGCTGTTTAGCAAATGTTTTTGTTCATTTAACTTAGTTTAATTATATATTCTGTATTGTGTGATTATTTTATTAGGTTTATAATGCTGTTTAGCATTTAAAGTCTTCATTTCAAAGCTTTAAAAATAATGTATTAGGTGTTACTTATGACAATTTTGAGAGGGGCCTGGAACCTATCTCCCTCACATCCCATTGACTTACATTATAAACTGGGTTTCAATTTACAACAGTTTCGATTTACAACCATTCCTTCTGGAACCTAACCCCGGCGTAAACTGAGGGCTACCTGTATTTTTAAAAAATAAGCATCTTTGTAAACTTTAATGAATTAAAGTGCCCCTGTTTTTAAGATTATTTTTTGATACTGGCCTTTAATTTAATAAAGTTAACATTCACTTTAATGAGGGCAAAAACCTGTTACACTACTTGGGATTAGAGCCCATTGGGTCCAAAATGAAGTGCAATGCTATTTTTTATTCTGTCTTATTGATATTATTGTTACATTGTTTTTATACAGGTGGATCCTTGATGTTTCAACAAGTTCCCTTGGTGGAAATAGATGGACTTAAACTTGTACAAACAAAAGCCATCCTGAATTACATAGCTGCCAGATATAGCCTGTATGGAAAAAACATAAAGGAGAGAGCATAGTAAGGACACCAGACTTTTGTTTGTTTGTTTTTTTACACTATTTATGTTTTTCCTTAGCTATCTGTATATTTCATTATTATACCATGTACTGTTGTAGATCTGTATGTTTCATTATTATACCATGTACTGTTGTAGATCTGTATGTTTCATTATTATACCATGTACTGTTGTAGATCTGTATGTTTCATTATTATACCATGTACTGTTGTAGATCTGTATGTTTCATTATTATACCATGTACTGTTGTAGATCTGTATGTTTCATTATTATACCATGTACTGTTGTAGATCTGTATGTTTCATTATTATACCATGTACTGTTGTAGATCTGTATGTTTCATTATTATACCATGTACTGTTGTAGATGATGATTTAGAAAGAGAGTGCATTTAAAAAAAGCACACAAAAAAAACAAACAACAACTCTACACTTCTGTTATCAAATGTACTGCCTTTACTTGATTTAATTTGTTGAAAATTAGCTCCTCCCAGTGACAGCATATTAAGTTAGGTTCAGGAGTGTGCACGTTTCTTCAGCATTAAAGGGACAGTATACACCAATTTTAATGTAACTGCATGTAATAGACACTACTATAAAGAGTAATATGCACAGATACTGGTATAAAGATCCAGTATAAAACCGTTTAAAAACTTACTTAGAAGCTTAGCTTTAGCACTGTTGAAAAGGTAAGCTGGACCACCCACTGCAAGTGGTTCTATAGCAAAAAAAGAAGACCCTCGCTCTTCCTCTGCATATGAAAAGACTCTTTACACAAACAGGAGCAAGCTGGAGTAGCTACACATCAGTATTCTCCTAAAAGTTTGGGGCTTGGTTAGGACAGGTCTGAAAATCAGCGCAATATTATTTAAAAGTAAGCAAAACTATACATTTAAAAAAAAAAAAAGTTATGGGCTATATAAAATGGATAATTTACAAAACATTTATGCAAAGAAAAATAAAGTGTATAATGTCCCTTCAAATGTATGGCAATGCAAACAAAATAAAAACTGTTGCAATTACTGCTGCCATACATGATACTAAGATAAATATGTAACTGAAGATAACTGGAAATTTTTACTGTACACAAGAATATAGGACATTGTCACAAGTAAATATATGTACAGAGATAAAGTAACAAAAAATACTATTACAGTGCAATCTATTGCATGAAACGAATGACAGCATAATATATGCTGCTGATACAATGAAAAACAACATAGATCATTACAGCGCCATCTATTGGATGAAAATTAATATGGCACATTGCCATCTATTGGATAAAAATGAGTATGGCACAACGCCATCTATTGGATGAAAATTAATATTGCACAGCGCCATCTATTGGATGAAAATTAATATGGCACAGCGCCATCTATTGGATGAAAATTAATATGACACAGCGCCATCTATTGGATGAAAATTAATATTGCACAGCGCCATCTATTGGATGAAAATGAGTATGGCACAGCGCCATCTATTGGATGGAAATTTCCATAGCTCTGAGGTATCAAGAATATTCCTACACTGCCGCACAGTGTTTAATCATCGCTTGCAAGGAAATGCGCAGCTGTCTTTATAGAAGTTGCCCTTGCAATCCGTTAGACTGCGCCTGGCTACAATTCTATCAGGTCCCATCATGCAGCTTTCTTTCTTTCTTTTTTTTTTTTTTTAAGATATGCATAATCCTATATTATAAAAGACAAGAGTTTGTCTGAAGCCGTCATGCGCAGTTCAGACAGACGCGCACCCTTGGCTAGCTGTTGATACTTCGCACGCGCGCACTCTCGCACCCACTTAGCAAGATTGTAGCTGAAAAAAAAACTGATGTCAGCACTTTGACCCCGCTTGAAACTGATGTGAGCACTTTGACCCCCCTTGCTGAATGCGCACGCACCACCCTCGCACCCACTTAGCGTAGCTGACAAAACTTTCACCGCGACACATGAGATCCCCCTTGCAGAATGCGCACGCACCCTCGCACTCACATGCGCACGCGAACCCACACGCACGCAACTAATCGTTGACATGAGATCCCCCTTGCAGAATGCGCACGCACCCTCGCACCCTGCGCACGCGCACGCAAATAGCCGTTGAAAGCAGCTGATCAGAGACAGGGGAGAGGGAGACAGGGGAGAGGGAGACAGGGGAGAGGGAGACAGGGGAGAGGGAGACAGGGGAGAGGGAGAGAGAGACAGGGGAGAGGGAGACAGGGGAGAGGGAGACAGGGGAGAGGGAGACAGGGGAGAGGGAGACAGGGGAGAGGGAGAGAGGGAGAGAGGGGAGAGGGAGAGAGGGGAGAGGGGGAGAGGGAGACAGGGGAGAGGGAGACAGGGGAGAGGGAGACAGGGGAGAGGGAGACAGGGAGACAGGGGAGAGGGAGAGAGGGAGACAGGGGAGAGGGAGACAGGGGAGAGGGTGAGAGAGACAGGGGAGAGGGAGACATGGGAGAGGGAGACAGGGGAGAGGGAGACAGGGGAGAGGGAGAGAGGGGAGAGGGAGAGAGGGGAGAGGGAGACAGGGGAGAGGGAGACAGGGGAGAGGGAGACAGGGGAGAGGGAGACAGGGGAGAGGGAGAGAGGGAGACAGGGGAGAGGGAGACAGGGGAGAGGGAGACAGGGGAGAGGGAGACAGGGGAGAGGGTGAGAGGGGAGAGGGAGACAGGGGAGAGGGTGAGAGGGGAGAGGGAGACAGGGGAGAGGGAGACAGGGGAGAGGGAGAGAGAGACAGTGGAGAGGGAGACAGGGGAGAGGGTGAGAGAGACAGGGGAGAGGGAGACAGGGGAGAGGGAGACAGGGGAGAGGGAGACAGGGGAGAGGGAGAGAGGGAGAGAGGGAGACAGGGGAGAGGGAGACAGGGGAGAGGGAGACAGGGGAGAGGGAGACAGGGGAGAGGGAGACAGGGGAGAGGGAGAGAGGGGAGAGGGGAGAGGGAGAGAGGGGAGAGGGAGAGAGGGGAGAGGGAGAGAGGGAGACAGGGGAGAGGGAGACAGGGGAGAGGGAGAGAGGGGAGAGGGAGAGAGGGGAGAGGGAGACAGGGGAGAGGGAGACAGGGGAGAGGGAGACAGGGGGACAAGGGAGAGGGAGAGAGAGACAGGGGAGAGGGAGAGAGAGACAGGGGAGAGGGAGACAGGGGAGAGGGAGACAGGGGAGAGGGAGACAGGGGAGAGGGAGACAGGGGAGAGGGAGACAGGGGAGAGGGTGAGAGAGACAGGGGAGAGGGAGACAGGGGAGAGGGTGAGAGAGACAGGGGAGAGGGAGACAGGGGGAGAGGGTGAGAGAGACAGGGGGGAGAGAGAGAGACAGGGGGGGAGAGAGAGAGACAGGGGGGGAGAGAGAGAGAGGGGAGAGAGAGAGACAGACAGGGGAGAGAGAGAGAGACAGGGTGGAGGAGAGAGAGGCAGGGGAGAGAGAGAGAGACAGGGGAGTGAGAGTGAGACAGGGGAGTGAGAGTGAGAGAGACAGGGGGGATAGAGTGAGAGAGACAGGGGGAGAGAGTGAGAGAGACAGGGGGGAGAAAGAGGGGAGAGAGAGAGATAGGGCAGAGAGAGAGAATATACAAATAAAAATAAACCACACGGCCCGTGTGAACGGGCTTTAGGACTAGTAACTAATAATTTGCTTAACTCCATGATTTGCAGTGTAGCATGTTACAACAAAAGTATTAAGTTCCGTTTTACTGCATTATTGTTGGCCAATATGTAATTTTAACCTCTGATTAGTGGTAGTGGTGGTATTCCAAATTTTTAGCAACTGGTTCCGATGGGATTCTGAAATTTTAGCAACAGGTTCTGGTGGGATTCTGACATTTTAGTAGCAGGTTCTGGTGGGATTCTGACATTTTAGCAGCAGGTTCTGGTGGGATTCTGATATTTTAGTAGCAGGTTCTGGTGGGATTCTGACATTTTAGCAGCAGGTTCTGGTGGGATTCTGACATTTTAGTAGCAGGTTCTGGTGGGATTCTGACATTTTAGCAGCAGGTTCTGGTGGGATTCTGACATTTTAGTAGCAGGTTCTGGTGGGATTCTGACATTTTAGCAGCAGGTTCTCGTGGGATTCTGACATTTTAGTAGCAGGTTCTGGTGGGATTCTGACATTTTAGTAGCAGGTTCTGGTGGGATTCTGACATTTTAGCAGCAGGTTCTGGTGGGATTCTGACATTTTAGTAGCAGGTTCTGGTGGGATTCTGACATTTTAGCAGCAGGTTCTGGTGGGATTCTGACATTTTAGCAGCAGGTTCTGGTGGGATTCTGACATTTTAGCAGCAGGTTCCGGTGGGATTCTGACATTTTAGCAGCAGGTTCTGGTGGGATTCTGACATTTTAGTAGCAGGTTCTGGTGGGATTCTGACATTTTAGCAGCAGGTTCTGGTGGGATTCTGACATTTTAGCAGCTGGTTCTGGTG
Organism: Bombina bombina; assembly: GCF_027579735.1. Classification (NCBI taxonomy): domain Eukaryota; kingdom Metazoa; phylum Chordata; class Amphibia; order Anura; family Bombinatoridae; genus Bombina; species Bombina bombina. The sequence continues at coordinate 482,257,139 of NC_069502.1, read as the reverse complement.
GGATTCTGACATTTTAGCAGCAGGTTCTGGTGGGATTCTGACATTTTAGCAGCAGGTTCTGGTGGGATTCTGACATTTTAGTAGCAGGTTCTGGTGGGATTCTGACATTTTAGCAGCAGGTTCTGGTGGGATTCTGACATTTTAGCAGCAGGTTCTGGTGGGATTCTGACATTTTAGCAGCAGGTTCTGGTGGGATTCTGACATTTTAGCAGCAGGTTCTGGTGGGATTCTGACATTTTAGCAACAGGTTCTGGTGGGATTCTGACATTTTAGCAGCAGGTTCTTCTCTATAATACAGAACCTTTACACTTTCTACATTTTAATGAACATGTTCTTAAGAACTGGTGAGAACAGGCTGAAATAATACTTTACAATGTACGTTGTACTGCTAGGTTGATTTAAAGGGGCAGTAAACCTAGAACATAATGTTACATAATTCTGCACATAGTGCAGAATTATATAACATTATCTTAGCCAAACTTTATGTAACATAATATTGCCTATGAAATTTGATTAAAAAAAGAGGGGTTTTTCAGCCCGCCGCTCTTGCTCTACTGAGCGGGTCTGGTTTTTCCCCTGAGCGCATCTGGGCAGCTGTCTAGTCACAGCCCGGCTTGATCGCGCCATTACCCACAATGCAGCTCGCTCCCACTATCAGACAGAGCAGGAACGAGCTGCATTGAGTTTAATGGCGCGATCGGGCTGGGCTGTGACTAGACAGCGGCCCAGATGCGCTCAGGGGGAAAACCAGACCCGCTCAGTAGAGCAAGAACGGCGGGCTGAAAAACCCTCTTTTTTTAATCAAAATTCATAGGAAATATTATGTTACATAAAGTTTGGCTAAGATAATGTTATATAATTCTGCACTATGTGCAGAATTATGTAACATTATGTTCTAGGTTTACTGCCCCTTTAAAGTGATTGTAAACTTTACGTATTTGCTGGCTAGTATATACAATTACTATAAAAAACAAGGCCACTTTCATTGATTCATTTTTTTTAAGACACTTCATTTCTAAAATATTTACCATATGAAAGTGCCCCTGTTTTTTTATAGTAATTTTATATACTAGCCAGCAAATACGTAAAGTTTACATTCAATTTAACTGTTCTAATAATACTCAGCAAGTAGATTTAAAACACTACAGAATAAGAACTAAACGGAAATGTTACAGTGATGAAAGCAGATTTAATATCAGATGTGCCACTGATGGTTTGTTTTTCAGCATTGACATGTATGTGGATGGGACTACTGACCTTATGGCCATGATTATATATCACTTCTTCCTGCCTGAAGTCGATATTGAAAACCAACGGAACGTCATTAAAGACAAAGCAGTGAATAGATATTTCCCAGTCTATGAAAAAGTAAGTAATAGCTATTTAAGAAGATGTATTCCTCTCTCATTTTATTAGATGTACATGAAAGTCCAAATTAAATGTTCATAATTCAAATTTAAAAGATTTTTCAATTTACCTCTGTTGTCCTCCTTTTGCAAAAATGAAATTCCTTTCCATGGGAGCATACTGATGTAGGCCCAGGAGTTTGCAAGGGCTATTTCAAATTTGCGGTGGCCATGACAAAGGAAGCATTGCTCACGCGGGAGGGAAGCCGGATGCCACACAAGAGTTATACTCATGACGGCCATAACAGAGATGGCTGCCGGGGATGTGCAGTGTTATTATTTCACTTCTAGTGCATTAGTTATAAGGGATACTAAACCCAAATGTTTACTTTAATGATTCAGATAAATTATGCAATTTTAAGCAAATTTCTAATTTAATCCTATTATCATTTTATTTAATTCTTCCTCATGATATCTTTATTTAAAAAGCAGAATGTAAAGCTTAGGAGTCGGATAATTTTTTTAAAAAAAAACCAATAAGCCACCAATAAGCAAGCGCTATCCAGGATGCTGACTTTGCACAGCGTACCCTGTTGACATAGTACCTACGTCCAACCTTCTGTCTCATGATGCAGTCCTCAATGTCAGCTTTGACAGCTATGACCGCAGCCAGGGGCAGAAGGCATCAATCACTAAATTAATCACAAGTGAGAGGAGGGGAGGGTTAGAGAGCTCTTTGGGAGGGATCAGGGAATTGGGAGGGAGGAGGGGGATCCCTAAAGTAAAAATGCCCTAAAAATGCATGCAGTACCTAAGATGGTGGTGACCAGTAGGGGGTGAGGGAGGGAAAAGAGCTGTTTGGGAGGGATCAGGTAGGGATCAGGAGGTGGAAAGTAGCAAGTGGGAGGGTAATCTCTGCACTAAAGCTAGAATTAACCTTGCAAGCAACCTGATAAACCCCTTCACTGCCGGAAATATTAGAAGTGTGATGAACAGCTGCAATTATTGGCCTTCTAATTACCAAAAAGCTATAGCAAAGCCATTCATGTCTGCTATTTATGAACAAAGAGGATCCCAGGCAAGCTTTTACAACCTTGTAAGGTTAATGTCAAAAAAGAGAGAATTTGACCAAAAAATGCATCTAAGTAGCACTTCTCACTCCCTCTATATATTTGGTAACATCAAATTCTCAGGGGTATCGTTCAGTAATATTTAAAATTTAACTTTTATGGGAAACATTAAAAATGTAAAAATGTATGTTTTAAAAACACAACTAGATTGATGAGTAATGAGTTCAATTTTTCTGTATATTTATACTTTCCAATTACTTGTGAACTCACTATAAAAGAGATTTTCATAGGTTAAAACAATGTAATGGAATTGTATATACTCCAACACTGTATCTCCAACACACTTGACACTTGTAGTACTTCTAATGAATAAACAGTATTGTTTTTCCTTTTTTATATATATTTTTATTGTTGAGTGCCAATCGAGTGTTAAGTTATCTAAATATATAAGGAGTTAAGTACTTCATGTAATAATTTTGTCACAATAGATTAAATATGTAGCTGATTTTCAGTGTTTGTTGTGTATTCACTCTAAATTGTTTTGCATTAGTTCCATGCATATGAATTTAGAGGTATGCCCTTTTCAATAACCAGCACTAATACTGATATAAGAGTTACTATACAAAAACACTGAAAGGCTTTTGCTTAATATTAGATTTTGCCTTGTTGCTGTTCACCTTCTGGAACAAGTGAATGTGTAATAGGAGATTTACTCAGTTACATGTTGTGTTACGGTATTTGTGAGTGTATCGATTTATATTGTTACATACACATTTGTTTGTAACTGATATTACTCATTATATTACACAAGGCAATATTGTATGTATTTCAGATGGTTTCCAAATATTAAGTATGTATTTTTTGGTATTAATTTACCAGCGGGGTATATAAATTAGCGTTTCCGTTCCACTGTTTTTAATGTTTTAGATCCATTAGATTGGGAAAAGTATTGTTTAGTGTTGTGACGAGGGTATACATAAACTACAGTTTCCAGCTGTTTATAATGATTTTAAACCACCGTGGTTTGATTCTATTAACATTTCCAACCTGTTGGGTAGGTATTTTGAGTGCTAGTCATGTCTTCTGTATATTGCATTTTCATATTGGCTAGTCACTGAATTTTGCAAAACAGCGGCAGTTAAAGCAACTATAGTGTAGTAACGCTTTTGTTTAATTGGATAATTTTGGATAAATATTGGAATTCCAATCTATTTGACTGAAAGTCAACTTTATTGCTCACACTCTTCTGTTTAAACTATCACCACTCGTACCAGTTGCTTTGTATCGTTTATCATCTATTAGATTTGTGACCTCCACTATACAGATTACGGAGTCTTTGTCAGGTATAGTAAAAAGTTTTTAGCTCAAGGTGTTTAGCGGTTACATAGGATTTCTTGTACCCATGTCTTAATGTTACATTTCAAATTAATTAAATTAATCAATTTTGGAAGTTCAATCTATTTGCTACATTATTAATAGTTAGGGGTTGACGCCTATGGGAGCCGGATTTACCGCACAGCTATTAGCTAAGAGGTGAAAACGTCACCTCTTAGCCAAAAAATTATTTAGCCATGGGCTGCTGTAGCAGCTAAGAGCAGCGATCGATTGAATCAAATAAAGGAGCTTTCTACATGAAGTATCTTATACTTCATGAATGAAAGTCCCCTTTATTTGTTTCAATAGTAAATCCTAGCGTTTGTACAATGCTAGGATTTACTTTCACTTTAAGTGCGTATGTTTACAACCATTTGTCTTATGACTGCAGTAGATGTGTGTAAATAATTTCAGTGAGAAACCCAAAGTTTTCTAAAAAATTTAAAAAACATTATACATATAATATGATCGCTTCTGGATGTTTACTAAAATATATATATATATTTTTGGTAGGTAAAAAAACAAAAAAAGAAAACAACAAGACCCTAAAATTTCTGGTCCTTAAGGGGTCATGAGTATATAACTAACAGCAAAACCAGAGATCATACCAGGAACACAGCACTGTTACAAACTTTAATGCCAGCACAAACAGAAAGATGAAGTTCCAGGTATATTTGGCTGATAATAACTGCAGGACTTGGGCCCTAATGATCTAAATCTTTCCATTCAGATGAGATGATGTAAAATGATCCTCACAAGATTCTAGAAAGTCAGATTTTGCTATACTTCTCTAAGGGGCGTTCTCTGCACTGGAAGTGAAGGAGAGACAAGCTCAGTGCAATATAGCCCTGCATGAACAAAAGTTTTGTTACATTTACACTGTGTGCTTTTAAATTTGATATTTTTTAGACTTTAAGGGATAGTCTAGTCAAAATTAAACTTTTATGATTCAGATAGATCATGCAATTTTAAGCAACTTTCTAATTTACTCCTATTATCAATTTTTCTTTGTTCTTTTGGTATCTTTAATTGAAAAGCAGGAATGAAAGTTTAGGAGCCAGCACATTTTAGGTTCAGCATCTGGGTAGTGGTTCCTGATTGGTGGCTAAATGTAGTCCCCAATCAGCAAGCCCTATCCAGGGTGCTGAACTAAAAATGGGTTGGCTCCTAAGCTTTCATTCCTGCTTTTTTAAATAAAGATACCAAGAGAAAGAAGAAAAATTGATAATAGGAGTATATTAGAAAGTTGTTTAAAATTGCATCAGAATTATAAAATAAAAAAATGCGGGTTTAGTATCCCTTTAAGCTTTGCACTTTCTGTTTTGTATTTTAATGCATATGGATTCTGTAAACATCAGTGTGTTAGGATTGTGATTTTACAAATTCTGATTATGCTTTGACAGTTTCAATGTAACTAACACATTGGGATTATATTTTATATGTTTATGTGTATATTTTACAAATTACATTGCACTTTGTATTTATTCTATGTTTCGATGTGGAAAAGTGGGAGGGACAGGGAAGTTTCCAGGATTTATCTGAATCTGTCTCACAATTCTCATGATATGTTCTAAGCATTTTACCTTCATGTCTCACTAATTTATCTGGCCAGATGTATGCGGGTCAAGTTTACATAAAATTCACAATACTTACTTATTGTACAAGATTACAACTTTGTTATTCTGTATCTACTCACTTCAATAAAGCCTTTTGAAAAAAAAAAAAATTCACAATACACTTATTTTACAGACATAAAAGTATACGGTAGGGAAAACATTTCAGTTTAATTTGTATGTTCTGCAAACTGAGAAGTTTTATAAGTGTATTGTGAATTTTGCATCTAGTTCACCTGTATACAGCTGGCGAGATAAATCAGTGAGACCTACTGGTGTTAAATGCTTAGAGAAAATCATGAGAATTGTGAGAGAGATTGAGACACACCCTGGGAACTACCCTGTCCCTCCCTATTTCCGACACTCAATTTTATTTACAAAGTGCAATGTAATTTGTAGAAGATACACAGAAATATACAAAGTATTAACAATAGAAACTTACAAAGCATAATCAAAATTTGTAAAATCACAATCCTAAATACACAGCTGTATACATGATCTATATGTATTAAAATACAAAATAAAAAGGGCAAAGCTTAAATGTAATAAAATTTATAGGACAGAATCTGAAGTGTAAAGTAATGTAAACTACAAAGCACAAAGTTTAAATGCACAGAGCTTGTCTCTCACCTAAAGAAATGCAGGGAACGCCCCTTAGAGAAGTGAAGAAAAAATTGCTTTTCTAGAATCTTGTGAGAGGTCTCACAGTGCTGTAGGATCATTTTAGGTCATCTCATCTGAGCGGAGAGCTTTATGGTAGGCATCTCACATCTCTCTGCAACTTCCAGGGCCAGCCCCTTTTCTTAGACTGGTAAGCCCCTGTGCTGTCTGCACTATCATTTCTCTCTAAAATGGAGAATATTTGATTATCAGGGCCTTTCCTCTGGTGGTGCTGCAGACTGAAGGTAAGAGCAGACTTATGATAAAAACTTAGGAACTCCTGATTGAGTCTGGATTAGCCACCCAAGACTGACCATTCCATGCTGTCTGCTTTTTTTCCTCATGGGCCTGTCTTGAGTTCAAGAGAAGTATACATAATTATTTAATGCTTTGTGTGTGTTTAGTCTCCTAAGATAGTGTTTCTCAAATGCGATCCTCAAGTACCCCCGACAGGCCAAGTTTTGATTTTAACTGAACCAGTGCACAGGTGAAATAATCAGCTGATGGGTGAGAGCAGGTTAGTAACCATGGTTACTGATCAGCTGATTATTTCAGCTGTGTTCTAGTTCAGCTATAATTAAAACCTGGCCTGTTGGGGGTACTTGAGGACCACAGTTGAGAAACACTGTGCTAAGACACTGGTGGCACTTTTGCAGTTATACCTATTATAATATTTTTGTCAATATGAGTTTAAAATCTATTTTAATAAAGCCCAACCCTATAACTGCAATTATAAATAAACACTTGCGGGCTATGCGAAAACTTGTTTTTATTACAACTGGTTTAGAATTTGAAAATTGTTGCAGTGCTTGATAAATTTTGTTCAAAAACTAGAAGCCAGCCCAGCAATTTAGGAGCCAAAAATGTTTTGTCCTCCTTACTAGTGTATATATATATATATATATATATATATATATGTTCAAAAGAATATGTGTCAGCGCCTTCCTTCCGTGGTATATATATCTATGTGAAAAGAGTGTGGGGTCACAAATCCCCTATCCCAATGCACTTATTTCTAGAGACCTCAATCAGTATGAGGTAAGTAGACACCAATAGTAGTCGTCACCCGTAGTAGCTGAAGAATCCAGGTCCACAAAATAATCAGTCAGGAACACCGGTAGAATAAATCAGCTTTGCTCAGACTGAAGTAGTAAGTCAGATCTCCACAGTGTGTCTTTTTCTTGATGCATGGACAGTCCCTTTATTTTTTGTCATACAAGCCACTACTGACTCTCTGAGCAAGTGTGGTGTTTGAATGCTGGTGCACAAGCCTTCTCAGCATATGTGGGGTACTCTACAATTTCATAGGGAAGGAAAGAAAAATCTTCTAACAAGCTACAGCTCCTCTGAGACTCTCCATGCATCAAGAAAAAGACACACTGTGGAGATCTGACTTACCACTTCAGTCTGAGCACAGCTGATTTATTCTTCCGGTGTTCCTGACTGATTATTTTGCGGACCTGGATTCTTCAGCTACTACGGGTGACGACTACTATTGGTGACTACTTACCTCATACTGATTGAGGTCTCTAGAAGTAAGTGCATTGGGATAGGGGATTTGTGACCCACACTCTTTTCACATATTTATATATACCACGGAAGGAAGGCGCTGACACATATTCTTTTAAACATTTCTACTTTTTGTGAAGACTGGGAGTATTCATATACCTTTCTTTGTTGTGCTGCCATCTTTCAGATATACAATATCCTGTGGACTTTTATATATTATTTGCACTTTATAATTAACATTTGTTTTTTGCTATTGTATTCACACAGAATAGTTGAGAGTATAGCGTGGTATTCATAGTCTTTTGTTCTCTCATATATATATATATATATATATATATATATATATATATATATATATATATATATATATATATATATATATATATATATATATATATATATATATATATATATATATAGCACAGTTAATCTCATGGGTGCCAGTGATGGTTACTACCTACTGTGCTATGTGTGCTCTTTTCACTACGGCATATGTATACTGGCTTCGCTAAGGAAACAAAATACCAAAAATATTTTGGGCACACCACCATGTACCCTCATGTCAATTTATAATAAACTAGTCCTAAAGCCTGTGTACACTGCCCATTTTTTGCAGTTCAGCGGTCCCACCACTTTCTCTCTCTATCCCCCCTCTCTTTTGCTCTCTCTACCTCCTCTCTTTTGCTCTCTCTCTCCCCCCTCTCTTTTGCTCTCCCCCTCTCTTTTTCTCTCTCTCTTTCTCCCCCCTCTCTTTTGCTCTCCCCTCTCTTTTGCTCTCTCTCCTCCCTCTCTTTTGCTTTCTCTCTCCCCCTCTATTTTGCTCTTTCTCTCCCACTCTCTTTTGTACTCTCTCTCCCCCTCTCTTTTGCTCTCTTTCCCCCTCTCTTTTGCTCTCTCCTCCTCTCTCTCTCCTCCCTCTATTTTCCTCCCTCTCTTTTGTGCTCTCTCTCCCCCTCTCTTTTGTGCTCTCCCCCTCTCTTTTGCTCTCTCTCCCCATCTCTTTTGCTCTCTCTTTACCTCTCTTTTGTTGTCTCTCTCCCTCTCTTTTGCTCTCTCTATCCCCCCTCTTTTGCTCTCTCTCTCCCCTTTATTTTGCTCTCTCTCCCCCATCTCTTTTGCTGTCTGTCTCATTCTCTTTTGCTCTCTCTATCCCCCCTCTTTTGCTCTCTCTATCCCCCTCTTTTGCTCTCTCTCTGTCTCCCCTTTCTTTTGTTCCCTCTTCCCCCTCTCTTTTGCTGTCTCTCTCCCTCTCTTTTTCTGTATCTCTCCCCCTCTATTTTGCTCTCTCTCCCCCTCTATTTTGCTCTCTCTCTCCCCCTCTCTTTTGCTCTCTCTCTCCCCCTCTCTTTTGCTCTCTCTCTCCCCCTCTCTTTTCCCTCCTCTCTTTTGCGCTCTCTCTCTTTCCCCTATCTTTTGAGCTCTCCCCCCTCTCTTTTGCTCTCTCTCTCTCCCCCTCTCTTTTGCTCTCTCTCCCCTCTCTTTTGCTCTCTCTCTCTCCCCTTTCTCCTCCTCTCTTTTGCTGTCTCTCTCCCTCTCTTTTGCTCTCTCTATCCCCCCTCTTTTGCTCTCTCAACCCCCCCTTTTTTGCTCTCTCTCTATCCCACCTCTTTTGTGCTCTCTCTCTCATGGCCACGGCGCCCTGCCCGACCCCGTCACTTCTGCCCGGCCAGTCACTTCTGCCTTGACCAGCTCCGCCCACGTCACGACCGGCCCGCCCATGTCACGCCCTATCGGCCCCCGCCTGCGTCACGCCCAGTCGGCCCTGCCCCGTCCGCCTCTCCCGCGCCACGCCCGGTTTTCTATCAGATTCTGCTCCCTTGTCAGAATCTGCTCCCTCTGAGTGCGCATGCTCTGTATGACGTAATTGCACTCCACATATGTTAATTGGGGATGTGTGGAATGCGATTATGTCAATCAGTAACATGCGCACTCAGAGGGAGCAGATTCTGACAAGGAAGTTGTGTCGGATCTTGCTGCCGCTACGAGATGCGTGCATGCACTGTTGAAATGTAATACTGTCAAACAAATTAAAAGTGCATAATATATATATATATATATATATATATATATAAATATAAAGCAAATGTCCCAAGAGCTCTGCACACACTTTCTGATTTGCAAATTATATATATATTATGCAAAATACATATACATGTGAACGTTTTCGGGCATGTATATGTATTTTGCATAGTAAATGTTAATTAAAAAAAACGGAGAGTACTTCCCTTCGTGAGATATCCATGTGCAGTGATTGAAGTATATATTTTTTTACACTAAATGTACCCCCCCCTAACCCCCCACTCCACGCCAATGACTAGGCCACCATTTTTTCGCAATAAGGCTGCCTAATTGCAGTATTGCACAAAGAAGGAGAGGCTGTGTGTGAGCCGTTCAGCTTGCCTCCCCTCGTTTGCGCAATATATGGATATCATTCATAAGCTGCTACAGACTGCCCCCAGTGGCGCTTAATGCGCTGAAGTCTCACAGCCCAATCGCCATACCACTAATAATGCTCCCATAGAGGCTGCTCTCTAAGTGCCTCGGGGAGTCGGAGCCAATCAGCACCCAGCTCTCGCGCCTCAGAGCCAATCGGCGCCCAGCTCTCTTTATCATGTAGGAGCATGGGCGCTGCCGCTGAGCCGACACTGGCGCAGAGTCGTGGACAGGAGTGCTCAACCCGACGGTCCACCAGGACAGTACACGCTGCGGACATGACTGTAAGTAAGTCCAGTCTTTGTTCCCCATGTATGTCATATATTCTCATTGTTTATTTACAATTTTACAGCATATCTAATTGAGGAAAAAAAAGTTCTCGCCCTAAGTATCAGATATAGCAACAGATTCAGAACAATACACGCTGATCCAGATACATATAAAATCTATGCCATTGTTAATTTAACAATGGCATAGATTTTATATGTATCTGGATCAGCGTGTATTGTTCTGAATCTGTTGCCATATCTGAAACTTAGGGCAAGAACTTTTTTTTCCTCAATTAGATATGCTGTAAAATTGTAAATAAACAATGAGAATATATGACATATGTTAATGTATTGTATCCTGTCTTGTAAATGTATGTCAGATGTTAGTGTTTGTGATTTTTGTGACAGCCATACCTTGTTGACCGTCTCATCACAAAACAAGGACATTCCCTCCCGTGGCTGATGCTTCTCTCACAGCTTTTAACCCCTTAATGACCACAGCACTTTTCCATTTTCTGTCCGTTTGGGACCAAGGCTATTTTTACATTTCTGCGGTGTTTGTGTTTAGCTGTAATTTTCCTCTTACTCATTTACTGTACCCACACATATTATATACCGTTTATCTCGCCATTAAATGGACTTTCTAAAGATACCATTATTTTCATCATATCTTATAATTTACTATAAAAAAAATTATAAAATATGAGGAAAAAATTTATAAAAACACACTTTTTCTAACTATGACCCCCAAAATCTGTTACACATCTACAACCACCAAAAAACACCCGTGCTAAATAGTTTCTAAATTTTGTCCTGAGTTTAGAAATACCCAATGTTTACATGTTCTTTGCTTTTTTTGTAAGTTATAGGGCCATAAATACAAGTAGCACTTTGCTATTTCCAAACCATTATTTTTCAAAATTAGCGCTAGTTACATTAGAACACTAATATCTTTCAGGAATCTCTGAATATCCATTGACATGTATATATTTTTTTTAGTAGACATCCCAAAGTATTGATCTAGGCCCATTTTGGTATATTTCATGCCACCATTTCACCGCCAAATGCGATTAAATACAAAAAATCGTTCACTTTTTTACTAATTTTTTCACAAACTTTTGGTTTCTCACTGAAATTATTTACAAACAGCTTGTGCAATTATGGCTTAAATGGTTGTAAATTCTTCTCTGGGATCCCCTTTGTTTAGAAATAGCAGACATATATGGCTTTGGCGTTGCTTTTTAGTAATTAGAAGGCTGCTAAATGCCACTGCGCACTACACGTGTATTATGCCCAGCAGTGAAGGGGTTAATTATGGAGCATGTAGGGAGCTTTTAGGGATAATTTTAGCTTTAGTGTAGTGTAGTAGACAACCCCAAGTATTGATCTAGGCCAATTTTGGTATATTTCATGCCACCATTTCACCGCCAAATGCGATCAAATTAAAAAAAACGTAAAATTTTTCACAATTTTAGGTTTCTCACTGAAATAATTTACAAACAGCTTGTGCAATTATGGCACAAATGGTTGTAAATGCTTCTCTGGGATCCCCTTTGTTCAGAAATAGCAGACATATATGGCTTTGGCGTTGCTTTTTGGTAATTAGAAGGCCGCCAAATGCCGCTGCATTTCACACGTGTATTATGGCTAGCAGTGAAGGGGTTAATTATGTAGCTTGTAGGGAGCTTGCAGGGTTAATTTTAGCTTTAGTGTAGAGCTCAGCCTCCCGCCTGAAACATGAGACCCCCTGATCCCTCCCAAACAGCTCTCTTCCCTCCCCCACCCCACAATTGTCCCCGCCATCTTAAGTACTGGCAGAAACTCTGCCAGTACTAAAATAAAAGCTATATTTGGGCTTTTTTTGTTTTTTTTTAGCATATTTACATATGCTGCTGTGTTGGATCCCCCTTAGCTCCCAGCCTCACTGATCCCCCACCAAACAGCTCTCTAACCCTCCCCCTCTGCCTTATTGGGTACTAGCAGCTGTCTGCCAGTACCCAGTTTAGTAAAAAAATGTGCCTTTTTTTTTAAAAAAAATGCCCTTTTCTGTAGTGTAGCTTCCCCCCCCCCCAAGATCAACCCCCCACCCCTTCCAAATCCCTTAGCTGTTTATTTACAGCTTTCAAAACTTTTTATTTTTTCACTTTTCACAGTTTATTTTTCTGTAGTGTAGCGGCTCCCTCCCGCTCCCGCCACGTGCACGCGCCCGCCCGCCGCCCCCCGTGCACGCGCGCGCTCCCATGCCCACAGAGTGGCTCTCTCTGCATCGGATGGCCAAGGGGGGTTATTGCAGGATGCCTCGATATCGAGGCATCACTGCAATAACCGGAAAGCAGCTGGAAGCGAGCAGGATCGCTTCCAGCTGCTTTCCAGTCCAAGGACGTACGCCACACGTCCTCGATCATTAACTGTATTTTTTTTGAGGACGTGTGGCGTACGTCCTTGGTCATTAAGGGGTTAAAAGACACTTTTCAGGAGCAATAACCTCTTGAAAAGCATCGTTTAACAGCTGTGAGAGAAGCAGCAGCCACGGAAGGGAAGGTCCTTGTTCTGTCCCTGAACAGAATTGTAGAGAATAGGGCAAATTGCACACCCTTGTTGTCGTTGTTATAATCCACAAATCTGCATTATGTCAGAGGGGAAAATACATATGTTATAGCTACATACAGGCATAATAAAAATGCACCCTATCCCAAGGGCTCCTATGTGTTTCTCTTGCTGGGGGGGGGTGAGGCAGTAAAGCACTTAACCTCCTGGAGGAAGCATCCTGTGCAGAGTCACATTTGTGGCTGCTGAATCCTTATAGCGGTTGGTGGGTAAAGCAGTAGGATAGCAGAGACCATGCAGAAAGACAGCAAACTACAGGAGACAGTGAGACACTAAAAAGGATATTGCAGGTTACATGAGCAGTAAGCACCAGAGCCAGAGTATAAAGTGAAGTAGGCTGGAACTATAAGTTAGGGTACTCCTCTCCTTCACCTCCTCCTCCAAGGCTATGCTTCAGTGACGGGCTGAAATGCTGCCCCAGCCAGTGCCTTGCTTGGCCTGGCTGTAGTGAAGGTAAAGGCTGGGGAAGCTGAGTATTTTGCATACCTTTTGTGTCTGCTTACAGTCGTGGAAGGCACACTTTTCAAACCAATTATTGCTTTTAAATAGCATATTGCAGCAGTGACACTTCCTGTCCCATGAATCTATCCCCTCTGTCTCTCTCTCTCTCTATCCCCTCTGTCTCTCTCTCTCTATCCCATCTGTTTCTCTCTCTCTCTATCCCCTCTGTCTCTCTCTATCCCATCTGTTTTTCCCTCTCTCTCTATCCCGTCTCTCTCTCCCCCTCTCCCCCTCTCAACCCCTCTCCCCCCCTCTCCCTCCCCCTATCTCTCCCTCCCCCTATCTCTCCCTCCCCCTCTCTCTCCCTCCCCCTCTATCTCTCTCTCTCCCCTCTGTGTCTCTCTCCCCCTCTGTCTCTCTCTCTCTCTCCCCTCTGTCTCTCTCTCCCTCCCTCCCCCTGGGTCTCTATTTCTCCCTCCCCCGCTGTCTCTCTCTCTCTTTCTCCCCTCTGTGTCTCTATTTCTCTCCCTCTCCCCCTCTGTCTCTCTCTATCCATCTCTCTCTCCCTGTCTCTCCCACTCCCTCTCCTTACATGTCTCATTCTCCCCCATGGTCTCTTTCTCTGTCTCTCTCCCCTCTGTCTCTCTTTGTGTCTCTCTCTCCCCTTTGTCTCATTATCTCTCTCTCCCTGTCTCTCCCACCCCCTCTGTCCAATTTACATCTAATATCTAATATCCTTCATTCTCTTGATATCCTTTGTTGAAAATCATATCTAAATATGCTCAGTAACTGCTGATTGGTGGCTGCACAATAGATACCTCATGTGATTGGCTCACCCATGTACATTGCTATTTCTTCAACAAAGGAAATCTAAAGAATTAAGGCATATCCTAGCCAGTGCCTCACCTGCCTCTCACCTCACTGCACGTCACTGATTTATATATATATATATATAACAAATGTCCCAAGAGCTCTGCACACACTTTCCGATTTGCAAATTGCCCTGGGTGCTAACAATACACTCCAAATAGGAAAGCACTTGCTGGGACATGGCTACAGAATAATAGTTTTATTCACAGGTTATAGTGACGTTTTCTGAGATGTTATCTCCGTCCTCAGACCATCCAATATATATATATATACATACAGGACTCAGTTCAATTACTTGTCATGGTGATGAAAAATACGACAATGAAAGCACATTGTCGCATTTTTCATTACCGTGAGAAGTGATTGAACTTTGCCCTGTTTATATATATATATATATTCACTTTTTAATTTGTCAGAATCTGCTCCCTCTGAGTGCGCATGTTGCTGATATACATAATCGCATTCCACACAATCCTATTTAACATATGTGGAGTGTGATTATGTCATACAGAGCATGCGCAGTCAGAGGGAGCAGATTCTGACAAAGGAGTAGAATCTGATAGAACACCGCCACGCCCGGTCAGCCCCGCCCTGTCACGCCTACTATTCTTGCGGCGGATGATCAGATGCCAGGTCAGTTGAAGGGCAGGTGTGTTTGTTCTCGCGCAGTTTCTACTGCGCATGACAGCTTCGGGCAAACACACTTGGCCTTTTATATTATAGGGTAAGAGCCAGTAAAGAGACGTTACAATTCAATAGTGCCTACTTATCCTGCATTAACAAATTCCTCTGTACACCTCAAAGTCCGAACAGCATATTGCATGGAGTATATGAAGTGGATAACTGACCTGTTAGTTTAAAACCTTTATTTCGTTTTCTGCTCCAACCTTAAAGGGCAATTGTTGGCTCAGTATAGAAGAGCAGACAAAGACTAATTTGTAAGTTGTCTCTTTATATAATCTTTTTGTCCTTTGATATATGTAACTTGGATTTATGTATATGAAATAATTTGTCCATCATTGTTAACTGTATGTTAATTAATAAAGTTTGGTTAGGCCTCAGCAAGCAAACTTACTTGGAACAAATGCAGGCGGAATTATACCTACACACATATTCACTATGATTTTTATTGCAGGTCTTAAAAGATCATGGGCAGGACTACTTAGTGGGAAACTGTCTTAGCTGGGCAGATGTCCACCTGCTGGAAGCTATTCTGATGATGGAAGAGTTGTACAGTGATATTTTATCTGGCTTCCCTCACCTGAAGGTAAAAACAAGGAATACTGATATTGTATATTCACATTGTCATTGTTTTAACTTTAACTTTGTAACCTTAAAAAAGTTGCATTAAAATACTCAAATTATATCTCTAGAAGTATTAGTGTGAGTAATATGTTGTTAATAGTAACAATAGTTAAAAACAAAAAAACGATGTTATTATCCATATATTGTACAAATGGTATAGGCTACATCATCTGGGCATTGTGCCTGTGTAGTTAGCACTTAGTGAAATGCAATTATAGAAGGGGTCACTTGTTAACATTTACTTGGGCCATGTGTGCCATATGGTCTGAAACTACCACTGTCTCATGACCGTCTGTGTTGCTGTATGCAAGCAGCCTCTTTAACTTGTCTTGTGCTCTCAATGAAGAATCCAATGGTCATATTTTGTAAATGTCACATGCCCCAAGGCAGAACGTGCTGTGATCTGAGATGTCATCGTAGAAAATGCAGCATATCTGCAGAAAGAAGAGGACACATGCAGGAACTATTAGCGCTTTCACATTGCAGCACTTCTTCACATTAGACTGTTCTCTTCAAACAGAGCTTTGCTCTGGCTGCACTGTGTATGTTTTTCTTAACACAGTGCACCCAGTGCAAAGTGCTGTTTGAAGAGAACCAGGGCCGGCACCTGCCCCCCCCCCCTTGCGGCACCCGCAAGCCCCCCCCCCCTCGCGGCACCCCTACCCCTGTGCTGGCTGCTGCAGCTCCAGTCACAGCATAAGGAACAGAAGGAAGAGGGAGGAGCATGAGCCAGCAGGCAGCAGTGCAGGAGGAAGAGAGCAGGAAGATGGAACAGCAAGAAGAGCTGAGCTGTCTCTCTTCAGAAATCAAATCAGTTCCAATGGCTTGTTATACTATCCCACACATACTGCAATTAAAGTGTCAGTAAACCTAAAAAATAATGTTATATAATTCTGCACATAGTGCAGCATTATATAACATTATATTAGTGTTATCGTTATAAAACCTTATTTCCCCTTTGAATTTTTTAAAAATATGATAATTTTACAGACCCGCTCTCTGTACTCTGCTGAGCGGGTCTGTTTTATTTACACAGCGCATCGGGCCAGCTGTATAGTCACAGCCCGGCCCGACCGCGCCATAACACTAAGTGCAGCTCGCTCCTGCTCTGTCTGACAGCGGGAGCGAGCTGCACTGTGTATAATGGCGCGGTCGGGCTGGGCTGTGACTATACAGCTGGCCCAATGCGCTGTGCGAATAAAACAGACCCGCTCAGCAGAGTACAGAGAGCGGGTCTGTAAAATTATCATATTTTTAAAAAATTCAAAGGGGAAATAAGGTTTTATAACGATAACACTAATATAATGTTATATAATTCTGCACTATGTGCAGAATTATATAACATTATTTTTTAGGTTTACTGACACTTTAATCCTGAATTGAGAGCACAGCAGTATTGTGTAGAACTAGTAAACACACCTCATACTGAGTAACAGGCACAGAACATCACAGCATTAGTGACACAGAAGGAAATGTCATATTTGCATGACAATACTTTTTACTGAGGAAAGGGTACAAACATTAGTTTTTTTTCTCTCTGAATAATGGGCAGGACAAGGAAAGGCCATCAAATGTCCAACTTGAATTAATCTGTTAAAGAATAAAGCTACAGGTATACCCCGCTTTACGGCGATCCGCTTTACGGCAATCCACTAATACAGCGCTACCGCAAACCCGGAAGTCGTTTCTCAGCACGGCACTTATCATTGACCGCGAGTCAGGAGATTGCATAAAATTGCATGCAGTCACTCTTATTACAGCGCGTGCTGGCAAGACTCTGTTGGGGTTGCTAGAACTGTGCGGTATTGTACTGCACAGGATAATTTGGTAAGTGCTTTAAATAATGTACATTAGTACTGTACACACAAGTTCTTTACAAGCACTATTTGTTTGGCCATTAAAGGTACAGGTACCAGTATATGCACCTTTGTGCTTACCTTGAATAGTAGAATAGTACAGGTAAGCATTTCATATGCCTCCTTCATCTCGTATGCCTAAACCATACCATAAAACATAACCTACAGTACTTTATGGCATGGTGTCAGATCTCCAAATAAAATAAGGATCTGGCATACAGTACAGGTACAGTAGAGTACATTAGGTCATGTTTTATGGTATGGTATAGGCATATGAGATGAAGGAGGCATATGTGTGTTGTGTTGTGCTAGTGTTAAACTAAATGTAGCACTATTGCACACCTATATATGTTAGTTCAAACATGTTTTTAAGCTTTTAAACACACTGGCAAGTGAAAAACAAGTGAAAAATGCCTTGACTCACTTTAAGACGGTTTTCACTTTACAGCGGGGCTCCGGTCCCTAACCCGCTGTATGAGCGGAGTATACCTGTATGTAGAATTGTGTCAGGACTTTACCAAAAATGCTGAAAAAGAACAATAAGTTTCTAGACTTTCTTCCAAGTATTTAAAAGATCATATTTTCTTCAGGTAAAATGTGTGATATTTAGATGAGAAGATTTAGCTTCACATTAGCAGCCATATTATTCTATGATATCCAATATTATTATTCTATCCATATCAAGATCAAAATTCTTTTTACAGTGCCCCTGCTCTCTATGGAGTATAAAAGAGTTTTAGAGGCCCATTTATCAAGCTCTGTATGGAGCTTGAAGCCCCATGTTTCTGGCGAGCCTTCAGGCTCTAAAGACCGCTGCTCCATAACCTGTCCGCTTGCTCTGAGCAGGCGGACAGAAATCGCCACAATTCAACCCGATCGAGTACGATCGGGTTGTTTGAGGCCAGAGAACAAGATTATACACAGAGGGCAGAGAGAACGTAAACAAGTATTAAAAAAAAAATGAATGGTGTTTTAGAAGAGATATGTACACACAGATACACACACACACACACACACACACACATATATATATATATATATACATACACATATATACAGTATATATATATATATATATATATATATATATATATATATATATATATATATATATATATATATAGTAAAACAAAAATTTGCACTCACGGGACTTCTATTTGAAATAAAATAACAAAGTTACTTTAATGGAACGTTTTCGGTATATACTACCCTTAATCAGCATAATAACAGTGAAAGCAATCACACAATATATAGTGATAAACAAATCAATCAAATTCCAAACCTTTCAATGTTTTGGCGCCAAACTAAAGTGCTGGAACGCACGCCTGTCTCGTGTAGCCGGAAGTGTGCTCACGTCACTTCCAGTCCTATACCACACTACAGATATAATTTACTCAAAGAAAAGGAGCCTAAATTATGGCTCAAGTGTACAAAAAGATAATCACTCAAAATGCTAGCCATACTCGCTCTGTATATTAGGCCATTTATGTGAAATAGAAATTTTTTTTTGAGTGTCTGGTTTATGGTGAGTATTGGTAACCATGGCAACCAGAAATGCTTGCGTGTCAACGTGTACATCAAATGCTATGATCAATACTACACAATCATAACTGCATTCTACACTTATTATTAAACAAGGTTTTCTAAATGTATGAAGTCTAACTTGACCTCCTGTTGGGCCACAGTTTATCATATCGATAATAATTACTTTTATGCAAGCCAATACTATGTATTCGTATACATGTCAGAATGATGTTAAGTATCAGCAAATTGCACTTTATCATAATAAAGTACATATATATATACATATATACAATGTGACGGGTCTATTATCTTCTATCGAAGATACATAGACAATGTATTTTTGATTTGGCGCGGTGGTCAGCAGGAACTCCAGGAGTGGTTTTATACCATCAACAGCACTGACACTACTGTTAAGTTTAAAATGACCCATAGCGATAATGAGATACATTTCTTGGATCTCAACATCTTTATAGATGGTAACAATGTGGGTACAACGTTATACAGCAAACCTACAGATAGAAACTCAATTCTTAGGGCGGATAGCTGCCATCCTCCCGCACTCCTTAAGGGCATTGTTAGATCACAAATGATCAGGACAGTACGTAATAATTCGCATAGAGAAACAGGAATCTTCCAGTTGTCAGGAGTAAGGGATACATTCTTACAGAGGGGATACAAATCCCGGCTGGTTGATGGTATTCTGGAAGAAATATCACTTCTTTCCCAAGCAGATTTGATCAAGGAGAAACCGCAGAAGATGATTGAAAATAAGCTTATCATGGCCACTACATTTGCACCGACCACCACGAATACAGGCCACATACTGAGGACCCACTGGCCGGTAGTATCGTCTGATCCAAACTACACTTTACTAGGAATTTGGTTCCTATGGTGGGGTATCGGAGAGCAACAAATTTGAAGGACATGCTGGTCAAGACAGATCCAAAACATTGTTAACAGAGTGCAATCATGATCAACATCAAGGGTTCATATCAATGCCTAGGTTGTACTACGTGCAATGGGTTAATCAGCACTAAAAATTTCCATCACCCCCACTCTAATAAGAACTACACCATCAGGCACTCGCTCACATGCACCACCACGCATGTGGTGTATATATTGTTTTGCCCATGTTCCAACTTTTATGTTGGAAAAACAACAGGGACACTAAGAGAACGCATTGTGAACCATAGGAGAGCGTCTTTCCCTGGAGAAAGGTGACTCAGACCAACCAGTAGCAAGACACTGTGCTATCAAACGACATCCGGTGTCTTCCATACAGTAAATTCTCATTGATCATGTGCCCAGTTTAGACAGAGGAGGGGATAGGGGCAAGACACTCCTCATTCTAGAAGCCCAGTGGATCTATAGGCTGGGCACAATTTACCCTGGAGGACTTAACTCAGCTCTGGACTTTAAATTACTTGTTTAGTCCATATGAGTGAGATACATACCTGGGGTGCTAGCCTGTGGTGCTAGGACTTAGCTGGGAGCTTTGATTCTGGGAATCCATTAAATGAGGCCTTGGTTTCTTATGGCTCTGGCTGCACATATCACCTGGAGCAATTTTTTGACCCAGAGGATATGTGCAAGTTCATGCATCACTCAACCACCCACAGATACATGTGACTATACAATTGTATTAATTTTTGTTCTGAATGGCCAATTTACTAAAGCATAGGGTACTACATACCAGGGGTGCGTATTGTCACTCTACAACTGTGTACTCACGTGGGCATAGGAATATTGTTATTATTATTATTATACTTTATTTATGAAGCGCCATCATATTCCGCAGCGCTATCCATGGATACAGATCATTTAAATAAAACAATAGTATAAAAATTCTAAGACTAAGAGACAGGACAGAATTTACAAACACATACAGGAGGAATCGAGGGCCCTATTCCCATGGGAACTTACAATCTAGAAGGGTAGGAGGTTGACAAACAGGAGGTGAAGACTGCAAGATTGAGAAAGATCTTAATGCAGAGTTAGAGGAGGGAAATTTTGTTAGGTAAAAGGAATATTATTGCGTTGGGTGGTAGGCTTCTCTGAACAGAAAAGTCTTTATAGAGCATTTAAAGGAAGAAAGATTTGGGCAAAGCCTGACAGCACGAGGGAGAGTGTTTCAGACGGTAGGTGCTGCACAAAAAAAGTCCTGCAGTCTAGCATGAGAGGAGGTGATAGTTACAGAAGCAAGGAGCAGGTCATTGTTGGATCTTAGTGGGCGGGCTGGAGTATACTTGTTGATTAGAGAGGATAGGTAGAAGGGAGCGGAGTTGGTGAGCGCTTTGTATGCAAGGGTGAGAATTAGGAATTTAATTCTGCTGTGTATGGGGAGCCAATGAAAGGACTCGCAGAGAGGTGCAGCAGATACAGAACGACGGGAAAGGTGGATCAGCCTGGCAGAGGCTTTTAGGATGGATTGAAGAGGGGAGAGGCGGGAAAGAAGAAGGCCAGTAAGTAGGTTATTGCAGTAGTCAAGTCGGGAAATAACAAGGGAGTGGATTATTTGATTTGTGGTGTTAGCGCACAGAAAAGGTTGAATCTTGGAAATGTTGCGTAGATGGTTGCGGCAAGATGTAGAAAGCGATTGGATATGGGGGGTGAAGGATAGATTTGAGTCAAGTGTAACTCCGAGGCAGCAGACTTGGGGCGATGGGGAAATTGTGATGCCGTCAACAGGGATAGAGAAGTCACAGGTCGGCGTAGAGCTTGAGGGGGGGATAAGACGGAGCTCAGTCTTGGACATCTAAGACAAGGGAGTACAAAGAAGCGCAAAGAAGAACAAACTCGAGTAATTTATTTAAAACAGATAAACAAATAAACATAAAAACTTACACTCAGGTAAGCAGCAATATTCGTCCTAATCGCACACAGTATGATCCAGTGTAAGCCTGCGGTGGTCTGAGTCCTGCTCTGAACAAACTGAAACGTCCATGATGGAAGACGAGCTGACAAACCCAAATCGGCGTCTGATGTCAGTATGGAGCTGAATTCGGAGCGTCCCCCTCAGATGGATCCTTTCTCTGACCGCACAGCAAAGCAGCTGATAACAGCAAATAGTCCCCAAAAGATATCCCTACGCGTTTCGTTCGGATCTCGGCCGAACTTTGTCAAGGGCAAAAAAATGTTCAAAGGTTCAAGCGGTGTACTATCACCATAAGGAGTCCGTTTTTTATACCTTAAGCACAAGCGCCCTCTTTGTACATTTGATGTTACAAAGGCTGAGCAAACCTATCCTGGATAAACATTTCATTGGAAAGCATCATATATTACTTGATAAATACAAAACAAGAAAATTATGGATGATATATGTAAAAATTGATAAATTACACTATTGCAATATTGCAAAACTGAATATGAGAACTGAAATAATAACATTAATGTCACCAAATATCTAGCTAAATAAACAATTTAAAAATAAATAAATTATTTTAAGTTAATCTAAATGATTCAAAATTAATAATATAACAGCACTATAATCTAAAGAATTCATAATCTAGCAGCACTACACTATAAAAAAAATTCCATAAAAAATCCCATTAAAAATTCTATAAATGATTCTATATAAAACATTCCATATAAAAAATATTTTTCTTTTTCTATAAAAAAACTCTTTCATATAAAAAACTTTTTTATATAAAAAACTTTTTCACACAAAACCTCTAGTGAGTTCTATAACAACTAATTCATTCACATATGAGCAGCGAGATCTAAATCTACATTAAGGCCTATAGTGAATGTTAGTAGGTATCCAATCAATCACTTTGACCTTGAGAGATAAAGAATTACAGTTATGTGTTTCTGAAAAGTGAATCGGGATACTATGTTTAATTGGTTTATCTTTCTTGGCCATTTTGATATTATAAAGATGCTCATTCGTTCTGGCTCTTATTTTTCTCTTTGTGCGTCCTACATAGAGCAGGCCACACCCACAACTAATTAAGTAAACCACAAAGGTGGTGTCACAAGATGTCCTATGTTTGATATTAAACTTCTGTATGCCATCCTAATTAGTAAAACTAGAAGAATTATCAACATGGCTACACATATTACAAACAGGTTTCATACACCTAAAAGTTCCCTTCTTAGAAGTTAGCCAGTTACGACTATTATTGACCTGCAATATAGGATCCCTCAGCCTACTTGGATCCAATAAGTTTTTAAGGTTCTTGCCTTTTTTAAAAACCACCTGAGGTTTATCTGCCAGAATGTCACCTAAGATTGGGTCAGTTTTTAAAATGACCCAATGTTTCCCCAAAACACGCTGAATGGTAGTGGCCCCTTCATTATATCTTGTAATAAATCTTGGGGTATCAGATACTCCACTTTCCCCTTTTTTTGATGTTATGGGTTTATTGAGTAGGTCTAACCTATTAGCATTAAAGGCCCTATCCTTAGCTGTCTTTAACAATTCCAAATTATAGAATTTTTTATCGAGAATAGCCGCCTCTGAATTGAAGTTTGAAATATGAGTGCAATTTTTCCGCATTCTAAGATATTGGCCATAGGGTACATTCGTGATCCAACTTTTCTTATGGCCACTAGAGGCTTCAATATAGCTGTTTTTCTCAGTTGGCTTTCTAAAATTAGTGACAGCGATCTGATTATTACTATCTATATATAACATAAGATCCAAGAATTCCATTTTAACATTTGAAACATTTGCAGTGAAAACAAGATTGTGATTGTTACTATTCATATAGTTAATAAAATCATTAATACCAGATTCATCCCCCTTCCATAAAATAATCACGTCATCAATATAACGATGAAATTTAACAATATTTTCATGAAAGGGACTATTATACCATATATAGCAATTTTCAAAATCGTTCACATATAAATTTGCGTAAGAGGGCGCAAAGGTAGTCCCCATTGTGGTCCCCTTAATCTGCCTGCAGAATTTTTTCTCAAACAAAAAATAATTATGTTCAATAATAAAAATAATTGAATTAATAATAAAATCTGTATGATCTTTTGGTATATTCCATCTAAGCAATTCTGTATATATTGCCTTATTACCCTGGTTATGAGGGATACAGGTATATAAGGACGTCACATCACACGTGATAAATCAATAATCATTTTTCCAGGGAACACCCTCAAAAATTGTAATAACCTGTGTACTATCCCTCAGGTAGGCCCTAGTTTTCTGCACAATTGGCTGCAAAAAATGATCCACATATTGTGATAAATGATTGCACAATCAATACCAGAAACTATGGGCCTACCCGGGGGATTAGTGGAGCTAATGTCTTGGACATGTTTATCTTTAGGTGGTGAGAGGCCATCCAGGAAGAAATACCAGATAAGCAGTTGCTGACATGAGAAAGGACAGAGGGAGAGCAGGGGTGGAGAGGTAGATCTGGGTGTCATCAGCATAGAGGTGATATTTAAGCCATAACTGTTGATAAGTTTACCCACAGAAGAAGTATAAATGGAGAAGAGTAGAGGACCCAGAACAGATCCTTGAGGTACTCCAACAGACATATACATGCCAGCAATGGCCATATGCAAGTATTCAAGCACATGATGAGATTTTATGGTAAAAGCATCTATAGTACAGTCTGATTCTTTGAAGCGATCTACATACCGTTTTGCCTGTGTACAAGATAAGGGTATACACCTGGTGTAAACATCTATGACTCTCAATATTGCCTGGACTTTGTAATTAGCAACGTTGGGCAATAGAATGGCTGTAGAATGATACATTTCTCCTTGTACGTATATGTGATGTTAATGTACATAGGAGCATTTAGCTCTCACCATGGACTGTAAACAGTGTAGTCTATAGGTGTTTCGCTTAGGTCTTTTAGTGTAATTAGTGTTTGTAATGACATCCCTTTCATTTGGGATGCATTAATAGAGGGTGTGGCTAAAAGGGCATATCTAGGTGTCATGTTCTTATGTGCATGTCTGTACACCTTTAAGCAGGCCTTACTTAAACCTACACCTCCCCCTTCCAGGTGCCAATTAATGTTAGTTTGCAGCATGCTATGTTGTGTGAAGCAGCATGTTCTAAACCTCCTGGCTAAGTGATTATTCTCTACCTAATCATTGGATTACAACTATAATACTTTTGGGTATTATCAACCTACTATTCCTATACATTCATCGTCTTATGGACTTATATTACAGTTTGTTTGCACAGATATCCAGGATTACTGCCTCTCATTGCCGGTATAACCAAACCGTTCCACTGACAACCTCCTCTATCAAACACAGTGAGTTACTCCTCTCAACTACCGCTACAACTCTGAACAAACTTGCTTTCCAGCAACCCGGCAATTCTTATACGTATTCACCGACTAACCTTCCTCACTGAAGCCGCGCTGTTAAGCTTCTCACACAGCGTGTGCCTGTCAGCGTGTTCTCGCACGCCATTGGATAATCGTCACACACCCCTCTGAGGCTGTCAGCTTTCTGCAGCGCTGGCTCGTCTCCCTCACACGCTCTCTCTCTATTGCCACCCAAGCAGTACATAATACTAGAAGGCTCTTTAAACACTCTCCATTTAGAGTTGTTCATCCACTTGTTCTCTAAACTTGCAAATTGTACTGAGGAAAGTACTGCATCTCAAACAGACGCTCTGATTCAATTGACTCTGTGCTAACTTGCTTTACCAACTCTCTCCTGTAACCAGTTAAACAGGGGTAAATAACCTTTACTCAATTCCTATACTCTCTCCTTTCTGCAGTTGAGATCCATAATCTCTAGTTACTAACTAGATATCTGACATATTAATTGGCCACAAGAGTATATACATGGATCCAGCAGACCTCCCAAATGTGGTATACAACCTCTCCCAAAGGGTTGACCAATTGTCACAAGCACTTAGAGAGCTGCAATTGCAGAATGACAGTCTTAGGGCATCTGTTAGGGACAACACACCAGAACCACAGGTGTGTCTACCTGAGAGATTCTCTGGCGACAGGAAATTGTTCAGACAATTCAGAAATGCATGCTACCTCCTATTTCAGATGAGGCCCAAGACATATCATACAGAGACAATTAAGGTGATGACTGTCATCTCTTTTCTTTCTGGTGAGCCAAGGGTTTGGGCTGACAACCTCTTCGAAAATAATGATCCTATCCTCACTTCCTTATCTGATTTCTTCACTCAAATGAGTTTATTATATGATGACACACAGAAACAACTGACAGCTGAGATCAAAATGCGCTCACTACGACAGGGCCGTCGCCCTGTAGAGGAATATCTATCTGAATTCAAGCTTTACATCAAGGATTCAGAATGGAGTGAGGTAGCCTTGCGAAACCAGTACCGCCTGGGATTGTCCGATGCTCTAAAGGACGAGCTTGCACGCACTGATCTCCCTAGGACCCTGGAGGCTCTTATGGCCTTGTCTGTCCAGATTGATCGCAGAATCAGAGAACGCAGGTCAGAAAGACAACAATCTGATTCCTCCCAAAGGTTTACACCTGCCTTATCCAGCACAAAGGATACATCTATACCCATGGAGCTTGGGTTCACCAAAGGCCCCTTAACATTGGATGAAAGACATCGCCGTCAGCAGAAGAATCTCTGCATGTACTGTGCTTCTCCCAATCATCCTGTTAAGGAATGTCCTCTTCTTCAACGCCAAAAAAGAAGTAAGTGCAAACCTATAACTCATTGTTTGACAAATAAAGTGGTAGATGTGGCTTACTGTACTTTATCTCTATCCCTACAGTGGGACCTCCAGCTGTTCAGAGCGGAAGCAATCATTGACTCCGGAGCATTCTCCAATTTCATTGATCTCTCCCTTGTAAATAAAAATAAAATACCCTTGTGTGTTAAAGCAATACCTGTCTCCATACGTGTCATTGATGGAACCTATGTTAGTTCTGGGCCTATCACACACCACACGATCCCACTTAAAGTTACTACAAGTGATGGGCACGTAGAAAACTTGTCTTTTGATGTCCTTCCTTCTCCTTTATACCCCATTGTTTTGGGTTTATCCTGGCTACAACAACATCAGCCTACGATTTCTTGGCAGTCTTTACAAGTGGAACTTGATTCAACATACTGCAAGACTTCTTGCTATCCTCATCAACAGGTACTACAAGTCTCTCGAGCAACAATACCACACGAATATCAAGATTTCTCGGATGTATTCGACAAAAAGCAAGCAGAAACTCTTCCTCCTCATCGCATATATGATTGCCCTATTGAATTATTGCCTGGGTCTAGCATTCCATACGGACGTATATATCCACTCTCTCAACCTGAATTAGCTCATCTCAAGGAGTACTTAGAGGAGAACCTTAAGAAAGGGTTCATCAGACCATCCACCTCCCCAGCTGGTGCAGGGATCTTTTTCGTCAAGAATAAAGATAATACATTGAGGCCCATCATAGACTATCGTGAGTTAAACAGAAGAACCAAAAAGAACAGGTACCCTCTACCACTGATCCCCGAATTAGTGGAACGCCTCAGTAAAGCTACTGTTTACACCAAGCTGGATTTAAGAGGCGCATACAATCTGATTAGGATCAGAGAAGGAGACGAGTGGCTCACAGCCTTTCGGACTCGCTACGGTCTCTATGAATATCTTGTTATGCCCTTTGGGTTGTGTAACGCCCCAGCAACCTTCCAGTTTTTTATCAATGATATATTCAGAGATCTATTGGACGTTTGCTTGGTAATATATTTAGACGACATCCTAATATACTCCCAAAACATGGAGGACCATAAGAAACATGTACGTTGGGTTCTAAATCGATTAAGAACACACCATTTGTACGCCAAACTTGAGAAGTGCTCCTTCCACACTGAAGAAATTACCTTTCTGGGTTATAAAATTACCTCTTCTGGTGTTAAAATGGAAGATGGAAAAATCGACACCATTCTTAAATGGCCTACCCCAACCAACAGGAAACAGGTTCAGCGTTTTCTAGGATTCGCAAATTTTTATCGCAAGTTCATTAAAGGATTCTCAAGCATTGCGAAACCTCTATGTAGACTCACAGGTACTCAAACTCGTTTCCTATGGACACCTGAAACCGAACATGCTTTTAACTTCCTCAAGAAATGCTTCACTACTGCTCCCATTCTTCTATTCCCAGATGCAAATCTGCAGTACATCCTAGAGGTTGATGCCTCGGAGTACGCTCTTGGTGCAATTCTCTCACAGCGTAAAAGTCCTTCAGAACCTATCCATCCAGTAGCATTTTTTTCCAGACTTATGACCTCAGCCGAACAAAATTATGCCGTTGGAGAGAAAGAACTTCTCGTGATTAAGTCAGCTCTTGAACATTGGAGGCATCTCTTGGAAGGTACAATCTACCCAATATTGATTTATACCGACCATAAAAATTTGGAATATCTACAGTCCAGTAAAACCCTCTCTGCCAGGCAAGCTCGTTGGAGTTTGTTTTTCACCAGATTCAACTTCCTTATTACTTATCGGCCTGGCTCCCGAAATGGTAAGGCTGACTCTCTATCTAGACATTTACTTCGGCAGGACCTTGAAAAAGAACCTCAAACCATCCTTCCACCACAACAGTTCCTTGGTCTCACGAATGACTTCATTCATACCCTACGTTCACAACAACAGCTTGATACAGAGCTTCCCAAGGACATACAACAAACCGACACCAGGGGAATTTCTCATGTTAAGGGTAAAATATACATACCTCCCAACCTCAGAGAAGAGGTCTTGCATGACCATCACGATACTCCTCTATCAGGACACCCAGGCATCCACAGAACCAGTGACCTCATTGGTAGAAATTTTTGGTGGCCTAATCTCAGACAATCAGTACATAACTACATCAAGTCTTGTCATGCTTGTACTGTTGCTAAGTCACAAAAGACCAAACCATCAGGCTACCTCCAACCACTACCCATTCCAGAAAGACCTTGGCATACTGTTGGTATGGACTTTATTGTTGAATTGCCATTATCTAATCAAGCCAACACCATTTTAGTTGTTGTTGATTTATTGACTAAAATGGCTCATTTCATTCCCTATAAAAAGCTGCCCACAGCCTCAGAAACTGCATCCCTGTTCCTGAAACATATCGTTCGACTTCATGGTCTACCATCCGTCATTGTATCCGACAGGGGTTCGCAATTCACATCTAAGTTCTGGAAACAATTATGTGCTGTTCTTAAAATCAACCATCGCTATAGTACAGCATACCACCCGCAAACTAATGGGCAGACTGAGCGTGTAAATCAGTGGATTGAACAGTACATTCGCTGTTACTGTTCCCACCAACAAGAAGAATGGGAGAACAACATTCCTATGGCAGAATTCGCCTACAATAACTCCTTAAATGGATCTACTAAATGTTCACCCTTCTATGCGAATTATGGCTACCATCCACCATTCCATCTATTCCCACATCTGAACACCTCCTCACCTCATGTCGACGATACAGCAAATTCTTTATCAGACATCTTCAAATTCCTTAAAGACAATATACAATTGGCTCAGCAACATCAGAAAAGATACTATGACTACAAAAGAAGTAAGCCACCACTCTACCGGTCAGGGGATATGGTTTGGCTTTCGACCAAACATCTGAAACTAAAAACACCCTCACGGAAATTTTCACAATTATACATTGGTCCTTACAGGATAACTAATGTCGTCAATGACAACGCTGTAACCTTAGCTCTTCCTCCAGAGATCCCGGTTCACCCCACATTTCATGTGGCATTGATAAAACCATATGTTCCAACCAGGCTACAATCTTCACATCAACCTCAGCCTCCTGTGGTTCTGGTGGACGACATATATGAAATTTCGTCCATTCTTGACTCCAGACATCATCATGGGCAGTTGCAGTATCTGGTTAGGTGGAAGGGCTACTCATCTGAAGAGGATTCTTGGGAACCTTCCACCAATCTCAATGCTTCTCGTCTGATTACTCGTTACCACCATAGAAATCCGGACAAACCTGGACCCTCTGCTGCGGTGCAGCTTCCTTGAGGGGGGGATCTGTCATGTTCTTATGTGCATGTCTGTACACCTTTAAGCAGGCCTTACTTAAACCTACACCTCCCCCTTCCAGGTGCCAATTAATGTTAGTTTGCAGCATGCTATGTTGTGTGAAGCAGCATGTTCTAAACCTCCTGGCTAAGTGATTATTCTCTACCTAATCATTGGATTACAACTATAATACTTTTGGGTATTATCAACCTACTATTCCTATACATTCATCGTCTTATGGACTTATATTACAGTTTGTTTGCACAGATATCCAGGATTACTGCCTCTCATTGCCGGTATAACCAAACCGTTCCACTGACAACCTCCTCTATCAAACACAGTGAGTTACTCCTCTCAACTACCGCTACAACTCTGAACAAACTTGCTTTCCAGCAACCCGGCAATTCTTATACGTATTCACCGACTAACCTTCCTCACTGAAGCCGCGCTGTTAAGCTTCTCACACAGCGTGTGCCTGTCAGCGTGTTCTCGCACGCCATTGGATAATCGTCACACACCCCTCTGAGGCTGTCAGCTTTCTGCAGCGCTGGCTCGTCTCCCTCACACGCTCTCTCTCTATTGCCACCCAAGCAGTACATAATACTAGAAGGCTCTTTAAACACTCTCCATTTAGAGTTGTTCATCCACTTGTTCTCTAAACTTGCAAATTGTACTGAGGAAAGTACTGCATCTCAAACAGACGCTCTGATTCAATTGACTCTGTGCTAACTTGCTTTACCAACTCTCTCCTGTAACCAGTTAAACAGGGGTAAATAACCTTTACTCAATTCCTATACTCTCTCCTTTCTGCAGTTGAGATCCATAATCTCTAGTTACTAACTAGATATCTGACACTAGGTATACTTATGTCTGTCCTGAAAGTATTAGTCTTGCAATTTAAGGGTAATATAAATATATGTACTTTATTATGATAAATTGCAATTTGCTGAGACTTAACATATTTCTGACATGTATACGAATACATAGTATTGGCTTGCATAAAAGTAATTATTATCGATATGATAAAATGTGGCACAACAGGAGGTCAAGTTAGACTTTATACATTTAGAAAACCTTGTTTAATAATAAGTGTAGAATGCAGTTATGATTGTGTAGTATTGATCGTAGCATTTGATGTACATGTTGACGCGCAAGCATTTCTGGTTGCCATGGTTACCAATACTCACCGTAAACCAGACACCCTAAATATTTTTTTTTTTGAGTGATTATCTTTTTGTACACTTGATCCATAATGTAGGCTCCTTTTCTTTGAGTAAATTAGAGCCGTAGTGTGGTATAGGACCGGAAGTGACGTGAGCACACTTCCAGCTACACGAGACAGTGGAAAGCAAGCGTGCGTTCCAGCACTTTAGTTTGGCGCCACAACACTGGGAGGTTTGGAATTTGATTTGTTTATCACTATATATTGTGTGATTGCTTTCACTGTTATTATGCTGATGAAGTGTAGTATATACCCGAAAACATTCCATTAAAGTAACTTTGTTATTTCAAATAGAAGTCGTGTGAGTGCAATTTTTTGTTTTACTATTGCTCTTTGCTTTTGCACCCAGGCAATTGACAACGGGTGGGTCGACCTGCAGAGTGGATATATATATAAATACATACACACAGAAATACATACAGACACACACACACACACAGGTACATACTCCATTTTATACAGATACATACACATACAAACAAACAAGTTGCAACAGCCAATTTGGAGACAGAACTGCTGCCCTCCCCTACTCTCCCACTGGTGTATCTAGCTGCGATCCCACCCGGAAAACTTCTCCCAGCTACAGCCCCATCACGAACAAGGACATAGCCACTGAGGGAGAACATATGGGGCTGGATTACATACACAAGCTTCAGCGTAACTGATGAAACCCGTGCCACCCGTTATTTTATCTCACACATCGGGGTATCACATAAACCCCGCCGGCAGTTCATAAAGTGCCGTAAGTCGGATAAACTAGCGATGTCCAGAAATGTGCATAAATACAAATTTCTGGAGTCGCCAGTGTCTTACTGCACTTTAGAAACTGCCGGCGCCTAAGAAAATAAAAGAAAATATTGAATCTCCCGTAAAAGTCTAACTCGCCTTCCAAAAATAAACCCGACACGTAAAACCCCTATATTCGTCATCAAACCCACATCGGAACTAATAATAAAAATATTAACCCCTTAAACCGACAAACCCCACAACGCAATATGCCTTATTAAACTATAAACCCATAATCCGCCATTTACCCACATCGTGATCTACCTAATAAAAGTATTAATCCCTAAATCCACCAACCCCAATATTGCAAACTACCTAATAAATGTATTAACCCCTAAAAAAAAATACTTACCTTTTATTCTTGACAGCCACTCCAGCTTTCTTCGCCCGTTGCAAAGCCTCTTCCTGGGTCTAAAATGAGGAATACGGCTTCCTCCAATCATGGCGTTGAATCAGACACTGATTTCACCCGGGGGGGGGAAGCCGTCAAGGTAAGTATTTTTTCACGAGTGAAATGTAAATTTTGATGAATTAAAGTGCCCCTGTTTATAAACAAATTTTTAAAAAACAGGCACTTTAGCATCAAAATTTACATTCACTTTAACCCACATCGCAACAAACATTATAAATCTATTATCCCCTAATCCGCCAAACCTACACAATGCAATAATCCTAATAAAACTATTAACCCCTAAACCGCCAAACCCACACAACGCAAGTTCCCTAATTAACCTATTAACCCCTAATCCGCTAACCCCCCACAATGAAATTAACTAATTTAATTACTAAGCCACCTAACCTAACACCCACTAAATTAACCCCAAATTATATAATAAAATACTAAATTATAATTTAAAATAAAAAATCCTAACATTAAATTAATATAAATTAATCTAAAATGACCAAAAATAAAAAAGTCTAACATTTCAGAAAATAATAAACAAAATTATCCAAAATAAAAGTATGAAACCTAATCCCTATGAAAATAAAAAATCCCCTCAAAATAAAAATACCCCCTAATCTAATGCTAAACTACCAATAGCCCTTAAAAGTTAAACAGCTCTATTGCATTTAAAAAATACTTAGTCCCCCCTCTAACAGTAAAACCCACCACCCAACAAACCCCCCAAAATAAAAAACCTAATGCTAAAAAATACTAAACTACCCATTACCCCTAAAGGGGCATTTGTATGGGTATTGCATGTAAAAGTGCATTCAGCTATTTTACTGCCCTTAAAAGGGGATTCAGTTCTTTTAAGAGTGCTTAATAAATCCCTAATCTAAAAAAAAAACAAACCCCCAAAAGATAAAAAAAAAAGCCTAAGTCTAACCCCCAAAAAGGTACTTACCGTTCCTGAAGTCCGGGCGGAGAAAGTCCTGTTCCAGGTGGTGAAGTCTTCTGCCAAGCAGCCAACATCTTCTTCCAAGTGGGGACCACTTCCTTCTTCATTCAGGACCAAGCCTCCGCAGAACGGAGATGAGTGTGGAGCAGGACCGGTGACCGTGGAGCTGTTCAAATCAGCCAATAGGATTTCAGTAGCTCTCATCCTATTGGCTGATTTTGAATTTGAAGAGTCAAATCAGCCAATGGGAGTGCAAGGGACGCCATATTTAAACGCGTACCTTGAATTCACTATTCAGTGTATGTCGGCGATCGTACGAAGAGGATCCTCCACACTCCATGGCTCCGCGGTCACCGGTCCTGCTCCGCGCTCATCTCCGCTCCGCGCCTTCTTGGTCCTGGATGAAGAAGGAAGTGGTCCCCGCTTGGAAGAAGATGTCGGCTGCTTGGAAGAAGACTTCACCGCGTGGAACAGAACCTTCTCCGCCGGACTTCAGGAACGGTGAGTACCTGTTTGGGAGTTAGACTTAGGCTTTTTTTAAATTTTTTGTTTTTTTAAAAAAAAAATTATATTAGGGATTTATTGGGCCCTCTTAAAAGAGCTGAATGCCCTTTTAAGTGCAGTAAAAGAGCTTAATGCCTTTTTTAAGGGCAATGCCCATACAAATGCCCCTTTAGGGGCAATGGGTAGTTTAGGATTTTTTTAGTGTTAGGTTTTTTTTATTTTGGGGGGGGGGTTTGTTGGGTGGTGGGTTTTACTGTTAGAGGGGGGACTTAGTATTTTTTAAATGCAAAAGAGCTGTTTAACTTAGGGCAATGCCCTACAAAAAGCCCTTTTAAGGGCTATTGGTAGTTTAGTATTAGATTAGGTGGTGTTTTTATTTTGGGAGGGGCTTTTTTATTTTCATAGGGATTAGGTTTAATTTTTGTTATGTTAGACTTTTTATTTTTTTTTATTTTTTGTAATTTTAGATTAAGTTAATATTAGTTTTTTTTTATTTTTAAGTAATGTTCGCTTATTTTATTTTAATTGTAACTTAGTATTTTTAATTTATGTAATTGGGGTTCATTTAGGTGGTGTTAGGTTAGGGGGGTTAGTCATTTAATTAGTTATTTGCGTTGTGGGGGTTTGGCGGATTAGGGGTCAATAGATTTATTAGGATTATTGCATTGTGAGGGTTTGGCGGATTAGGGGTTAATAATTTTATTAGGTTTATTGCATTGTGGGTTAATGGCATATAAGGGTTTAATACATTTATTAGGTTTATTGTGATGTGGGTTAATGGCGGATTAGGGGTTAATACATTAGGTTTATTGCGATGTGGGTTAATGGCAGATTAGGGGTTAATACATTTATTAGGTTTAGTGCGATGTGGGTTAATGGCAGATTAGGGGTTAATACATTTAGGTTTATTGTGATATAGGTTAAATGCGAATTAGGGGTTAATATATTTTATTAGTTATTGTGGTGGGGGTTGCTGGTTGACAAGTAGATAGATATTGCGCATGCCTTAGGTGTTAGTTACTATTTTCAGGGGGTTATGGTGCTCACATACTTAGTGCAAGTCTTGCTGCGCCTGCCTATGTGTGGCGAGGTGAAAATGGAGTAAAATTTCTCCATTTTCGCCGCGTAAGTCCTTGCACTGAATATGTGATACCGATTTGCGACGCGGTTCTATGTTAGCTTATGGGAGTCAAAATTGCGGGCAACGGGTGAAATATAAACGCCGCATTTATATGCGGTGCTGTATATGTGATACTAAAGCTGTGTAAAAAAAAAAACGGCATTGCTGGCTTTTGCGGGCGACGCTACATATGTAATCTTGTTAATGGAAGTAAGTCCTCCTGGGGCGGTGGCTCTATGTTCTCAGTGTTACTCACACTTTGCCCCCTCTTTTACTGTACCTCACCTAGATTAGGAGTTTTGCATTCATGTTTTAACGCTGAAAAAATGGCCATTTCAGCGTTAAAACAGCAGCGCAGCCATTACTTGTCGGTATAACTGTACCGCAAGCATTTTAGCCTGTAACGCAATGTCAGTCCCGCACTCAAAAAAATGAAGTTTTTGCATGGGATTTCCATAGCACTGCCATTACAAGTTTTGCGGTGAGGCTAAAAAGCTTGCGTTACAGCCTATACAGACACGATCCATTCCGCAATCTGAGACCAGTAGTTATGAGTGTTATGAGTGTTACCAGAAATACTGTTACACAAAACTAAACTAAAGTGTTACAAAGTACACTAACACCCATACACTATATTAAACCGAGGCCCTCCCGCATCGCAAACACTATAATAAACTTAGGTTTAGGGGTTAATAGTTTAATTTAGTTTTTTGCGATGTGGAGGGCTGTCGGTTTAAGGGTTAATAGGTTTATTTAGTTGTAGTGATATGTGAGGCCAGAGGTTTAGGGGTTATTAACTTAATTTAGTGGCGGCGATGTCGGGGAGCGGCAGAATAGGGGTTAATATCTTTATTATAGTGTGGGCAATGTTGGGGTGCGGGGGAATAGGGGTTAATAACCTTATTATAGTGGCGGCGATATCGGGAGTGGCAGATTAGGGGTTAATAACATTATGTAGGTTTCAGCGATGTCTTGGACAGCAAATTAGGGGTGTTTAGACGTGGGGTTTATGTTAGAGTGTTAGGTTTAAACTTAATTTTTTTCCTCCCCATATACATCATTGCGGTTGCGTTACGGAGCTTTTCATTCCGCGATCGCAGGTGTTATTTTTTTTCTAACACTCTCCCCATTGATGTCTATAGGGAAAGTGTGCACGAGCACGTCAAAGCAGCGCTTGGATTTTGTGCGGTATGGAGCTTATCGCCACCATATCATACGCACAAGGCGGTTTTTCCAAAACTCGTAATGACAGCGCTATTTGTTTTGTACCCTCTACAGCGCAAAACTTTGTAATCTAGGTGACTGGCAGTAATAATAAATTAGATTTAGGTGTAATTTTAAATATATCTGTGTGTGTACATATATACATATATATATATATATATAATTGTTATGCAGCACAACCACTGTTTGATTTGCTATGCTGCGCTACCATTGTCTGATTTGTTATGCAGCACTACCGTTGTCTGATTTGCTATGCAGCACAACCACTATCTGATTTGCTATGCAGCACAACCGCTATCTGATTTGCTATGCAGCACAACTACTGTCTGATTTGCTATGCAGCACAACCACTGTCTGATTTGCTATGCAGCACTACCGTTGTCTGATTTGCTATGCAGCACTACCGTTGTCTGATTTGCTATGCAGCACAACCACTGTCTGATTTGCTATGCAGCACTACCATTGTCTGATTTGCTATGCAGCACAACCACTATCTGATTTGCTATGCAGCACTACCGTTGTCTTATTTGCTATGCAGCACAACCACTATCTGATTTGCTATGCAGCAACAACACTATCTGATTTGCTATGCAGCACTACCGTTGTCTAATTTGCTATGCAGCACTACCACTGTATGATTTTTATGCACAACTACGACTATTTGATTTGCTATGCAGCACCACCGTTGTCTGATTTGCTATGCAGCACAACCACTGTCTGATTTGCTATGCTGCACTACCACTGTTTGATTTGATATTAGCCACCAATCAGCAAGCGCTACCCAGGTGCTGAACCAAAACCGGGCTAGCTCCTAAGGTTACATTCTTGCTTTTAAAATACAGATACAAAGAGAACAAAGAAAAATTGTTAATATGAGTTAATTAGAAAGTTGCTTAAAATGTCATGCTTTTTCTGAATCATGATAGAAAAAAATTGGGTTTCATATCCCTTTAACTAGCAATGGGATGGTATGTAATGGGGGGGATGCAAAATGTATCCGTTTCGGTGTGGCCAAAAGTCCGAGAAGGGTCTGGCTGCAGACTGGAGCTCTACTCTAGACAGGAAACGTGACCTCCACTCAAAGGTTTTTTTTTGTTTGCTTTTTTTTAAAATCAGCTTTAATGTAACAAACAATAGACATAATAATTCTGAAAACTAAACATTTTGCAGCTTTCTTGTGCTCACTCACAGTAGTTTATACTTAATTTCCATTTATAAGGTAACCACTGTGAATGAACATTTAAAGGACAGTCAACCCAAAAATTACTATTACTGATTTAGGTTAGTTAACGATTTGTACAGCCAACTGTAGCCCAGTTTTCATCTAAATAAACTTTGCCAGTAAATACACTTATAGTTCTCATCTGGCCATTTTGAAATTGTCGCCTGACCCCTCCTTCTCTGACGTTTCCCAAAGCTTCCACTACAGGATCCTGTTGATCCTACGCATTCCTATGTCTCCCACATGTGCAATGCGCCGGAAGAGGGGTATGTTACTGTGAAATGTAACAGCCACGTATAACCTATTCTCAAATGCCACAATAATGTTACTGCATCTCCATAGCAACATGCAGACGCTTTATCTGTGCCTCTACCAAACTTCCCTCCGCACTACCCACTCTATTTTTGATTGGCCATTGCTACTATCAATAGTTCACGTTTGACTATCGACAAACAAGGTTTTGGGCACTTAGGCTGAAAATATCCCTCTCATAGAACTGATCAATATTATTCAAAAGATTGTCTCTTTATTGTATATCTGGATAAACTTCACAGAAGAACGGGCTAAATAAAACAATTGTCTCCAAACTTATTTCTGTACGCTGTAAACACTTTAACACAGGAGCGTCTCTTGTCACAATCAGTGCGGTATTCAATCCGCCTTTAACACATAGTCCCAGGGTAAAATTGTCAGGTAAACTATGCCTCAGTACCCGTCTGGCGTGTATAAATATAAATGACAAGGTAATCCTTCTTACCCAATCTCGCCGGTTTCTCAATTCTATTGACGGACCTCCAGACTCCTAAGTGCTTGTCTTCATAAAGCTGCCCGGACATAAGCCATATGACGTCTTCTCTACGTTGGAGCCGGTCTGTATGCTGATAGGATAATCCGGTAGATGGGTGTGTGTGTGGGGGTTCCTCCAGAACCGTAGAACACTGGATTTTATCCTATCAGCATACGG
Organism: Bombina bombina; assembly: GCF_027579735.1. NCBI lineage: Eukaryota > Metazoa > Chordata > Amphibia > Anura > Bombinatoridae > Bombina > Bombina bombina. The sequence continues at coordinate 482,218,925 of NC_069502.1, read as the reverse complement.
ACCGGCTCCAACGGAGAGAAGACGTCATACGGCTTATGTCCGGGCAGCTTTTCGAAGACAATCACTTAGGAGTCTGGAGGTCCGTCAATAGAATTGAGAAACCGGCGAGATTGGGTAAGAAGGATTACCTTGTCATTTATATTTATACACGCCAGATGGGTACTGGGGAATAGTTTACTTGACAATTTTACCCTGGGACTATGTGTTAAAGGCAGATTGAATACCGCACTGATTGTGACAAGAGACGCTCCTGTGCTAAAGTGTTTACAGAATACAGAAATAAGTTTGGAGACAATTATGTTATTTTGCCCGTTCTTCTGTGAAGTATATCCAGATATACAATAAAGAGACAATCTTTTGAATAATATTGATCAGTTCTAAGAGAGGGATATTTTCAGCTTAAGTGCCCAAAACCTTGTTTGTCGATAGTCAAACATGAAATATTGATAGTAGCAATGGCCAATCAAAAAAAAAAAGTTTGGTAGAGGCACAAATAAAGCGTCTGCATGTTGCTATGGAGATGGAGTAACGTTATTGTGGCATTTGAGAATAGTTTATACGTGGCTGTTACATTTAACGGTAACATACCCCTCTTCCGGCGCATTGCGCATGCGGGAGACATAGGAAGGCGCAGGATCAACAGGATCCTGTAGTGGAAGCTTTGGGAGACGTCAGAGAAGGAGGGGTCAGGAGGCCATTTAAAAAATGGCCAGATGAGAACTAGTAAGTGTATTTACTGGCAAAGTTTATTTAGATGAAAATTGGTCTACAATTAGCTGTAAAATCGTTAATTAACTAATCTAAATCAGCAATAGTAATATTTGGGTTGACTGTCCCTTTAAGTACAAGAAAGCTGCAAAATGTACAAGGCTGAAGTTGGCTTCTTATTCAATCCGCTTCTTATTCTGCAACTGATTGCAACTTGCAAAATAAAGCTTTATGAACAAAATATCTAGTTATTTTTATTTTAAATAAAATAATACACTTTCCAAAAACCTAAACAAAGTTACATTTTATATAAAAAAAAATCATCTTATATTGCAATAAACAGATGGCAAACATGCCACAATTTTAATTATATTTTGAATAAGTAACCCCTTTAAACAATCCTTTTTTTTTTTTACAGGAATGTACGCTTAGGAAAATGCTCATTTTTAGTTCTGAACCAGATTAGTGTCAGGTAATTGTTTGCTAAATGTATCCATTAATATGCAGGCTCTACTCAGGTGCTGAACCAAAAATGCAACCTTTACCTAAGCTTACATTCCTTCTTTTTTTTACAGGAATGTAAGCTTAGGAAAATACCCATTTTTTAGTTCTGAACCAGATTAGTGCCAAGTAATTGTTTGCTAAATGTATCCATCGATATGCAGGCTCTACTCAGGTGCTGAACCAAAAATCAATACTAAGTTGATTTTTAAAAAAAAATGATTTACTGTTAAAATATTAAAAAATTTGAGAGCCAACATGATAAAATATTATTTATTTGAATATAATTTACTAGTCCTAAAGCCCGTTCACACGGGCCATTTTTTGCAGGGTACAGCGCCACCCCTTGCGCTCTCTCCCTGCCCCTCTCTTTTGCTATCTCTCTCTCCCTCTCTTTTGCGCTTTCTCTCCCCCTCTCTTTTGAGATCTCTCTCTCCCCCCTCTCTTTTGCGCTCTCTCTCCCCCCTCTTTTGTGCTCTCTCTCCCCCCCTCTTTTGCACTCTCTCTCTCCCCTCTCTTTTGAGCTCTCTCTCTCCCCCTCTCTTTTGCGCTCTCTCTCCCCCTCTCTTTTGCGCTCTCTCTCTCCCCCCCTCTTTTGCGTTCTCTCTATCCCCCCTCTTTTGCGCTCTCTCTATCCCCCCTCTTTTGCGCTCTCTCTATCCCCCCTCTTTTGCGCTCTCTCCCCCCCCCCTCTTTTGCGCTCTCTCTATCCCCCCCTCTTTTGCGCTCTCTCTATCCCCCTCTCTTTTGCGCTCTCTCTCCCCCTCTCTTTTGTGCTCTCTCTCACCCCTCTCTTTTGCGCTCTCTCTCACCCCTCTCTTTTGTGCTCTCTCTCCCTCCTCTCCTTTGCGCTGTCTCCCCTCTCTCTCTCCCCCTCTCTCTCTCTCCCCTCTCTCTCTCTCCCCCTCTCTATCCCCTCTATCTCTATCTCTCTCCCCTCTATCTCTCTCTCTCTCTCCCCTCTCTCTCTCTCTCTCTCCTCTCTCTCTCTCTCTCTCTCTCTCTCTCTCCCCTCTATCTCTCTCTCCCCCCTCTCTCTCTCCCCCCTCTCTCTCTCCCCCCTCTCTCTCTCTCTCCCCTCTCTCTCTCCCCCCTCTATCTCTATCTCTCTCCCCTCTATCTCTCTCTCTCTCCCCTCTATCTCTCTCTCTCCCCTCTATCTCTCTCTCCCCTCTATCGTTCTCTCTCTCCCCTCTCTCTCTCCCCCCTCTCTCTCTCTCTCTCTCTCTCTCCCCTCTCTCTCTCTCCTCCCCCCTCTCTCTCTCTCCCCCCTCTCTCTCTCCCTCTCTCTCTCTCTCTCTCTCTCTCTCTCTCTCCCCTCTCCCCTCTCTCTCCCCCCTCTCTCTCTCCCATCTCTCTCTCTCCCTCTCTATCTCCCCCCTCTCTCTCTCCCTCCTCTCTCTCACTCCCCCTCCCCTATTTCTCTCCCTCCCCCTCCCTCTCCCCCTCCCCCTCTCTCTCCCCCTCCCCTCTCTCTCCCTCCCCCTCCCCTCTCTCCCTCCCCTCTCTCTCTCCCTCCCCCTCCCCTCTCTCACTCCCCCTCCCCCTCTCTCTCTCCCTCCCTCCCCTCTCTCTCTCCCTCCCCTCTCTCTCTCCCCCTCCCCTCTCTCTTCCCCTCTCTCTCTCTCTCTCTCTCTCTCTCTCTCCTCCTCCCCCCTCTCTCTCTCTCTCTCCTCCCCTCTCTCTCTCCTCCCCTCTCTCTCTCCTCCCCCTCTCTCTCTCCCCCCTCCCCCTCTCTTTCTCTTCCCCCCTCTCTTTTGATCTCTCTGTCCCCTTTCTTTTGCTCTCCCTCCCCCTCTCTTTTGCTGTCTCTCCCCCTCTCTTTTGCTCCCTCTCTTGTGCTCTCTCTCTCTCCCCTCTTGATCACGCTCGGTCATGCCCACTTCTGCTCGCGTTGCAGAGCAGAGACTTAGAGACTCTCAAAGGCCAGGTGTGTTTGTCCTCGTGCTGTGCTGTCTACTGCGCATGACAGCTTCGGACAAACACACTTGGCCTTTTATTATATAGGATAAGTTATGTCAATAATAACTTAAGAATATCTTACTGCCATACAAGTAAAATTACTCGTTACTACTAGGAAGATTCTCTGAGCGGACACAACTTACCTTGTCAGCGCTGCTCACTCTTCTGATCTGCGATCGATCGACAACTGGCAACAGTACCCACGGAGTGGGTTTGGAAACTAATAAAAATTAAAATTTACATTGCGGAGAAAAGGTACATATTTAAAAATAGAAGTACATATAAAAGTTTTTTTGTTTCAACACGTTTAAATGATTTGTACGTTTTTTTTATTACAATGTCCCTTAAAAATCCTTTGGGCAACTCATTTCTGTGTGGATATATACAGAACGTGAGCCCCATCATAGGAGAGACATGTTCTCAGCCTGGCCCAATGCTTTTTATGGCAAACAAACTGGTGCCAACCTTGCCACTTTATATATTTTACCTTTTCGAAGTAAGTACAGGTAGCCCTCAGTTTACGCCGGGGTTAGGTTTCAGAAGGAATGGTTGTAAATAGAAACCGTTGTAAATTGAAACCCAGTTTATAATGTAAGTCAATGGGAAGTGAGGGAGATAGGTTCCAGGCCCCTCTCAAAATTGTCATAAGTAACACCTAATACATTATTTTTAAAGCTTTGAAATGAAGACTTTAAATGCAATCTGGACTGATTTGTAGACAGGAAGATCTTGTTCCTTTGAAATCTGCTCGATAGCTCAGGTCTGGTTAAACTGATTCATTTCAGCTTGCTTGGCTTTGCTGCAACACATGCGGACAGCTCCACCTACTGGCTATTTTAATAAATGCACTGCTTCTCAATGCTTTTCAATAGCAGTCACATGACTGGAAAAAAAGGTTGTTATTCTGAAACGGTGTAAATTGAACCATTGTAAAACGAGGGCCACCTGTAAATAGTATTTTAAAATGGATAAAATCCTTTGGGCCACTGATTTCTGTGTGGTTATATAGGGCATGAGCCCCTTTATACAATCCAAGTGTTTTCAGACTGTCCCAAAGATTTCTATGGCAAAGAAACCCTTTCAAAATAGCAGAACCTTTATTTAGAAAAGGTAACATATGTGATTTGACAAGGTTAGCACCATTTGTTTGTCATAAAAAGCATTGGGCCAGGCTGAGAACATGTCTGCCCTATGAAGGGGCTCACGCCCTGTATATATCCACACAGAAATGAGTGGCCAAAAATATTTTAACCTTTTTAAAATACCAATTATTCAGAAAAGGTAAACTATATGAAGTGGCAAGTTTGAAACCAGTTTTGTTTACCATATAAACCGTTTGCCAGTCTGAAAACATATACGTGTGCAATGGTGATTACCTGTGGGTAATTTCGCCCGGCCACAGGCGAGCCAAGGCGTACAGGGTATACACGCCCCTGTCTGCCTCAGCTTTGATAAATCTAGCCCTAAGAAAAAGAAAGCTGCAAAATGTTTAGTTTTCAAAATTATTGTGTCTATTGTTTGTTACATTAAAGTTGATTTAAAAAAAAAAATAATCTTTGAGTGGAGGTCACATGTTTCCTGTCTAGAGTGGAGCTCCAGTCTGCAGCCAGACACCCTTGAAAAATCCTAGCACCGGTGTTCTAAAGTAACATGTATAGCATAGGAATGTGTATACTACGTCACTTCCTGTGACATGTAATCAGCTGTTGGAGGGGTGTGGCGCTCAATGCCCATGCGCAAGAGGCCCAACCGCCTCCAAATATCTGTTTAAGGAGATTTACTAGATAACAACGGGTCGCAGGATTCTATGGACCGTACTTTGCAATGCGCATGCGCACACGGCCCTACTCCGTGCGCCGCCGTGTTTGGAATTTTTTTAATAGAGGCTACATTTTTCTATGAAGTCAGTGAATGCTCCAATATTTTATTCCGGTGGGGTGGGGTAGGGAAGGTGAGGGTGTGTGGTCTGGGTATCATGACAGTAGCACTATGCTGTCACATTTGTCACTGTCAAAGAATCTAGAGTGTATTTGAGTGAGCTAAAATCTATATGCATGACAGTCGCATATAGAGTCTAGATTATATTGAATAAAGCGACCGCAGTGCGCACGTGTCCGCAGTGAAGGCTATTAGCTTCTATAAATTATGATTACGGGCCATATATTTCCTCGACCCGTTGTTTACTTTACATCAGCTGTTTGGAGGAGGTTGGGCCTCTTGTGCATGCGCATTGAGCGCAACACCCCTCCAGCAGCTGAGTCTCGTGACTTAAAGTGAGATGGTATACACATTCCTATGCGGTATACCACTTTCTTTAGAACACCGGCCCTGAGGAGAACATGGAGCAGTTCTGCAAAGCAGCAGAGCATTTATTCTTGACTGGCTCTTAGGGATTTTTTCAACCCTCCCCCTTAGCCTTTCCTGATTTTTAAAGCTGTGACTTCTGAATGTAAAATGTTCTTGTGAGTAATGCACCTTTACTATTACTACTTTTCTAGCTTGTGATTTTAGATTAGGAGAAAAGGAAACAAATTTATTTGAGACATTTTAACCCCTTAACGACCAGCGCCATACCCTGTACGACGCTGGTCGTTAAGCCCTAAAGGGACGACGCTGCTGTCCTGGGCCCCTCTCTGCCATGATCTCACTAAAATTAGCGAGATTGCGCTATTTCTGTGCAGAAATAGATGCGCAGGGTTACCGATGGGCAGAATTATTCGCTATAGCGAATCATGTCCGCTTCCTGCATCGCTAAATGTCCGCATTTAACATTACACAAGCATTTCACAAGAAATGCTTGTGCAATGCAGCCCCCTGCACATTTGCGGCCAATTGGCCGCTGGCAGGGGTGTCAATCATCCCGATCGTATCTGATCGGGATGATTGCAGTGGTTTTACGACCGTTGCTTCTTAACAACACTTTCCAGCGAGACGGAAACTATGCGGGCAGATAGTAGCACCCGCTGCTTGGTAAATCTCCCCCTATATGCCTCCACATATGGATCCGTTGTTATCCATCATTAGGAGATAGACTACACAACCAATGCTGATATTACCATGTTATTTACAATCTATTAATAAAAAGTTTATAATTGCAACACTGGATAATACAACATGGACTAAACCTGGGATGTGAAAGTCTTTAACTCATCAAGTTGTTATGTTTATTTCCCAGAGACTTTTCTTCTCATGCAAACAAGGATAGTAAAATTCTGTGATGTATCCTACACATTTATTTTATTTTTACTGTCTGTTATATATTAAAACTTCAATAAAGAAAATATATTTAAAAAAAGACAGCACTGCTTTGGCGCCCACCCTTTTTTCTGTAAGCTTGGTAGCTAGTGGACTAAAAATTCAAAACACATGCATAATAAAAAAAAAATGAAGGTTAAAAAATGATTTACACTATGTATCTCCATTTTTTTCCTAGGCATTCAAAGAAAGAACAAGTAATATTCCAACAATTAAAAAATTCCTGCAGCCAGGAAGCCAAAGGAAATTCAGACCAGATGAACATTATATAACCACTGTGAAAGCTGTTCTTAACATGTAATGAAAAATAAACATAAACTGATGTCAGGGTCCATGTATGAAAACTACAAAGAGCAGTATAAAAGTAATTGTCTAGAATTAGAAAACAGCAATGTGTCTGATTTGTTCAATAAATTATCTATGCGGCAATGTTCTTGTTGTTTTTTAATAGAATAGAATATTTATGACATATAATGTTAATGTCATGCAATGACCTTGCTTATGTCAACGACTATGGGCACGCTAACTGTTTCGCATGAGCGATATCGGGTTTATCACATCTGTTTGCGAGCATCGGAAGGAGCACTCGTATTACAAATTTAAAGTAAATGTGAACACGTGAGCACAATTGAGATTTACGCTAGATTGATTACCGCAACCTCAGAGCTCTGATTAACTTTTATGTGAGTCAAAAAGTGTCAAAAAACACATCAAAATTGCATTTAAAAGTACAGTTACTCTCATGATAACACTATCTGATAAAAAAAAATATTAAAAAATAAAAATTGCACATAATAGTTATAAAGGCTCAAATATATGAGGTCTCAGGTGTTTGAAAAATAAAAGGCAGGCAAAGGCTTTAACATAGAGATACATACATACATACATACACAGTTCTAGATATGTGCATATACTGTATATATATATATATATATATATATATATATATATATATATATATATATATATATATGTATATATATATGCTAGCTGTTGCCGTGGCTTCGCTTGTGTGGATTTTGTGATTTGGACAAGTAGTAAGAAGTGAATACAGCGCCAACAAGAGGCCAAGGGATAAATATACTCACAGAGAGATAAAAGAAGATTATTTAATGAACCATGTTAAAAAGCATCAGTAATAAAAGACTATATATAAAAAATGTAAAAAGCACATATAAATAAAATTACAAATACAGGAATATCTTACAGAAGCTGCTCAAAGGGCCAAAGCTGATAATTACAATAAAAACAGAGGTAATAACAGGTGATCAGTGTGAGTGGTACACCAGAATAAGAGTGTATACTAATAAAACAGAATTAGCCTAAGTACAACTGTAGCAAGTGCATCAAGCAAAAAACTAATAAACAATAATACAAACAATAGTGTTCAAAATTAGTGTTACAAAAATAGTGTTCCAAAAAATAGAAAAATGCACTGCAGTGCAAAAAAAGGGGGGTAGCAAAATAATTGTATAGATACAATCAAGTAGTGAGTGAGTGCAAATGGATATAAAAATGCTAGCTACTTAATCCAGTGAGGTTAAGATATAATTAAATAAAATACACAATATGCAATAACATAAAAAATAAAATACACAATATGCAATAACATAAAAAATAAAATATAAAATATAATCCAAAAAAGTGTTCAAAAAGTTGATCAACAAATGTTAGGGAAGAACAAAAATAAGTCAATCAAAACTAAAAAATGGAAAATGGAGAAAGGCCCTTTTTTGAGGGCAGAAACACGTTGACATATTGGTAAGCATTACTTTAATCTTTACTTCATTCTCATATTGGATACACTATGTTGTGAATTTCTTTTTTTACAGGGACACTTTTTAGGATACCATAGGAGCAGCTGACAGGTGCTAGGATCCAATCAGCTACTTCAGCAACCACACTCAGGAATTTGGATCTGTTAAAGTAACTAACATTGGAAGGAATCAATTTCCTCACTTTCACCTTGCTTTTCATCACCCATTTTTTCCATTTTTTAGTTTTGATTGACTTATTTTTGTTCTTCACTAACATTTGTTGATCAACTTTTTGAACACTTTTTTGGATTATATTTTATATTTTATTTTTTATGTTATTGCATATTGTGTATTTTATTTTTTATGTTATTGCATATTGTGTATTTTATTTAATTATATCTTAACCTCACTGGATTAAGTAGCTAGCATTTTTATATCCATTTGCACTCACTCACTATTTGATTGTATCTATACAATTATTTTGCTACCCCCCTTTTTTTGCACTGCAGTGCATTTTTCTATTTTTTGGAACACTATTTTTGTAACACTAATTTTGAACACTATTGTTTGTATTATTGTTTATTAGTTTTTTGCTTGATGCACTTGCTACAGTTGTACTTAGGCTAATTCTGTTTTATTAGTATACACTCTTATTCTGGTGTACCACTCACACTTATTACCTCTGTTTTTATTGTAATTATCAGCTTTGGCCCTTTGAGCCGCTTCTGTAAGATATTCCTGTATTTGTAATTTTATTTATATGTGCTTTTTACATTTTTTATATATAGTCTTTTATTACTGATGCTTTTTAACATGGTTCATTAAATAATCTTCTTTTATCTCTCTGTGAGTATATTTATCCCTTGGCCTCTTGTTGGCGCTGTATTCACTTCTTACTACTTGTGCTTATTTTTTGGAGGTTGGTTAGGATCTCTGTTTGGATACAGCTTGGGGATTACCTTAGCGCTTGTACACACACCCTTTTTCACGATTTTGTGATTTGGTACAATTGTTTTTTTTTAAAAGAAACATGAGTTTTTTGTTCAAAATCTCCGAAATCTAATGTACAGGTTAATGTCTTAACGTAGAACCAGTCCTAAAAGACAAAAAATGAGAGGCGCTCTTGGTGCAGCAAATTCCAAACAGAGACAGACTACGAATACATAATATATTCCAGGTACTCACAAACAAAGTTGCACATGCAGTGCAATATCGTGCAAGCCGAAACTTCTGAGCCGTTCGGCTGACTCACAGTGGCTGAAGCAGATGGTATCCAAAACGAGGCTCCAATCCTGATGCCAATCACCTTTCAGGAACGCCAACAGGAACCGATCAGCACTGTAAATATCTGTCAATTAGCTCGGGGCCCAACCAGGCGGTTCACTCCAACAGCGGGGAATAATAACAAGTCCAAAGCAAGACTTAAAATGACAAATACGCTTTATTAAAACATATAAAAGTGTTGCTTAGCAACGCGTTTCTCGGCTGAATGCCGTTTCATCAGGCTATTATTTTGCTTTAAATCTTGCTCTATTTAAACCCCTTCTAATCTATCAGCAGCATTAAAATTTGGCGCGCCTCCTATCCCGGCTACATTCGAATCCAATCATTGGTTAATACAGCTAAGAGCCGGTATCCAATAAAATCCAACGGTTAGAGCACTTCTCTGGAATGTTGTACATCATCATAATGATAATAATAATAACCGTTGGATTTGTTTGGGTAAACATATATTACTAATATGCTCAAGATGATCTGGGCATAAAGTGAAGTTAGATACTCCTTATACTAAAACCATTTGGATACAAATTTCACTACGGAAGTACTGGAATATAATGCTCGCTAATAAACAATGTGAATATTGACACAAAGTAACTACGATACAGGTGACCCTTACGTACAATAAATGCCATTACAACCATAATAAAGATAATACATATACATAAATATACGTTTATAGTACCAATGGGGACATTTTCATTAATAAACCCTAAGCTAATTCTCATTAAGCTTATTTTACAATGCTTCTATTTCGACTGATAGGTGTTAAATGTTATATCTTATATTACAATTATTCTATCCCAACATTTTAAAATAAATAAATACATTCAATTTACATTTGTTGTTAAGAAACAATTCATAAATAAAAAATAAAATACCATTTACAGGGAGTGCAGAATTATTAGGCAAATGAGTATTTTGACCACATCATCCTCTTTATGCATGTTGTCTTACTCCAAGCTGTATAGGCTCGAAAGCCTACTACCAATTAAGCATATTAGGTGATGTGCATCTCTGTAATGAGAAGGGGTGTGGTCTAATGACATCAACACCCTATATCAGGTGTGCATAATTATTAGGCAACTTCCTTTCCTTTGGCAAAATGGGTCAAAAGAAGGACTTGACAGGCTCAGAAAAGTAAAAAATAGTGAGATATCTTGCAGAGGGATGCAGCACTCTTAAAATTGCAAAGCTTCTGAAGCGTGATCATCGAACAATCAAGCGTTTCATTCAAAATAGTCAACAGGGTCACAAGAAGCGTGTTGAAAAACCAAGGCGCAAAATAACTGCCCATGAACTGAGAAAAGTCAAGCGTGCAGCTGCCAAGATGCCACTTGCCACCAGTTTGGCCATATTTCAGAGCTGCAACATCACTGGAGTGCCCAAAAGCACAAGGTGTGCAATACTCAGAGACATGGCCAAGGTAAGAAAGGCTGAAAGACGACCACCACTGAACAAGACACACAAGCTGAAACGTCAAGACTGGGCCAAGAAATATCTCAAGACTGATTTTTCTAAGGTTTTATGGACTGATGAAATGAGAGTGAGTCTTGATGGGCCAGATGGATGGGCCCGTGGCTGGATTGGTAAAGGGCAGAGAGCTCCAGTCTGACTCAGACGCCAGCAAGGTGGAGGTGGAGTACTGGTTTGGGCTGGTATCATCAAAGATGAGCTTGTAGGGCCTTTTTCGGGTTGAGGATGGAGTCAAGCTCAACTCCCAGTCCTACTGCCAGTTTCTGGAAGACACCTTCTACAAGCAGTGGTACAGGAAGAAGTCTGCATCCTTCAAGAAAAACATGATTTTCATGCAGGACAATGCTCTATCACACGCGTCCAAGTACTCCACAGCGTGGCTGGCAAGAAAGGGTATAAAAGAAGAAAATCTAATGACATGGCCTCCTTGTTCACCTGATCTGAACCCTATTGAGAACCTGTGGTCCATCATCAAATGTGAGATTTACAAGGAGGGAAAACAGTACACCTCTCTGAACAGTGTCTGGGAGGCTGTGGTTGCTGCTGCACGCAATGTTGATGGTGAACAGATCAAAACACTGACAGAATCCATGGATGGCAGGCTTTTAAGTGTCCTTGCAAAGAAAGGTGGCTATATTGGTCACTGATTTGTTTTTGTTTTGTTTTTGAATGTCAGAAATGTATATTTGTGAATGTTGAGATGTTATATTGGTTTCACTGGTAAAAAATAAATAATTGAAATGGGTATATATTTGTTTTTTGTTAAGTTGCCTAATAATTATGCACAGTAATAGTCACCTGCACACACAGATATCCCCCTAAAATAGCTATAACTAAAAACAAACTAAAAACTACTTCCAAAACTATTCAGCTTTGATATTAATGAGTTTTTTGGGTTCATTGAGAACATGTTTGTTGTTCAATAATAAAATTAATCCTCAAAAATACAACTTGCCTAATAATTCTGCACTCCCTGTATAGTTAGAAAATAAAATTACCCAATTAAATTGACATTATTATTAAAAAACTAAATTGACCAAAAAGTTACTACTAACATAAAAGATATAAATATATAATGATACAAGGGATATAAGGATACTAATTGTTCATTCAAGATGTAAAATAGGCACATTAAATATACTAGAATTCATCATTCCCCATATATATTAAATATTAAATTCATAATGCAGCGTGTACTGTAAAGTGTACCTTTATATCATATATGAGATGAGGTGAAAATTGACACCTCATCATTAGTGGATATATCATGACTATACTTGAGTTATATATGTGATGCAAAATTAATATAAGTAATATATATATATGTGTAAAATTATAATTGATTGTGCTGAATAAAACTCTATACTATACAATATATATATATATGTAGTGTAAATAGATATATATAGATACATATAAAAGTAGTGCAACTATAAGCTAGTGTTCATTATAAGTGGTACGAATACCAATGGGCTCCTGGTGTTCTAATATACTAGTGATTGGGGGGGGGGAAACTACCTAAAGGGGATGGTTAGGAGAATCTGATACAAATATATAGTGTCTCAGTAGCTCAAACAGAAATATACAAACTAATGTTAAAATGACACTGGGAAATGGGAAAGGCTAAAATAGACATATGATGAATGAAATACATTAAAAACATTAAAAAGCTGCTAGATCCACATTTAAATTATATCCCATAGGATGAATAGTTTTTAATTTGTGGATCCAGTATGTCTCCCTTTGTCTTAATCTTGTAAATCTATTATATAGATGTGAGATAGGGACTTCTTCAATGGGAATAATAGTGTAACAATTTGGATCACCTTTATGTTTTGAATGACAATGTTTAATCACGCTGTGTGATTTTTTATTTCTCAGGATACTGCAGTAGTGCTCGGACCACCTATGGCTGAGACGTCTAATAGTGCAGCCTATATACTGAATTCCACAAATACAGGATAACAAGTAAATAACATAATGTGAAGCACAAGATAATCTGCTCCTAATCTTGTAAGATTTTTTGTTTACAAAAGAATGGAATACTGTTTTTTTATTTTCAATATGATCACATATCTTACAGTTTTTAATGTTACATTTGAATGCTCCTCCTATAGGGGATCGGCGATGATTAATTCTTTCATTGGCTGTCCTATTAACTCTAGTGGTGTTCTTATGTTTTACTATTTTACTTGGTGCTAAAATATTCTTGAAATTTGGTGCTCTTTTATACACTATAGAAGGTTTTTCACCTATCAATTCATTTAAAATAGGATCCCGTTTCAAAATTCTCCAATGTTTGTGCAGAATGTCACTAATAAGATTGTAATTACAATTATATTGTGTGATAAATCTAATTTCGGTTGGTTTAGATGTTTCCCCAATAGGTTCCCTGTTACCTTGGAAATATTCATCTCTATTTTCGATTTTAGCACGATTAAAACTTTGTTCTATAATACTCAAAGGATAATTATTTTCTGTGAATCTCTCTTTTAAAATAAGACTTTGTTTTTCATAGTCAGAAAGTTTACTACAGTTACGCCTAATCCTCTTGAATTGTCCATATGGGACATTCCTTTTCCAAGGAAGATGGTGATTACTATGAAAATCCAGATAGCTATTACTATCAACAGTCTTGAAATGGGTATAACTATCTATTCCTCCTACATCATTAAGTGTCAAACATAAATCCAAAAACACCACTGTTTTAGGATGGATACAGCTGGTGAATATCAAACCTTTATCATTGCGATTTAGGTGATCCACAAACTCCTGAGCATCTGCACTGGTCCCATTCCATAAAAAAATCAAATCATCTATAAACCTGCCATGCAAACTCAGGGCGATACACATATTGCTGTTCAAATTGACCCATATACAAATTTGCAAAGCTTGGGGCGAACCTGGTGCCCATGGCAGTTCCTTTAACCAGTAAATAAAATTTGTCTTGAAACATAAAATAATTGTGCTGTAATATAAATAAAATAAGTTGTAATATGTCTTAACGTAATAAGCAATGTTCATTGTAGATGTTATTCAGGGCGTGCTGGCTACAAAACAAAGATAGTTGTTCCATTGATATGTGTGCAGGAATTTTTTAGTGTTGTAATTACAAACAGAAAATGAGACAGACAAAACGCGACCACTCGCAATGACATGTACCCTCACGTGTGTGCCTGTCCGGGTTGCACACTCGCTGACATTAACTCTGTGAGATTTGTTAATTCTCAGTGTTTCTTGTACATGGGCACCAATCAGCTAAGTTGAGGTTGGGGGGGGGGGCGTCCGGCACATTAAAAATATGCAAAAAACGCAACCACTCGCAAAACATGTGCCCTCACGTGTGTGCCCGTTCGGGTTGCACACTCGCTGACTTTGTGAGTTTTCGTTAATTATCTGTGTTTCTCGTACATGGGCACCAATCAGCTAAGTTTTGGGCAGGGCATCCGTCCGGCCCATTAAAAATATGTTATTAATTATTTTGTTGACAATTATTTTTATATTAAATTGTAATTATATATTATGACTCAACTGTCAGATGTGAAAAAATATTCTGTTTACAATTAGTTTAATATTAAATTTCAATTATATATTATGACACAACTGTCAGATGTGAAGAAAAAGAATACATTTTTTTAGTGATATCCATTTCCTGAGCACTACTGACGTTAGGAGCAAGAAATTTGGCCTGTAAACTTACTTTATAACGACAATTTTAAATTATGATTTTTACTTTACTAACATCATTGGGTTTTGAGATATAGGTATCCTCATAAATCACACCACCCTTTTCACCCCCCTTAATTGGATTTTCGGGAAATGGTAACACACATGTTTATTTATAAGGAGAATCTAAATACCAATTTTCCTATCTGTAACATGTTTTAATTATGAGATATAGGTATCCTCATAAATCACCCCCCTCTTTTCACCCTCCTTTTATTAGTGATATCCATATCTTGAGAACTACTGATGTTAGTAGCAAGAAATGTTGCATGTAAACTTACTTTATAATATGATAATTTTTACTTTTCTAACATCTTCCGTTTTTGAGATATAGGTATCCTCAAAACAAAAATTCACCCCCCTTTTTCACCCCCTTAGGGACATAATTTCCAAAAATCCTTCCTTAGTGGATGCCTACATCATAAAAACAATGTACCTTTCAAATTTCCCGTTCCTAGGTTAAACGGTTTGAGCTGGGCGTTGATCAGTCAGTCAGGACTTATATATAGATATTTCTTTCCAATGGCATGGAGAGGCCACGAATATATTCAATTACTAGTGGGAATTCAACTCCTGGCCACCAGGTGGAGGCAAAGAACACCCCAGCAAAGCTTCAAGTATCCTTCCACTACCCACATTCTTTGCCTGTGTAACATTGTAGGTGTTGTGCGAAGAAGGTGTCTGAAGAAATTAAGTTGTTAATCCTTTATTGTGTACCTTTCCCTGCAAGCAAGGATTGGGGTTATGCTGTGTCCATGTAATTCTCTTTAGTAAGAGTAATGGTGATTTTTAGCAGTTGGAAGACAGCAAGGTGGTCTTTGCTTACCTTCCAACATTTTTGCTACCCCTATATAGAAAACTATATCACACCTGTTTGCTGTACCTGCCCTACAGCAGATCCACAGGTAAGTGATTTTACCTTCTAGGTTAGAAGGATGCAGCACTTAGGAGAACAAGGTGGATCCTTGTGGGACTAAATATCCCTTTTAAAGTTTGGGGATTTATTGGGCAGCAGTTCAGGGCACTTTTCTGTCATGCAAAGGCTTTTTTTTATTTTGGCTATGGGGATTTGTTTGCACAAAGTTACCTTTTATTTTGTTTGGGTAATATCTATTTAAGAAAGTTGTTGGACCGCACATTAATTTTGAATATGCAATCATGTGACCACTCAGTTACTTCCTGAGAGCTGAACAGTTTGTTTGTAGCCGGCTGTTTGTTCCTGCCTGTCGCTTCTCTCTGATGGTTGCAGCTTTCTAGGATTTGCAGTTTGAACAAGATTGTTTTATCTGCTGGTGTGGATTGGATTCCTTGTTACCGGTTGGGGGAGTCTCTTCAGCGTGGCTGGGTTGTAGAGGTGCCGGTTTTAATAATTATTTAATATATATGCCTAAAGTTTTTTATTCTAATGTACTATATAGAATTTAGAGTATAAGGAAAATAAAGGGCTATATAATTTTTACTATGGATGCCGATCCCAAAAATCTCTGTCATTTGATAAATATCTTTATTGTGCAGATGCCCAGGTTTTTTCACCTGTACAATTTTGTTCCCCTTGCCTTAATAAGGTTTTATTATCTAAGGATAAGGATTCCTTATCTGAGCCTTCTTTTTCTCAGGATAATGCTGTTCAGGGTTGTCTCATCCTTCCTCTAAAATGTCCTAGTCTTTGACAGATTCACACACAGTGCCCTGCGGTTTCTCTCAGTCAGTTTCTGGGAGTGTTTGTTTGCCTAAAGATTTTTGCTGCACAGTTGACTTCTGCCGTTTCAGCAGCCCTAAGTGCTTTACCTAGTTCTGGTAAAAGGAAGAGACATTTCTATGGGTTCTGTTTCCGCCAAGACTGATTTGGTTAGTCTTTCTCAGTTATCTAGCGAAGATCATTCCTCTGCAGCTTCTGAGTTGGAGATCTCTGATTTTGGAATCTGCAGTTGCTAGTACAGTAGATTCTTAGGAGGTTAATTTTAGATATAAACTGGAGCATCTCTGTTTATTTTTGAAGGAGTTGTTAGCTACTTTGGATGACTCTGAAACAATTACAGAGGCTCCTAAGAAGGCTAATAAACTGAAAAGAGTTTTTGATGTCCAACCTAACTCTTTGGATGTTTTTCTGTTCCAGATCGCATGTCTGACATTTTATCTCAGGAATGGGAGAAGCTGGGTGTTTCTTTTAACCAGTCTCCTGTGTTTTTAAAGATGTTTCATGTGGCTGCGAGATCTGTTGGTGCACTCCTAGAGTAGAGGGTGCTATAGCTACCTTAGCCAAGAGAACTACTATTCCTCTTGAGGATAGTTCCTCTTTTAGAGACCCTATGGATAAGAAACTGGAGGGCTATTTAAGAAAAAAATTCTTCATTAGGGTTTGCAGTGGCAACCAGTTGCTAGTATTGTGTCAGTTACTGTGTCAGTTACTGGTGTAGCCTCTTATTGGTGTGACTCATTGTCTGTTCTAATTTCAGAGGAGATTACTATAGAGGAGATCCAAGATAGGATCAAGGCTCTAAAGTTGGCTAATACTTTTTATCTGTTATGCTAGTATGCAGGTTGTCAGGCTAGGAGCCAAGATTTCTAGTTTTGCGATACTAGCCCACAGAGCCCTTTGGTTAAAGTCTTGGTCTGAGTGCTAATGGTAATAGCTAGTGAGCCAGGTGAAAAGTGCTATGATTCTCAAACCTTTGTGAGGTGGCGAGGTCCAGACGATCTGGATTGATGTAGAAAAGTGCTGCAACTTTGTACCTTCGTAAGGTGTCAGGATCCAGACGATCTGGATGAGTATAGGTCCGCAAATGGTGATGTTGTATCCGACTTGGCGAGGGTTTAACTTCCAGGCAGGATTGCTATGCAATCTGGATAATTGAAAACACCAGCGTTTAGTCTCCAGGAGCCGATAGTGTATGGCTTAGATGGCTTAAATTTCAAAAACCATAAATTTATTGTTCCGATAGCTCACTGATAGCTATATGGTCTTTGAGTAAATTATCCAAAGAGCTGGTTAGTGATAGTGGGCAAATCTACGCGTTTCAGCCGTAGCCTTTATCAAGATCATCAAGACCATATCTATGAAGATTTTTTTGACACAGGTCAGAAAATTCAAGCTTCTGGAGGCCTGTCGTTCTCTTCAGTCCTCTGTTCGTCCATCAGTGGCAGTATGCATGGAAGTAATTGGTCTCATGGTGGCATTATTCCGTTTGCTTGCTTCAATCTGAAATCTCTACAGTTATGTATGCTCAGTCAATGGAACAGAGACAACTTGGATCTCTCTCAGCGGATAGTTTTAGACTCTCAGACAAGGATTTCTCTGCCTTGGTGGATCTCCCAGGACCACTTGTCTCAGGGTACTTGTTTCCTGAGACCTTCTTGAGAGATTGTGACCACAGATGCCAGCCTGTTAGGCTGGGGAGCAGTTTGGGGGTCCCTAAGAGCTCAGGGACTTTGGACTAAGGAAGAGTCTGCCCTCCCTATAAATATCCTAGAATTGAGAGCAATTCTCAATACTCTAACAGCTTGGCATCAACTGAGTTTAGTCCGGTTTATCAGATTTCAATCGGACAACATCACTTTGGTGGTGTATAACAACTACCAAGGAGGAACTCTGAGCTTGTTAGCTATGAAGGAGGTGACTCGCATTCTTCAGTGGGCAGAGTCTTGCAATTGTTATCTCTGTGCCATTCATACCCCAGGGGTGGACAACTGGGCAGCGGATTATTTAAGCAGGCAGACGTTTCACCCAGGGAAATGGGCTCTCCATCTGGAAGTTTTCTCATGTTAACGCTCAAATGGGGAGTTCCGGAGTTGGATTTGATGGCATCTCATCTAAAAGCCAAGCTTCCAAGATACGGAGCAGGATCAAGAGATCCTCAAGCAGCTCTTGTAGTCGCCCTGTCAGTGCCATGGGATTTCGGTCTTTTTTATCTTTTTCCTCCCGATGCCCTCCTTCCTTGAGTGATAGCTCATATCAAACAGGAGCAGGCTTTGGTGATTCTAATAGCTCCAGCGTGGCCTTGCAAAACTTGGTTTGCGGACCTAGCGAAGATGTCATTTCCCCCGTGGAAATTGCCTCTGAGGAGGGATCTTCTACTTCAGGGACCCTTCCTCCATTTGAATGTAGTCTCTCTTAAGCTACAAATAAGAACGGTAGTGTTCCCCAATACAGCGCTCAGTGTTACAGCTGCCTGTGCATATTATATAACATCAAAATCAGAAACTTGTTCATCAAAAGAGTGATAATACCTTGCGATGCATCAATCCCATGTAGGTATGTGATAAATAACCAATATATTAAAGTAGATGGGAACTTACTATGTGTCTTTTCCCTTCTATCACTGTTCCTTCTGCGGTCTCTTCCGTGAACCAAGTGTCTGTGTTAGCAGCGTGTTAGCAGCGTTACTTCGCCAAGCTTACCAGCTCCTCCTCCTTCACTCTATCCCCTGCAAACCGCCTAGGAATCCCCAGTGACTCCTAGATTCCAATCACAAATAGCACAAAAAAGGCGAGGCAGGGAATGTAAAAGTTAAGAGCATCCAGTTTATTAAACAAAAAAAAAAATGACTACAGTCAAATGTCAATCTGTATAAAAAGCCGGTGTAGCAGAGGTCTAACCGGCTTTTTATACAGATTGACATTTGACTGTAGTAATTTTACCCCTTTTTTTTGTTTAATAAACTGGATGCTCTTAACTTTTACATCCCCTGCCTCACATTTTTTGTGTTATCTCTTTCTGAAGCGGACTCCTTGGATATTGAACGCTTAGTCTTGTCCAGATTAAGTTTTTCTGTGAAGGTTATTGAGATTATGATTCAGGCTTGTAAGCCTGTTACTCGCACAATTTATTATTAGGTATGGCGTCAATACCTTCATTGGTGCGGATCTAGGGGTTTTTCTTGGAGTCAGGTGAGAATTCCCCATACTCTGTCCTTTCTTCAGGAGGGCCTGGAGAAGGGTTTATCAGTCAGTACCCTAATAGGTCAGATATCAGCTATTTTTCTAAACAAAAATACAAAGACCCACTAAAATTACAATCCCCACCCCCCAAACCCAAAAAATAAAAACTATCTAAAAAAACCTAATCTACCCATTGCCCTGAAAAGGGCATTTGTATGGGCATTGCCCTTAAAAGGGCATTCATCTCTTTTTCTTGCCCTTTAAAAGGGCATTCAGCTCTTTTAAAAGTACCCATTACCCTAATCTAAAAAACAAACAAACCAAAAAACCTTAAAAAAACCCTAACACTAACCCCTCTTTAGGTACTCACAGTTGCTGAAGTCCCGCTTGAACGATCTTCATCCAGGCGGCTCCATCTTCATCCATCGTGGGGCCGGCATCTTCTTCATCCCTGTGGAGCCAGAGCGGTCGATGTGCAGAGGCAGAGGTCCAAGGTGGAGGTCCAGGCGGAAGTCCATCGATCCGACCTGGAGGTCTTCTTCATGCGATCGTCCGCCGCACACTGAAGATTCAAATGCAAGATACCCCTTTTATACTGGGGGTACCATTGCATTCCTATTGGCTGAAAAATTTAAATCAGCTAATAGGAATTAGAGCTGCTTAAATCCTATTGGCTTTTTAAATCAGCCAATAGGATTTAAGCAGCTCTCATTCCTATTGGCTTAAAAACATTTTTTTAGAATAGCCATTTTTTTATTTTTAATGGGCAGCAAAAGAGCTGAATGCCCTTTTAAGGGCAATGCCCACAAAAATGCCATTTTCAGGGCAATGGGTTTTACTTTATTTTTATTTTGTGGGGGGTGGGGGTTTGTATACTGTTAGGGGGTGTATGTTTTTTTTTTTGTAGAAAAAGAGCTGATTTCTTTAGGGCAATGCCATAAAAAAGGCCCTTTTAAGGGCCCTTGGTAGTTTATTACACATTAAGATTTTTATTTTGGGGTGGGGTTTGTTTGTTTTTTAAAAAGGGTATTAGAATAGGAAATATTTTATTGTTTTCGATAATTTCGTTTGTTATTTTTTTTCAATGGTAGGTTTTTTATTTTTGTAATGTTAGGTTTTAGTATAAGGCAGCTAAGGTTTTATTTCACAGGTAAGTTTGTATTTATTTTAACTAGGTAGTTAGTAAATAGTTAATAACTATTTACAAACTAGTCTACCTAGTTAAAATAAATACAAACTTACCTGTGAAATAAAAATAAAACCTAAGCTAGCTATAACATAACTATTAGTTATATTGTAGCTAGCTTAGGTTTTATTTCACAGGTAAGTATGTATTTAGTTTTAAATAGGTATTATTTAGTTAATAATTGTAACTTTAATTTAGCTCTATTTTAATTATATTAAAGTTAGGGGGTGTTTGGGTTAAGGTTAGGTTTAGGGGTTAATAGTTTAATTTAGGTTGTTGTGATGTGGGGGGCTGGCAGTTTAGGGGTTAATAGGTTTATTTAGTGGTAGTGATGTGGGAGGCCAGAGGTTTAAGGGTTAATAACTTTATTTAGTGGCAGCGATGTCAGGGAGTAGCGGAATAGGGGTTAATATCTTTATTATAGTGTGGGCGATGTTGGGGTGCAGGGGAATAGGGGTTAATAACTTTAGTATAGTTGCGACAATGTCGGTGAGCGTCAGAATAGAGGTTAATACATTTTATTAGTGGCCGCGATGTTGGGTGCAGCAGATTAGGGGTTAATATAGTGTTTGGGATGCGGGAGGGCCTTGGTTTAGTGGTTAATAGGTAGTTTATGGGTGTTTAGTGTACTTTGTAACACTTTAGTTCTGAGTTTTATGTAACAGTTTTGTTGCGTAAAACTCATAACTACTGCTCTCAGATGCCGGTACGGATCGTGTCGGTGTAGGGTGTGACGTAAACTTTTTAGCCTCACCGCAAAACTCGTAATGGCAGCGCTTTGGGAAGGTGGACGCAAAAGGTATTCTCTCTAATGTTACCCACAATGTGCATGGACGGTAAATAGTAGAAAGTTCAACGTAAGCAACAACTTTTTGCTGCAGGACTCACCCGCTCCTCAGTGCTGAACTCCACCAAGTGGAGTGTGCTGTCTCCCCTCACTCACTGCCGTAGTCATCCGGTCCTGGGGTGTGGGAACTTCAAGCCTGCCCTCTTGTTCTCCGGGTAGATAGAAGGTGCAAGTCCCAATGTCTGCTACTCCGGTCCTGGCATAAGGCTGCAGTGCCCAAACAAACCCTCCTCAGACGTCCTCGAGAGTGAGGGGGGCGTGGTCCTTGTACACGTCCTCTCTGGACAGGAAGTGATGGAGCTTGATTGTAGCTGCGGGTAGTTCCCAGTGCAGCAGTTAGACAGGGAAAGTGAGGATTATTCTCCTCTGGAGGTGCTACCACGCTTGTAGGTCAATTAGAACAGAAAAGGCAAAAAAGGGTAGCGGAGCACCAATCCAATATAGTGAAATAAAAATAATCTTTATTTGACATCAGGATAAAACAGAAAAACGACAGGGTGCCATTATCCAAAAGGAGTCAGCTCCTACAGCTGCTGACATGTTTCGGCTGTTGCCGTTATCAAAGCTGCTTGTCTGTGCAGGTGTAATCCTGCCCTTTAAAAGAAATGAACATTGACTCCTATTGGATAATGGTTAATTACACATTTGAAAATTAACCAGTTCCTTACTTCAGGATATAATGACAATAATAATGCCCTGTGACTAAAACAAATCTGAACAAAATATATATATACTACCTATAAATGCATGAGTCTCTAAATAAACATAATAGAAAAAGAGCCTTAAGTGTTTAATTATGCAAATGTCTAAATGTACAATGAGCTCTATGAGACTTCTATAATGTACTGACACAAGTCTGGGAGAGTGCAGGGAAACCAAATATTAAACATATAGATGATAGTAAGCATCAATAACTGGGAAAGTTTCCACATACTCATGGGTTAAACGTGTCCCTGAAGATAAAATGTGGAAACACTATGTGTGCATCTATTTGGCAGAGACAAAAACCAAAACAGAAATGTGCAGCAAAGAGCCTTTTATTTCTAGTTTTTAACTCTTACTATTATTGCAGAGCAGAAAGTGACTATGATTTCAGACAACTATATGATAATTCAAGGTTAACTGCAATTTCAAGCAGAAAGGAATACATTGCATTTATATTTAAATTAGACAAAAAGTTAATATGATCTGGGAAAACCAAATTAATTAAAGTCTTTAATAAATTTTAAATATTCGAATGTAGGGTTAATTTGAAGCAGAAAAGCTAAAGTACAGAGTCCCTCTGTGGTGAGCACAAAATATGTGCTCAGTAAATTTGTATTTATAATTGTAAAAGGGAGAATGCACAAATGGAAGGGTGGGAGGGATTGTGTATCAGGTCCAATTTACTCCCAATGGTTAATTAAATCATACATGGAGTTAAGACCTGAGGGGTATCTAGTTCGCAATTTAAATATCCAAAAGATCTCACGTTTGGACAAGATTTTGTCCCTGTCCACCCCTCTTGGTGATTTGGTGATTTGGTGATTTGGTGATTTGTTCAATGCAGGTCCAACGAAAAGTGTCAGAACTTTTACCATGTAAATTGGTAAAATGTTGGATCAAGGGGGTGGTAGCTGTGCCTGTCCTAATATTAGAGAGATGCTCTCTAATTCTTGACCTGACCTCTCTGGTCGTGAGGCCTACGTATTGTTTTGCACATGAAGTGCAAGTGGCAAGGTAGATAGTATAGGTGGACCTACAATTGAGACACATGTTTTTCGTGAATACCTGTCCTGTTACCGTGGAGCAAAAAGTGCTCCCCAACTCCACCTTTTCACAAGCCACACAGTCTCTGAAATGACATTTAAACATGCCCTTCTGGGTCAGCCAGGAGGACGTCTCTAGAACCCTGTTAGTGGAAATTCTGGTAGGGGCTACCATATTCCCTATGGTTTTACTGCGCCGGTATGTGAAATGGCATGATTTCACGGATAGATTGGCTAAATCCTCATCCGCCTTCAGCATGTCTATCCGTGAAATCATGCCATTTCACATACCGGCGCAGTAAAACCATAGGGAATATGGTAGCCCCTACTCCATGTATGATTTAATTAACCATTGGGAGTAAATTGGACCTGATACACAATCCCTCCCACCCTTCCATTTGTACATTCTCCCTTTTACAATTATAAATACAAATTTACTGAGCACATATTTTGTGCTCACCACAGAGGGACTCTGTACTTTAGCTTTTCTGCTTCAAATTAACCCTTCATTCGAATATTTAAAATTTATTAAAGACTTTAATTAATTTGGTTTTCCCAGATCATATTAACTTTTTGTCTAAATTTTTTTTAAATATAAATGCAATGTATTCCTTTCTGCTTGCAATTGCAGTTAACCTTGAATTATCATCTAGTTGTCTGAAATCATAGTCACTTTCTGCTCTGCAATAATAGTAAGAGTTAAAAACTAGAAATAAAAGGCTCTTTGCTGCACATTTCTGTTTTGGTTTTTGTCTCTGCCAAATAGATGCACACATAATGTTTCCACATTTTATCTTCAGGGACACGTATGTGGAAACTTTCCCAGTTATTGATGCTTACTATCATCTATATGTTTAATATTTGGTTTCCCTGCACTCTCCCAGACTTGTGTCAGTACATTATAGAAGTCTCATAGAGCTCATTGTACATTTAGACATTTGCATAATTAAACACTTAAGGCTCTTTTTCTATTATGTTTATTTAGAGACTCATGCATTTATAGGTAGTATATATATATATTTTGTTCAGATTTGTTTTAGTCACAGGGCATTATTATTGTCATTATATCCTGAAGTAAGGAACTGGTTAATTTTCAAATGTGTAATTAACCATTATCCAATAGGAGTCAATGTTCATTTCTTTTAAAGGGCAGGATTACACCTGCACAGACAAGCAGCTTTGATAACGGCAACAGCCGAAACATGTCAGCAGCTGTAGGAGCTGACTCCTTTTGGATAATGGCACCCTGTCGTTTTTCTGTTTTATCCTGATGTCAAATAAAGATTATTTTTATTTCACTATATTGGATTGGTGCTCCGCTACCCTTTTTTGCCTTTTCAGCGCTTTGGGAAGCCCATGAAAAAAGTCATTTTTTTGAGTGCGGGAATGACGTTGCGTTACAGGCTAAAAGGCTTGCGGTACAGCTATACCGACAAGACTCGTAATGGCTGCGTTGCTGTTTTTTACACTGAAATTACAATTTTTTCAGCATTAAAACACGAACGCAAAACCTGTAATCTACCTGATTATGAATTATTCATAAACGATCATTATTGTTCTAGGAATCATAAGTAGTCAACAAAAGTGAATTAATAATTATAACAGAAACATCTAGTGACATTATAAGTGAAGAGGACGATCGTCATTTCCTGATCCTCATTTTAAATAGATATATTTATATTTAATATAAGTGTTTAGCTACAACCGTAGAAAAGATAATTATGTGTAATGCGTAAGCTAAGTGTATATAAGTTGAATATGTATTAAACTATATTCAACCAAAGTGATAAATACAGGTAAATTATATAAAGCTGCTACTTTAGTATCTTTATTTAAACCCCTTTCTCCAAAGGTTTTTATATTGAAGATCCAGCACATTTCTCTCTTTAGAAGTAGAGACCCTAAATAGCCCCCTCTCCAGGGTTGGTTTACTTTTTCTATTCCTAGTACCCATTTGAAAAGGTGATGAGGATTTTGTTAATCTTTTTATAGTCTTTATTAAAATAACCAGTGTAAACATTATATTCAGAATGCACACCTTTTTAAATGGGTAGGAATAGAAAAAGTTAACCAACCCTGGTTAGCTTAGCTTATGTATTACACATAATTATCTTTTTGTACGATTGTAGCTAAACACTTTTATACTATATTTAAAATAAGGATCGAGAAATGATGATCGTCCTCTTCACTTATAATGTCACTAGATGTTTCTGTTTTAATTATTAATTCACTTTAATTGACCACTTATCATTTCCAGAACAATAATGATCTTTTATAAAAAATTAATTAGTTTTTTGTTAATAATGTCATTAATTTGTTCTTTCCTGTATTCACAGTTTTCAATTATGCATTAGTTTGTTATTAAAATATCCATTCTTAAAAAACCTGGATGTCGTCAAGTTTATCAAATATGTGTTTCCACTTCTGAATGACAATTGGCTGATTTCGATCACGTGAACATGGTCACGTGATCGACAACTGAAACATACCTGTTTGAAAACTCTACTCTTTACACTACCTGATTGAGAACTTGGGTGCAAGTCACGTGATCAACAACTAAAACTTACCTGTTTGGAAACTCCACGCTTTACACTACCTGATTGAGAACTTGAGATTGGTTTATAAGACCACATGATGACGAAGCTGAAAAAAAGTTTTCATTGGCCCAATATATGTCACATGTTTACTGTATTTAATTAGAAGCTGTTATTTGAGTAAATATTTATTGTCTAAATTACTAAAGTTTTGTGTTATGGTACGGTATGCCTATACCGCTAAAAAATTGGCCATTGCGTGTGGAATGGCCAGTAATGCATATTACAAGTCACTGCGGTATGGCTATACTGCAAGCATTTTAGCCTTAAGGCAACCCTCCATTCCGCACTCAAAAAAATTAAGTTTCAGTGCGTGATTTTCCATAGTGCCGTATTACAGGTTGTGCGGTCCGGCTAAAATGCTTGCGTTACAGCCTATACCGACACAAGCCATTTCATGTTCTGAGACCAGTAGTTATGGATTTTGCAAAACAAAAATGTTTCACAAAACTCATACCTAAAATGTTACAAAGTACACTAACACCCATAAACTACCTATCAAACCCTAAACCGCCACCCTCCCATATCGCAATTACTATATTACACCTATTAACCCCTAATTTGCCGCCCACCCACATTTTGACTATTAAATAAACCTAAAAAACCCTAATCCGCGGCCCACCCATATCGCCAACACTATATAAACCTATTAACCCCTAAACCACCGCCCCCCACATCACCAACACTATAATAAAGTATTAACCCCTAAACCGCCAGCTCCACACATCACAACTAATAAACTAAAGTTATTAACCCCTAAACCACCAGTTCCCCACATTGCAACTAATAAATTAACCCTTTAAGGACACAGCTTTCAGTTTGCTCAATTGTTTTATGACGGAAAAATTCCGTCATATGTCCTTAAAAGGTTAAACCTATAAACCCCTAAACCGCCGGCCCCCCACATAGCAAAACACTAAATTAAACTATTAACCCCTAAACCTAACACCCCCTAACTTTAAATTAAAAGTTACAATATAACTATCTTAAAATAAATAAAAACTTACCTCTGAAATAAAAAAACTAAGATTAAACTATAAATTAACTTAAGTATTCTAATAAAATAAAAAAACTACCAATTAAAAAACCTAAATTACAAATTTAAATAAACCTAATACTACGAAAAATTTAAAAAAATCTAACATTACAAAAAATAATAAACACTAAATATACGAAAAATAAAAAACTCTAAAATTCCCAAAAATAAACGAAATATCAAAAATAAAAACAATTACACCTAATCTAATAGCCCTATAAAAATAAAAAAGCCCCCCAAAATAAAAACACCCCTTAACCTAACAATAAACTACCCATAGCCCTTAAAAGCGCCTTTTGTAGGACATTGCCCTAAGTTAAACAGCTCTTTAACCTACAAAAAATTACAAAGTCCCCCCAACAGTAAAACCCCCACTCAACCAACCCCCCAAATTAAAAAACCTAAGTCTAAAAAATCCTAAATTACCCATTGCCCCTAAAGGGGCATTTGTATGGGCATTGCGCTTAAAAGGGCATTAAGCTCTTTTACTGCCCATAAAAGGGCATTCAGCTTTTTACTGCCCAAAGCCCTAATCTAAAAAAAAAAAGCTCCAAAAAATGAAAAAAAAAATAATAACAATAACCCAAAATATCTACTAATGGTTCCTGAAGTCTGGTCATCCATCCTCTTCCAGGCGGCGAGAAGTCTTCATCCAGGCGGCGACATCTTCCTCCATCACGGGACCATCTTCTGTCTTCATGGTGGTGCGGAGCTGTGGAGACGGGGAGCTGTCCAGGACCGGCGATGACATCCAGTGCGGAGTGTCCTCTTCATATGATCACCGCCGTACACTGAAGCTTGAATGGAAAGTACCCGTTTAAAAATGGGGTACCTTGCATTCCTATTGGCTGCCATTTTTAAATCAGCCAATAGGATGAGAGCTACTGAAATCATATTGGCTGATTTGAACAGCTATATATACTAGTTTAAAAAAAAACATACCCAGAGAATTAAGTACTTTTACCAACAGATTCAAACTGAAAAGCTCCTAAAATGGCATGCGCTATCTCTACCATGATACTTTAACTTTTATTTAATTACCTTGAAGAGAAAATAAACACCTTGAGATTTTTTTATTTAAAATGTTTAATTATGCATAATGAACAACTGTAATAAATTTTCTTTATTTATTTTGCCAACTTTTTATGTTATTTAGCTCTGGAAATTGAGCAGTTTTTTATTCTAAGAACATGTAAACATCTCTTGATATCTCAACTCTTACTCTGCTACATATCTTTCACTAATCGACTTTAACTGATAACAACTGCAAAACAGAGTATTTTATACTAATTTTATGATTATGGTTAGCCGTGTTGTCTGCAGACTAAAGCCCAGATTGGCTCCCTCAAATAAGGCAAATTGTGGGTGGGGTTTGACTATTGAAAAATAATTGCAGTAAAAAAGGATGTTAATTGGTTTTAAAAAGGTAAAGACTTATCTGGTATGTTATTCTACAGCACCACAACAGAAATGTCTTGTAATTAAAAGATTTTTATTGTCCCTTTAAATTTACTGAAACATATATTAGAGTTGTTGCTTTGAGTGTAAAGAAAACTATGCATTATGTTGCAGTGATTAGTATCAAAACCAGTAGATACATATAAAACCGGTAGAGGTAGCTTAAATTCACTACCCCCTTAGTACATCATACAGTCTAGGTGCTAAATGTTAAAACACTCTTTATCTTGCAAGCTGCAACTGCATCCCTTCTTCGCTGATTTGTCTAACTGTGCTGCCTGCCTATTGGGTTATGCAAGCATTGAATGCTCTTGTCCTGGGCTGGGCTGGGCAAAAGGGGTAGAGTAAATCCTTGGTTCATCTGTCACTGTCACTTACATGGGGATTTTATTTTACAATGGCAGCGGTCTGCACTAAAGTGCACTATTATCTAACACATGAAGGTTTTTTGGATAAGGTTCATGTGCTAAATAAGTAGCAGGCATCAGTGCAGACTTGAGGCCATGTAAAAAAAAAAACTTCCCATAAAAAATGCTGCACCAACTAAGTAAAACTTATGGGAGAGCGAATGTGAAGACTGATGACAATAAGTAGGCTTACCAGAAGTCCCACTTTTACTGGGATTGTCCCTGTTTAGAGGCGCTGTCCCAGTGTCCCACCCAGTTGTTCATTCTGTCCCAGTAGGGTTGCCACCTCTGGGTTTCAAATCATGTGTCCGGGTTTAAGACCGCCTGAAACCCGGATACATTATTCAAAATGACTGGACTGTGACTCTCCAGCATAGTTGGATGCTGGTACTTTGTTACATACAGCCCTGCTTAGCTTAGAGTCTGTGTCCTTCAAAGTTTACATTTAGTAATACAGGCTGAGTGAGCAGCATAGGGTTTTTTAATTTTGTAGGGCTACTTGGTTTATTTTTCTAAGAATTTAACACCCCCCCCTTCGACCCCTGGTGACATCACCAGTGGAGGAATCATATGAGTATGAACAGGAAGTGCAGACAGGCAGGATTGGCGTGGATCTTGCTTTACTTCATGCAGAATAGCATTTTGGCTGTAATCTTCCTGCATTATGGTATAGAGTAGCCTCTTAAACAGCTTTAGCAGGTATGTGTTTCTTTTCTACTTATTTCATTCAATGTTGCATTTATGCCTTATAAGTATTTGGCTTTGTTCCTTAATTAGACACATAAAACACATATTACACTGCAGATATTATATTATTATTGTGTGATGTATACGCTTTTCACTATTTTATGAAATTGATAATTATGCTTGATGTTTGGCATTATTTAGAATCTGAGATTTAGATGAATGATTTATTTTCTCATGTTGTGTATGGGTTTCCATGACAACGTAATGGTGCCTTTTTCACTAGGGGGTGGTGTTATGGTCTATTTAAACTGTGTGATTCACTTGTTTGACTGAGGAAGCGTAGAGTATCCACAAAACATTAATCATATAAAAGCTACTACTTTAAAAGGACCGGTAATAACCATGCCCCCTTGACCACACCCCTGGTCACACCCCCACGGGCACCACACCAGGTGGTCCCAGTTTCACCTCTAAAAATTATGGTAAGCCTAACAATAAGACCCCCCTGGGAGTAGGGACAGTCAGCAAACAGCCCAAAATAAGGGGCAGGATAGCTGAGATCAGCCCTCACTTCCTCTCTCTCTTCCTCAGGATTGGAAAGACCAGTAGCATCACTGTATTTACCCATGGCCTGCATTCTAGACTGTCAGTGGCAGTGAGTAACATGACATGAATCATGAGAGAAAGGGAATGAAGGATGAATAGATGGTCTGGAGAGTGGAGCAGAGAGGGACAAGTCCCCAAGAGCCAGAGCCCCTTACATGCAGTGCAGTAGTAGACTGGGTGAAGGCTGAAGCTTGTTCCCAGCGCAGGAGAGACCTGAAGTATGCAGGATAGGTAGCACTGGGAATGGCAGGCTTGATCAGCTAGTGTCATATCCCTATGTTATGTACCTATGTACCTTTAAGATGATTTCTCCTCCTACACATTTACCTTTAAAAGGATGTACATTCCCCTTCCTCTTTGCTTGATAATTATAATTAGTGTGTATTCAGTGCATCTGTCTCTCACTGCTCTCTGAGCCGAATGTGTCTACTTTGAATCCTGATCTCTTTGAAACATTTACCTCTCTGCTTCATGGGACACTTTGCTACTACAAGTTTGCCTTTTCAACTTGAATTGTTTTATGCATTGATCATCATCATATGTGCTTACTTACTGTTTTCAACTGTTTACCAAATACTACATTGAATCAAGTTTACTTTCAGTTACCTTTGCTACTCAATCTACTTTGCTACGGTCTTATCCGATTCACAGCGATACAACTAAGTTGTGTTGACGTCACAAGCCTCGCTTCCAACTCCGCTCACTACCGCAACTTACACAGTCACTCTCTCCCGCAGCAAGTCAGTACATCCGATACAGGTACTCTGCATTCTCTTTGCATAAAGTGAAATAAGTACTTACTGTGAAATACTATATATGTTCATATTCATATATATCTGGGACAATACGTTGTAACTGAATTAAAGTCTTTATCTTGGTTCTTGGGTTAAGTAAACTTGATAACAAGGACTTAGAACTGCATTAATTCATTATAGTGCTTTCTCTAAATACAATCTGTCATGAAGGTATAATCTACGAACTTAATGAACACGTTGTTACAGATTGCAACTGCTGAAGAATCACATTCACTTTATAATTTACTTAATATATTCAAGTTTCTTTCTTCCCCAACTTCTTGTTAAACCCAGCTTGTGCTGATTACGTTTAACCTAATTTTATCTAGAGACTAAATGCTTCTCTTTTCCAAATTTCAATTCTTCAATATTGAATTCAATAACTTGAGAAGCTACAAACCAATAACTAAGCCCTAACTAAAGTGGTTAAAGCCTTACAGCTAGTAGCTCCCAATGCTCCCTTGTGAGTCTGATGCCCAGAGTACCCTCTTCTAAGTAGTTCCCACCCACAGATTGCCAGAGAGAGTGTTTCTCTTACACTAACACTAGCTTAATACACCCCCTCCCAAGAGGCAATATGATAGTTGCATCACTTGGGGCATTTCATGATTGGTCAAATTATGTCATTTGACACTTGACCTGTCAGACAGTGGGTCCATGCTCCACCCAACCCCATCTAAGCAGTTGCACAATCAAGGGTTGCTGAGCTTCTTGCGGCCTCTCTCCCTGTATTTGTCGCAAATCTCAGAAAATTTGGTGAGTTTTTTATTATTTATATTTTACTTGCACGTTATTTATTTTTTTCTTTGCATGACAGGTGAAGCTCTGCCTCCCCTGCCTCCTCTGACTGCATGCCCCTGTTATGTTGCAAGAAGGCACTTATTACTAGCATACTACAATACAAAATTTATTAACTCATTCTATCGAAAGTGCTATGATATATTCAGCTAAAATCAATAATCTGATTTGGTTTCCTTTGTTTTGTACATATAATTATGAAAAAAACACCCGGAATTATATATTTAAATGATACACTACTGAGCTAGGTTTGCCTATGGCAGGGCTGATTTCTTGAAACAAGTATATATAAGATGTGATTTAGGATCTTCATTTACTTAGCTATTAAGTAACTTTGTGACTTTGCAGTGTGAATGAATTCAGGTTATAAAAGAATCTAGAAATTACTTTCTCTGCACCATAGAACCTGAAATGTTCACAGATATAAGTCCTCTATGGTAGCATTTTATTGTAAATAAATTTTGAGTTTGAGATTGCACTGGTTACAGAGGTAGGGCAAGTAGAAGTCTCGGGCAAAGCTACCATAGAGGACTTATATCTGTGAAAATTGCAGGTTCTTATCTTGTCCCCCAACAGAGATAATCAACCCAACAGTGAAGGGAAATGTTAAAAAAATTGCACTTTCTTGCCCCCATAAAAAAAAACAAATAACAGAAGTCCCAAACCGGAAATGTTCTGCATGCAAACTATACTTATCTAGGCTCCCCCTCAAAAGTAGTAATAAACATAGTGTATCTAGACATCATGCATCATGCTATGTTTCTCATAGTACTAAATGTAGTTTTTGGATAACCCCTCTCGAAAGATTCCCTTCTAAACAGGGCTGCAACAGGTTTACCAGACTTAGACAGATGGAAACCTACTGGATTTGCAAGTTCAACACTCTCTTTCCAGTTGGTTTAAATGAAAACATTGACATGACAGCTTTTTGATTTGTGATGCTTGTTTTGGTTTTAGTTTGTTGGAAATCATTATTTTGTATGTATCTATCATGTACTCTCCTTCCCACATCAATCATTAGCATAGCTAGAAAAGGATCTATCCACTCATGATAAAGATATTATATATATGAAAAAGCCCTACACATGACAACTCTCCCAAGTAAATATTTATTCACACCACCTCACACTAACAGTAGTATAGATAAGATAGAACTTCCACATTAGTTGTTTTGATTGCCTCATCTCACTATCAACTAGCTTCTATTCACATAGACAGAGACCCACATACAAACACATCCACATATGAGGAATTAATAAGATAAGTAATAAATATCAGAATTCGCATATATACATATGACATCCATAATTACATAACTCAATATAAGAATCACTTTAATTTCACGAGCCCCATCATTTGAGCAATCATTTATATATTAGAATGGACATATTATGCATATTCATTTTTCATCTTTATTTCTGCATTTTTTCATTTTTAGGGCATATCTATATATATTTTAAAAGGGACATTGAACCCAAAATGTTCTTTTGTGATTTAAATAGAGCAATCAATTTTAAGCAACTTTCTAATTTACTCCTATTATCAATTTTTCTTCGTTCTCTTGCTATATTTATTTGAAAAAGAAGGCATCTAAGCTAAGGAGCCAGCCAATTTTTGGTTCAGACCCTGGACAGCATTTGCTTATTGGTGGGTGAATTTATCCACCAATCAGCAAGAACAACCCAGGTTGTTCACCAAAAATGGGCCAGCTTTTAAACTTACATTCTTGCTTTTCAAATAAAGATACCAAGAGAATGAAGAACATTTGATAATTGAAGTCAATTAGAAAGTTGCTTAAAATTGCATGCTCTATCTGAATCACACACACAAAAAATTGGGTTCAGTGTCCCTTTAAGTACGCACACCAGTACCTTTATCTTTCTTTTTGTTTTTAGGACAGAGGCCCATTTCCTATAACTATCACTATAGACTACCACCCTGTTTTTCGCACCCTGTTTTTTACACACATTAATTTTATGTGGTTAGACCCTTAGTAAGCATGAACACTCCTATCCCGCTCTCTATTTATTGCGGAGATATTCTTTATCTATTATATTTTCTTCAATTCTAATTAGGATTCCCCTCTTTTTAGCCTTATCACTACCCTCAGACCACACATAGAGAATTAATATAGTTAAAATTCATACCTCATGTTGACACCTATATATCTAAGGGCCATTAAAGATCACTGGATTGACAGATAAATGTCATGACCACATATCACAAATAAGCCCACTAATACACATATACAAAGGTACAATTTTCCCCTCTATTAGATATAAACTCGCTAATACACATCCACTTAGTTATATCCCTACCTTTTTTATTAGATAATACTTGCAGCATTTACAATTACTGATTCGCAACTGATATGGCATATAGTGTGTATACGCCACTATTTACGAATATGAGTCACACGCACTATTTCAGTTATCACCAAGTTCATAATTATAATATTTTATACATAAGATTAACCGAATATCCGCAATCACTGAAAAGCCTAACTGGTGAAACTCTGGTAAACTTGGGTGTGATGACGTCACTGCACACGTTTGCGGAAATAAATCCTCGCATATGGCAACATAGTACGCAAATGGTAAACAAGTAATGGCTGTTAGACACATTGATTCCAAAGAACATTGAGTGAAGCAAACTTTCTAACACAATCACACCGGAGGTGTGTAATATATGTACATATGGTAATCACTTTATCGAGGTAAGCAAGCAGTCTAATACGATTCGATCAGAGGTGACTGTGGTTATTAATTAATTTAAAATATTTTTACTTTATACTAAATATAATTCTAATTTAGTACTAAATCTCTATGGTAAAACCACTAAACCAATACAAGTAAGTTGTGAAATAAACTCCATGAGAGGGTCTCCATTGTTTCCAAACAGTTTATTTGGAATCAATATATGTTAATAATAAGAGAAATATTTACAGGTATATATACACATCTATTTTACAGCAAAACAGTCCAAATATTTAAGACAGGGCAACTTTACTACAATACTACAATTTCTGCAACACTGCTAAAATAATCACAGGATTTTATCCAAGGAATATACTTAGCCACATTCTCCAGTGTGTCCACCATCAGCATCTTTTCAGCATGAACAAGATAACAAAGATAGAGGGAGATGGAGAGTGTTCCAGTTCTTTATACCCCAATTCAATTAGGGAGTGGTTTATCAAATGCCAGCCAATGGCTATTGGGAGTGTCTTTAGTTCAGAGAGAAAGGTGTATCTGGGGGAAGGGATTTTAATGACAGCTAGGTCAGTAAGCTATGTCACCACAGTGACATGATGTCTACATCAAGGAAAAAAAGAGATATAAGTTTAAATTGTTTTTTATTGGTGCACAAGTTTTGAAAGATCGGTTTCAGATTGGTATTGATTACAATTTTTATATATATATATATATATATATATAAATAAAAATACATTAATACCTATTAGATGTAAGCATTTGATGTAGGGTTGCCACCCGTCCCTTAAAATACAGAACACTTATAAGTTACACATGCTGCAGGGTGTGCAGGGAGGAATATGAATAGTGCTGTCCAGAAATACAATACATGTTCCTCCCTGCACACCCTGCAGCATGTGTAACTCATAAGTGTCCAGGAAAACATGGCTGAGGTGGCAACCCTAATTTGATGACGCCCACAAAGTAAGAGACAGAAGGCCTAATGCAATTAGTGATATACACCTGGTTAAGTGGGTTAGAACCTAGAATGTTTTTGATTGGACGTTCTTTATTTTTAAAAGCCAGTGCTTCCAGGCCACAAACGGATGCCTGATGAAACAGTGAGGAGAGCTGAGAAACGCGTTGAAACTGTTTTTATTTAAACTGGGTTGATGTTATACCCATTGTTTGTATTTTATCTTTTATTAAACCCTTGATTTTATACTATACTGGAAGCCTGAGCTTTTATTGCACTGTGCACCATACCAGGATACACAAAGAGGATACCACCTGTGTCACGGATACCGGGCTGCAAGGGTTAAACCCCTACCCCATACAACCTTACCCCTGTTGTTTCTCAGTGGTTTTGGCTCCTCAGAGCAACCACCATCTCTGGAAGCTGTTTGTTTGCTTTGTGTTGGATTGTTTTTGCATGGTTTTGTGTTCTAAACTTGTTTAGAGAAGAGCTGGTCTATGACCTGGAACCCCCTCCTAGGCTGGCTGGGCTCCTGGAACTCCCAGTCGGCCGCCTCACAACGGACACCCGCCTAACCCCTCTCAGGCTGTCCGGGCTCCTGGAACTCCCGGTCGGCCACAGGACAGCAAGACACCTGCTAACTTTACCCCTGGTTGCTCCAGCAACCAGGTGCCCCAGAGCTCCGCTCTTTTGGGGATTAGTAGCCCCTAGGGAGTACAAGAGGTGGGGTAATTGTCGGAGGGGAGCTGCTTTGGGAAGCAGTTGTTTTGGACACCCCTACCCCCATAATGGGCTGTATCTCTGGTCCCCAATAACGAATCACGCCGCTTTTTGGACTGTGGCATCTGGGGACCGGGAGCTTTCAAATGACTGGAAGTGCCGCCGCTCCCCTGGGATCACCCCCAAACCGTCACCACAGCTACCGATAAGCCCCCGGGACGTCCGGCCTTTGTCCCTCCGGCCGGAGTCAGGGACTCATGGGGATGTTTCTCATGCGGGCACCCCGGCCACTTCAGACGGGAATGCCCGAGTCATTGGGTGAGCACTCCAGCCCCGACCTACCCAGCCGCTGCCCACTATGCTTATACACCGGCATTGACTGACTACCCTGAATGGGCTGAAGAGGACGTTGGCACTCTACAAGAAGCCCACCTTGTGTCCACAGACAACTGTCAGCACCACTGCCAGACTGTTTGGGTCAATGGAAAGGCGGCTCAGGGATTACGGGACACCGGATCCACCATCACCCTGATGCAGCCTCATCTGTCCTCCGCTTCTACCACTACTGGAAGAACTCTTGCTGTTTGAGGTGCCACTGTGAGAATCCCTATTGCATGTGTCCATCTGGCTTGGGGTGCCAGAGCCCGTACTTTGGACGTGGGCATTATGCCAGATCTTCCCACCGAGGTTTTACTAGGAAACGACCTTGGCCTACTTGTTTCCACCTTTTTGGGGGATACTCCCCTGGACACCTGCTCAGTGACCACCCGCAGGTAAGCTCAGCATCAAGCCAACACACAGCAGCTGGGGACCCAGGTAAGAGCCCCCACCCTGACTCCTCTCCTTCCCCGACGACCTACCCTCATACCCCAACGCCCAACCCCGGTCCATGCCCTCCTCCCCGACCAACTATCCTGGGCCTCCCCCTCTGAATTTGCCCAAGAGACCCTAAGCGACCCGACCCTTGCCCCCTTCCGAGACCGAGTAGGGACTGATCCCCAGGGCCCCGGGGAGGAACGGTTCCAATGGGAAAACGGCCTGTTGTATCGGGTCTCCCGGAGGAAGAAAGGGCCAGTGCCCAAACGCCAGCTAGTAGTACCGAAACAATATCGGTCCGACCTGCTGCGAATAGGACACGAGATCCCCTTGGCTGGGCATCTAGGCAACTCCCGAACACACCACCGCCTTACTCAGGTCTTTTTCTGGCCCAGAATCACAAGAGAAATTAAGCAATATTGTAGGACCTGCGTGGTGTGTCAGAAAGTAGGGAAGACCGGGGACCATACGAAAGCCCCCCTTAACCCTCTCCCTGTTATTGACGAACCCTTTAACAGAATCGCTGTGGATATAGTAGGGCCCCTACCTCGACCCAGTCCCTCCGGGAAAAAGTACATACTCACGGTAGTAGACTATGCCACTAGGTATCCATAGGCAAGACCTCTGGCGAATATCCAGGCAGAGACAGTGGCAAGTGCTTTGCTACGGGTATTCACCAGAGTAGGCTTTCCCTGAGAAATGGTCTCTGATCAGGGGACCCAGTTTACAGCGGAGGTCACCCAAAAGTTATGGGAACTGTGTGGGACAAAACCCCTGTACAGTGCCCCCTTTCACCCCCAGACCAATGGGCTTTGTGAACAGCTTAACGGGACACTGAAGCAATTGCTTCGGACGTTCTCGGCTACTCATAAAGACTGGGAAAAATTCCTGCCGCACCTCCTATTTGCCTACAGAGAGGTGCCCCAGGAATCCACCGGGTTTTCACCCTTTGAGCTGCTGTATGGCTGGAAAATAAGGGGGCCCCTAGACTTGTTGCAAGTCCACTGGGAGGGATCAGCAGGTGAGGAAAGACCCTCCATTGTGGAGTACATCCTGAAGTTCAGGGATCGGCTGAAGGACCTCGCTGCCATGGTGCGGGAGAACCTGCAGGGCGCCCAAAGGAGACAAACGCTGGTACGACCGTAATACTCATAGACAAATTCTCACAGTAGGGCAGAGGGTTCTTGCCTTAAAGCCTGTCAAAACGAACAAGTTACAGGCTTCCTGGCAAGGGCCCTACCAGGTGGTGGAACAATTGAATAACACCACGTTATTCTGACCTTTCATGTGAACATGCTCAAGGAGTATGTAGAAAGACCCCAAGATGTAGCCACTATCTGCCTTCCCATGCCAGAGCTCCCCGGGCCAATGAGACCCATCAAGGAGTAGCCAACATAATCCTGGATGAGAGGTTAGCGGGTGGACAGCAGGTCCGGCATTTACTAGAGGACAGCCAGGAGATGTTCTCCAATGTCCCTGGGTGCACCACAGTGGTTGTGCACCGAGTGGAAACCCCGGGACAAGCTCCCCTGAGACAGTGATTGAGGTATACCCTAGTTATAGGGAGGGGGCGCTGATCTAAAGGTAGCAATAAGCAAAAAAATTGAATATGTGTTCAGTAGTGTAGATCTTACTTATCATATAAATAGCACAATCTTATATATGTAATATAAACACATATACACACACATATATATATATATATATATATTTATTCATATATATATATACAAGGAATATCTTATAGATAGTAATAGAAGTATAAAAAAATGTCTCTTTTGACCATTCAATATAACAGAGTCCTCTTTAATTCCAAAGGGACAGGTGCTGGCTGCCTCCTTACCGACAGGTCCGGGTAGGCTATAAAAAATAAGGAAGAATAGAGGGGCGCCTCATGTGTGGTATCATCAGATATATAAGGATTATAATGCAAAATCAAGCCAAATGGGTACTCACATATCATAGAAGCACACTTATGTGCTAGTAGGTACAGGCTGTAGATTTAGACAGGTGTAACAGCTCACCCACAGTAGAATTTGTCCTTTATGCTGCAATGCTGGGAAGGAGTGAAACACAAACACAGGCACTACATATACAATACATTCGTATTATTAGAGCATTGTGAATACGAATCTATGTTAGCATAAAGAAAAAGGAGCTTTACTATATTGTCTGTCGACATCAATTGACAAATTTAATTCTTATAAAATGTGAGACATGTACCCATATCATATGGAGGAACAGTTTGTGTGCCGGTTTCTTTATATTAATTGCATGATACAAATATTCATCTATTAAAAAGTAGAGAATTGTTGTTACAAAGGAGGGAATAAGATATTCCTTGCTTTTTATACAGAAAAAAGTATATATAAAAAGAAATGTGTAAAGAATGGAGATAGGACAATGAAATACAATATGTTTTCACTTTGTTTGAAGCTTAGTGAACCAGGTACACAGATTCAGGGCTAACAGGTGTTCCATATCAATTAGAGAACACGCCCTCGTAAAGGGAGGCTAATGCTAGTCAGTGAGCAGATATATAAGGCAGGGGTAGTGGTAGGATGATTATATGCCTGAGGAAACGGTTTTTAAACCGAGAAACGCATTGCATTTTTAGGGGGTCATTGGAATACCCCTTATCCACTTTTAAAGCACTGCTGTGTTGTATTTTAGACTTTGTTTTTAATAAATATATTTTTTATAAAAACAACCTCTTGAGTGGATACATCCTACCTGCCTGCCATCTTGACTAACATTTGGGAGACTAACCTTACAAACTTCTACACTCCTGAAATACAACTCATTTCTGGATATGTATATACGGGGTGAGCTGACACACCTCTCCCCAATCTGCCAGCCTGCTCCTACCAGCACATATGTGTGCTCAGCATAAATGTGAGTACCCACTTGGTAATCTACATTGCATTGCAGCATAAAGGACAAATTCTACTGTGGGTGAGCTGTTACACCTGTCTAAATCTACAGCCTGTACCTACTAGCACATAAGTGTGCTTCTATGATATGTGAGTACCCATTTGGCTTGATTTTGCATTGTAATCCTTATATATCTGATGATACCACACATGAGGCTCCCCTCTATTCTTCCTTATTTAATTTTTTCCCCTGAGACAGGCAGCTTACAGAGTACCTGAAGCTGTCAGAGACAGTATGCACCGGGAGCTCAGAGGAATGTTGGACCTCGGTGTTGTTGAACCGTCCAACAGTCCCTGGGCCTCCCCTGTGGTGCTGGTCCCCAAGAAAGATGGTACTACTCGGTTCTGCATTGACTACCGTAAGCTCAATGACAGAACCACAACCGACCAAGCCCCGGGTCAATGA
The DNA here is from genome assembly GCF_027579735.1 of Bombina bombina. Classification (NCBI taxonomy): domain Eukaryota; kingdom Metazoa; phylum Chordata; class Amphibia; order Anura; family Bombinatoridae; genus Bombina; species Bombina bombina. The sequence continues at coordinate 482,178,679 of NC_069502.1, read as the reverse complement.
CCTCTTAGATAGAATCGCCAAGGGTCACTTCCTAACTACCCTTGACCTCTGCAAGGGGTATTGGCAGATCCCACTAGACACTGACTCCGTTCCCAAGCCCGCCTTCATCACCCCTTTCGGCCTTTACCAGTTTAAGGTCATGCGTTTGGGATGAAGAATGCTCCAGCCACCTTTCAGAGGATGGTGGATCGCCTGCTGGATGGCCTCCAAGACTATGCCTGTGCCTACTTGGACGACATCTCCATCTTTAGCGACACCTGGGAGGATCATTTGATCCACCTGTGCATCGTTCTAGATCGCCTCAGAACTGCCGGGCTGACCCTGAAACCCGACAAATGCACCATAGGCCGCTCGGAAGTCCAGTACCTGGGCCACTGAGTAGACTGTGGGCAGCAGCGAGCAGAGCCCGCCAAGGTTGAGGCAGTGGCAAACTGGCCCACTCCTCGAACTAAGACCCAGGTCTTAGCCTTCCTAGGAACCGCCGGCTATTACCGAAGGTTCATCCCCAATTATAGCACCCTCGCCAAACCCCTGACCGACCTGACTCATAAAAGACTGCCCCGACAGGTACTGTGGTCCCCAGAATGTGAAAACGCCTTTCAGAGCCTCAAGTCTGCCTTCATCACTGCCCCCGTCTTGGCCATGCCTAACCCCACCATTTTTGTGTCCACACAGATGCCTCCATGTTTGGGTTGGGAGCAGTGCTAAGCCAGATAGACGAAGAAGGACAAGACCACCCCATAGCCTACATCAGTAGGAAGCTGCTGCCCAGGGAGGTAGGCTATGCGGCGGTGGAGAAGGAATGCCTGGCACTGGTATGGGCCCTCAAGAAATTACCACCGTACCTCTATGGAAGACCCTTCACTGTCCTCACCGATCACAACCCCGTGGGGATCTAGCCGGGTCTGCCGAACTGGAAGGGGGGAGTTTTCATTAATACCGGGCTGCAAGGGTTAAACCCCTACCCCCTACAACCTCACCCCTCTTGTTTCTCAGTGGTTTTGGGCTCCTCAGAGCAACCACCATCTCTGGAAGCTGTTTGTTTGCTTTGTGTTGGCTTGTTTTTGCATGGTTTTGTGTTCCAAACTTGTTTAGAGAAGAGCTGGTCTATGACCTGGAAACCCCTCCTAGGCTGGCTGGGCTCCTGGAACTCCTGGTCGGCCACCTCACAACAGACACCCGCCTAACCCTTCTCAGGCTGTCCGGGCTCCTGGAACTCCCGGTCGGCCACAGGACAGCAAGACACCTGCTAACTTTACCCCTAGTCGCTCCAGCAACCATGTGCCCCAGAGCTCCGCTCTTTTGGGAATTAGTAGCCCCTAGGGAGTACAAGAGGTGGGGTAATTACTGGAAGGGAGCTGCTTTGGGAACCATGGGTTTTGGACACCCCTACCCCAATAACTTCAACGGGCTGTATCTCCGGTCCCCAATAACAAATCATGCTGCTTTTTGGACTGCGGCTTTCCCAGGATCACACCAAAACTGTCACCACTGTGTCCTTAGATTCTGTGGGACTATGGTTGCTATGGAGGCGCCGGTCAGTCTGGAGGGGCGGGAATGGCGGGAAAACTGTGGCATTGTCTCCCTGTTTTATCAAGATGTGTGTGTGTATAAAAGATGTGTGTTTGTCCCAATAAAGTCTGTTCTATTTTCACCTGAATGCTAGTCTAGTTATTTGGGTGGGCTCCTGCTACAATCACTTTCCTAGGCTACATAGCCGCTTGTTCCAGGGAGAGGAAGGATCCCCTTTGGCGGAGCTACCCAGTTGGGATAGCCGGGGTATCTGTCACAACCTGCACCTGGATCAGTAAGCTGGGACACTGAGAGTTCCCAGAATGCCCCACTCAGCACAACTGTGTGCTGTCCCACTTGTAAGTATGATTTTATAAAGTGTGCTTATTCACTGGGTCTTATCAGTGTTACACAAGAAGGCGCCCTTGTCTTGTGTTTATTCACAGAAAGTCCCCTTAAAAAACAAACTTATGATGCTTTCAGTGATCTTGATCATTACATTTGGTCTTTAGTTCCAAGTCTATGGAATAAGAATGTGTAAAATGTTTCTATATATATGTACCTTATAATGTGCTCTAGACCAGGGGTCACCAACCTTTCGGACCTCAGGGACCACTAAGCTCACAATTTTGAATTCCGCGGACAACTAACATTTTTTTTTTTTAAAGGTACAAGCCTCTATAATGTGTGTGTGTGTATATATACATATACATATACATATGCACACATACTGTACATAACTAGTATAACCATAGCTAAGTTTACATTATTTATATTTTTACACATTTTAAAGAATTATTTTTTGGAATTAACTAATTGAATGACAGAACTGAGAGAACACGTCCAAATGACAGATGAAGGGTGAGTGCCAACTTTTGAGCTGGAAACAGTGGCAGAATGTGGGGAAAAAGAATTATGTTTAAAAGGACCACAAGACTTCCAAGTTACCTCCCCAGTTAGGAATTATTCAAAACTACTTATGATTATGGACAGACATTGGAGTCATAAATTTTATATCAGAAAGCTTATATCAGAAAGGTCTCAATATGGATGTGAGCTAACCACGACTTATGTTACTGGCAATTACTATAATACTGGGGGGATATGGCTGATCAGCTGGATGGCAATTACTGGAATTCAGTTGGGATAAACTTATTAGAATGAAAAATAATTAATATTTAATAAAAAAGAAGATGGAGGGGAGGAAGACAAATAGTGATGTAAGTTTATCTAAAGGAATTAGGAAAACTTCTACAAAGAGACAGGTAAAGGGAAGAAAATAAATTTTACGATTTTCCATTTTTTTTATTAACTTTAATTCCACTATTTCAAGCCAAGACTATACCAACCTCTGCTGGCTTTAGAATGGAAGCATCTTCCTCTTAGCAGTGGACGGGGAAGGAGGAGTTAAAAACACAATCTAGCTACGCAAGTTGCACAGTACTACGCAACATGAGTAGGGAGATTGTAATTTAACTCCTCCTCTGTTGGTTTTCACTGATGTCAAACCAGGCACTGTAGGGAGTTGCGGCACGACGAGGGTGACACCATCAGAGGAGATTAATTCCTGCTTGATGGTGTCAAGGACCACCAACATCTTTTGGTGGACCACTGGTTGGTGACCACTGCTCTAGACATCAGTTTTTGTGTCAAGGAGATTGGATCACTCTGGGCTGAGATATTGAGGTTTCCGTAAGCATCTGCTTAACCAAACTTTGTTGTGCACCATGACACAAATATGGCCACCGTGGTTAACTCAAGTAACATAAAATTTAAAAACTGGTGGTTTTGCAATACCAATACAGAGACGTAATCACTCGAAAAAATTAGGAAAACATCAGTTTTTGTATCAAGGAGATAGGACCACCCTGGGCTGAGATATTGAGGTTTCCGTAAGCGTCTGTTTAACCAAAATTTGTTGTGCGTCATGACACAAATATGGCCGCCGTGGTTAACTCAAGTAACATAAAATTTAAAAACTGGTGGTTTTGCAATACCAATACAGAGACTTAATCACTCGAAAAAAATAGGAAAACTAAAAAATGGTCAAGCTACCAACTTGACCCAAAGGTCCATGTTACTAAAACCTTTCCATATATTAAAGGAATTAATAAAGACCGCAAAAAAGTTTTTTTTTAAATAAATTGAATTATTTAATGTGGGATAACTAAATGCATGAAATAAAAGTGTCTAAGCTATGTATTATGATACAAAACATTAGATACATTTTATGCACCTCCCTCTAATCATGAGTGCTGCCATTTTGGAACCTAGGTTACACTGCAGGTATCTGAATGGGTGCACACGTCTAAATAGGCCAGCGCTGGAATGCAGCGGAGAATAGATTTCAACATGGCGGCAACCATGACTAGAGGGAGGTGGGGCATAACCTCAATAATATAAAAGTTTCTTTTTTTTAATTATTTGCTTCCTTCCCCTGATATTCTGTGTTGGAGAGATACCTAGATAGGCATCTGGATCACTACATGGCAGGAAAAAAGATAGATAATGCCTTTACTACCCATTCCACAGCTTTGCACAACCAACATTGATATATTAATATACTTTAATATATACTTCCCCTGATATTCTGTGTTGCAGAGATACCTAGGTAGGCATCTGGATCACTATATAGCAGGAAATAGTGCTGCCATCTAGTGCTCTTGCAAATGGATAACATTCTTGCAAAACTGCTGCCATATAGTGCTCTAGAAATCATCTGGCTCCTAAGCATACGTCCCTGCTTTTCATCAGAAGATACCAAGAGAATGAAGAAAATTTGATAATAGAAGTAAATTAGAAAGCTGTTTAAAATCACATGCTCTATGTGAATCATTTTGGGTTTCATGTCCCTTATAGTTCCTTTTAATAAAGACAACTCAGTTTAACCCTTTCATTACGGGCCTAATTTGTCATGTAACATTCTGATGTAAACAAATTGAAAATATGTGATTGTGCATGCTATCGCGAGATTTCAATGAAGTGATCGGGTCAGGGGGGCGTGCCTATGATGTTAGGCACTCCCTCCAGGCCCCATTCCTATTCAGGAAGTGCCGTTGGCTTCAGTACAGCTAAACAGCTAGGACATTCCATGCTGTCCTAACAGCGCTAACGCCCAGTGCAGTTAGGATGGCATGGAACGTCCTAATCTCGGGAAGGGGTTAAAGGGACAGTGTACACCTAAATTGTTATTGTTTAAAAAGATAGATAATGCCTCTACTACCCATTCCCCAGCTTTGCACAACCAACATTGATATATTAAAGGGACAGTTTACTCAAAAAATTTCTCCCCTTTAATTTGTTCCCAATGATCCACTTTACCTGCTGGAGTGCATTCAATTATTTACAAGTATTTCCATTACCCTTTTATTGGCATTTGAAATAAGTGATTTAGCCTGAGGTATCCCCACCCATCCTGAAAGTCTTTGGCATCAAGGCCAAGCTGTGTTAACACAGCAACTAGAATAAATTACACTCAAAGTAGGTTATAGAAGAGTTAAGGTAATACAATGTTAATTTTCCATTGTTCTCTACAAGCATTAGTGATTAGTGATGTTGTGAACCTAAAAATTTGGGTTCGCGAACTGCGAACGCGATCTCCCGCAAAAGTTCGCAAACCGGCAAACCGGGCAAACCGCCATTGACTTCAATGGGCAGGCGGATTTTAAAACCCCGCAGGGACTCTTTCTGGCCACAATATTGATGGGAAAGTTGTTTCAAGGGTACTAACACCTGGACTGTGGCATGCCGGAGGGGGATCCATGGCAAAACTCCCACGGAAAATTACATAGTTGATGCAGAGTCTGGTTTTAATCCATAAAGGGCATAAATCACCTAACATTCCTAAATTGTTTGGAATAACGTGCTTTAAAACATCAGGTATGATGTTGTATCGATCAGGTAGTGTAAGGGTTACGCCCGCTTCACAGTGACAGACCAAACTCCCGCAGCGGGTACAACATCATCATCATCATCACACCATACGTCCATGTGTGTAATGCTGCCTGACTGAGACATATCCCTGTTATCTACATCCTCTGGCAATAATGGTTGCGCATCACTCATTTCTTCCAACTGATGTGTAAATAACTCCTCTGACAGATCAAGTGAAGCGGCTGTGGTGCTAGTGTTGGTGGTGGTGGCAGGCGGGCGAGTGGTAACTTGAGAGGTGCTACCCGAAGATAAGCTGGAGGAGGATGGTGCGTCAAGGTTCAGAGCAGAAGCTATAGAAGATTGGGTGTCCTGTGTTAAAAAGTCAACTATGTCCTCAGAACTTTTCGAGTTCATGGTACGTGGCCTCTGAACACTGGGCATTATTCTAGGGCCAAAGGGAATAACAGCACCACAACCACGACAGCACCTGCGGGGTGGCCTGCCTCTGCCTGTCATTTTTTTTTTACATGTACACTTACACTACTATTAAACAAGATATGAGTGGTGCCACTGGGCAAGTGGGCACAGTATACGCCGTGAGCCTGACACAAAAAAGCAGACTGATGTTTCACAGTCCAAAAAGTTTTTATTTTTTTAAATGTACACTTACACTACTATTAAACAAGATATGAGTGGTGGCACTGGGCAAGTGGGCACAGTATACGCTGTGAGCCTGACACAAAAAAGCAGACTGATGTTTCACAGTCCAAAAAGTTTTTATTTTTTTTAAATGTACACTTACACTACTATTAAACAAGATATGAGTGGTGGCACTGGGCAAGTGGGCCCAGTATAAGCTGTGAGCCTGAAACAAAAAAGCAGACTGATGTTTCACAGACTCAGTCCAAAAAGTTATTTTTTGTTTTTAAATGTACACTTACACTACTATTAAACAAGATATGAGTTGTGGCACTGGGCAAGTGGGCACAGTATACGCTGTGAGCCTGACACAAAAAAGTAGACTTATGTTTCACAGTCCAAAAAGTTTTTTGTTTTTAAATTTACACTACTGTTACACCAGATATGAGTGGCGCACTGGGCAAGTGGGCACAGTATACGCTGTAAGCCTGTCACACACGCTGGCAGGCAGGCAACTGCAATTAGATTACACAAGCAGACTGATGTTTCACAGTCAAAAAAGTTTTTTTTTTTTAATTTACACTACTGTTACACCAGATATGAGTGGGGGCACTGGGCAAGTGGGCACAGTATACGCTGTGAGCCTGGCACACACGCTGTCAGGCAGGCAACTGCAATTAGATTACACTAGCAGACTGATGTTTCACAGTCAAAATTTTTTTTTTTTTTAATTTACACTACTGTTACACCAGATATGAGTGGTGTGGCACTGGGCAAGTGGGTCTGGCACAAACGCTGGCAGGCAGGCAACTGCAATTAGATTACACTAGCAGACTGATGTTTCACTGTCAAAAAAGTTTTTTTTTTTAATTTACACTACTGTTACACCAGATATGAGTGGTGTGGCACTGGGCAAGTGGGTCTAGCACACACGCTGGCAGACAGGCAACTGCAATTAGATTACACTAGCAGACTGATGTTTCACAGTCAAACATTTTTTTTTTTAAATTTACACTACTGTTACACCAGATATGAGTGGTGTGGCACTGGGCAAGTGGGCCTGGCACACACGCTGGCAGGCAGGCAACTGCAATTAGATTACACTAGCAGACTGATGTTTCACAATCAAAAAAGTTTTTTTTTTTAAATTTACACTACTGTTACACCAGATATGAGTGGTGTGGCACTGGACAAGTGGGTCTGGCACACACGCTGGCAGGCAGGCAACTGCAATTAGATTACACTAGCAGACTGATGTTTCACAGTCAAAAAGTTTTTTTTTTAAATTTACACTACTGTTACACCAGATATGAGTGGTGTGGCACTGGGCAAGTGGGTCTGGCACACACGTTGGCTGGCAGGCAGGCAACTGCAATTAGATTACACTAGCAGACTGATGTTTCACAGTCAAAAAAGTTTTTTTTTTTAAATTTACACTACTGTTACACCAGATATGAGTGGTGTGGCACTGGGCAAGTGGGTCTGGCACACACGCTGGCAGACAGGCAACTGCAATTAGATTACACTAGCAGACTGATGTTTCACAATCAAAAAAGTTTTTTTTTTTAAATTTACACTACTGTTACACCAGATATGAGTGGTGTGGCACTGGGCAAGTGGGCCTCGCACACAAGCTGGCAGGCAGGCAACTGCAATTAGATTACACTAGCAGACTGATGTTTCACAGTCAAAAAAGTTTTTTTTGTTTAAAACTTACACTACTGTTACACCAGATATGAGTGGTGGCACTGGGCAAGTGGGCCTGGCACACACACTGGCAGGCAGGCAACTGCAATTAGATTACACTAGCAGACTGATGTTTCACAGTCAAAAAAGTTTTTTTTTTTTTTAAATTTACACTACTGTTACACCAGATATGAGTGGTGGCACTGGGCAAGTGGGCACAGTATACGCTGTGAGCCTGGCACACACGCTGGCAGGCAGGCAACTGCAATTAGATTACACTAGCAGACTGATGTTTCACAGTCAAAAAAGATGTATTTTTTTAAATTTACACTACTGTTACACCAGATATGAGTGGTGGCACTGCGCAAGTGGGCCTGGCACACACGCTGGCAGGCAGGCAGGCAACTGCAATTAGATTACACTAGCAGACTGATGTTTCAAAGTCAAAAAAGCTTTTTTTTTTAATTTACACTACTGTTACACCAGATATGAGTGGTGTGGCACTGGGCAAGTGGGCACAGTATACGCTGTGAGCCTGGCACACACGCTGGCAGGCAGGCAACTGCAATTAGATTACACTAGCAGACTGATGTTTCAAAGTCAATTATTTTTTTTAATTTACACTACTGTTACACCAGATATGAGTGGTGGCACTGGGCAAGTGGGCCTGGCACACAAGCTGGCAGGCAGGCAACTGCAATTAGATTACACTAGCAGACTGATGTTTCACAGTCAAAAAAGTTTTTTTTTTTTAAATTTACACTACTGTTACACCAGATATTAGTGGTGGCACTGGGCAAGTGGGCACAGTATACGCTGTGAGCCTGGCACACACGCTGGCAGGCAGGCAACTGCAATTAGATTACACTAGCAGACTGATGTTTCACAGTCAAAAAAGTTTTTTTTGTTTAAAACTTACACTACTGTTACACCAGATATAAGTGGTGGCACTGGGCAAGTGGGCCTGGCACACACACTGGCAGGCAGGCAACTGCAATTAGATTACACTAGCAGACTGATGTTTCACAGTCAAAAAAGTTTTTTTTTTTTAAATTTACACTACTGTTACACCAGATATTAGTGGTGGCACTGGGCAAGTGGGCACAGTATACGCTGTGAGCCTGGCACACACGCTGGCAGGCAGGCAACTGCAATTAGATTACACTAGCAGACTGATGTTTCACAGTCAAAAAAGTTGTATTTTTTTAAATTTACACTACTGTTACACCAGATATGAGTGGTGGCACTGGGCAAGTGGGCACAGTATATACGCTGTGAGCCTGGCACACACGCTGGCAGGCAGGCAACTGCAATTAGATTACACTAGCAGACTGATGTTTCAAAGTCAATTTTTTTTTTAATTTACACTACTGTTACACCAGATATGAGTGGTGGCACTGGGCAAGTGGGCCTGGCACACAAGCTGGAAGGCAGGCAACTGCAATTAGATTACACTAGCAGACTGATGTTTCACAGTCAAAAAAGTTTTTTTTGTTTAAAACTTACACTACTGTTACACCAGATATGAGTGGTGGCACTGGGCAAGTGGGCCTGGCACACACACTGGCAGGCAGGCAACTGCAATTAGATTACACTAGCAGACTGATGTTTCACAGTCAAAAAAGTTTTTTTTTTTAAATTTACACTACTGTTACACCAGATATGAGTGGTGGCACTGGGCAAGTGGGCACAGTATACGCTGTGAGCCTGGCACACACGCTGGCAGGCAGGCAACTGCAATTAGATTACACTAGCAGACTGATGTTTCAAAGTCAATTTTTTTTTTTTAATTTACACTACTGTTACACCAGATATGAGTGGTGGCACTGGGCAAGTGGGCCTGGCACACAAGCTGGAAGGCAGGCAACTGCAATTAGATTACACTAGCAGACTGATGTTTCACAGTCAAAAAAGTTTTTTTTGTTTAAAACTTACACTACTGTTACACCAGATATGAGTGGTGGCACTGGGCAAGTGGGCCTGGCACACACACTGGCAGGCAGGCAACTGCAATTAGATTACACTAGCAGACTGATGTTTCACAGTCAAAAAAGTTTTTTTTTTTTAAATTTACACTACTGTTACACCAGATATGAGTGGTGGCACTGGGCAAGTGGGCACAGTATACGCTGTGAGCCTGGCACACACGCTGGCAGGCAGGCAACTACAATTAGATTACACTAGCAGACTGATATTTCACAGTCAAAAAAGTTGTATTTTTTTAAATTTACACTACTGTTACACCAGATATGAGTGGTGGCACTGGGCAAGTGGGCCTGGCACACACGCTGGCAGGCAGGCAGGCAACTGCAATTAGATTACACTAGCAGACTGATGTTTCAAAGTCAAAAAAGCTTTTTTTTTTAATTTACACTACTTTTACACCAGATATGAGTGGGGCACTGGGCAAGTGGGCACAGTATACGCTGTGAGCCTGGCACACACGCTGGCAGGCAGGCAACTGCAATTAGATTACACTAGCAGACTGATGTTTCAAAGTCAAATTTTTTTTTTTAATTTACACTACTGTTACACCAGATATGAGTGGTGGCACTGGGCAAGTGGGCCTGGCACACAAGCTGGCAGGCAGGCAACTGCAATTAGATTACACAAGCAGACTGATGTTTCACAGTCAAAAAAGTTTTTTTTTTTAAATTTACACTACTGTTACACAAGATATGAGTGGTGTGGCACTGGGCAAGTGGGTCTGGCACACACGCTGGCAGACAGGCAACTGCAATTAGATTACACTAGCAGACTGATGTTTCACAGTCAAAAAAGTTTTTTCTTTTAAATTTACACTACTGTTACACCAGATATGAGTAGTGTGGCACTGGGCAAGTGGGCCTGGCACACAAGCTGGCAGGCAGGCAACTGCAATTAGATTACACTAGCAGACTGATGTTTCACAGTCAAAAAAGCTTTTTTTTTTTAAATTTACACTAGTGTTACACCAGATATGAGTGGTGGCACAGGGCAAGTGGGCCTGGCACACACGCTGGCAGGCAGGCAACTACAATTAGATTACACTAGCAGACTGATGATTCACAGTCAAAAAGTTTTTTTTTTTTAATTTACACTACTGTTACACCAGATATGAGTGGTGGCACTGGGCAAGTTGCTTGGCAGGCAGGCAACTGCAATTAGATTACACAGGAAAAAATAAATAAATGATGTTCTAGCCCTAACAAGGGCTTTTTGGGGTCCTGTGCTTACAGCAGAGATCAGATGAGTCCTTCAGGACTGTAGTGGACACTGAATACACTAGCCTAGCTATCAATTTCCCTATTAAATCACCAGCAGCTACACTGTCCCTCCTCTCACTAACAATGCAGCTTCGAATGAATCTAACATGGCTGCTGTTCAGGAGCTGGGAGGGTCTGCTGATTGGCTGGAATGTGTCTGTAGACTGTGAGATACAGGGTCAAAGTTTACTCAATGATGACGAATAGGGGGCGGATCGAACATCGCATATGTTCGCCCACAGCGGCGAACGCGAACATGCTATGTTTGCCGGGAACTATTCACCGGCAAACTATTCGCAACATCACTATTAGTGATTGGTTTATGGACAGATATAAAAGATAAAGAAGGAGGTATATTTACACAATGTGATAAAGTAATGAGATCTGATTATTCCTACAAGCTTAACCCATTTTACTAGGTTGTGGCTTCAAAACACAAAATTAGCTTATTCATATATACAAATAAGCCTTAATGTGAAAGTAAATCCTAACTTTTGAAACAAATAAATGGGACTTTCATTCATGAATTATAAGATATTTCATGTAGACAGCTCCTTTATTTGTTTTAACTGATCACCGTTTTAAGCTGCTACAGCAGCCCATGGCTACAAAAAATTCACCTCTTAGCCAATAGCCGTGCGGTAAATCCGGCTTGGTGCCCATGGGAGCTGGATTTACTGCACAGCTATTGGCTAAGAGTTGAAAAAGTCACCTCTTAGCAAAAATTGTTTTTAGCCGTGTGCTGCTGTAGCAGGTAAAAACAGTGATCAGTTAAAACAAATAAAGGAGCTTTCTACATGAAGTATCTTATACTTCATGAATGAAAGCCCCTTTATTTGTTTCAAAAGTCAATCCTAGCGTTTGTAAAATGCTAGGATTTACTTTCACTTTAAAAAAGCAAATCTCATAGATTTTATACTCTCAGCTGGTAAAAAAAGTAATTGGAAACACATTAAAGGGAAAACTATTTTATAGCATACTGTCCCTTTAATGTACTTTATAACATTTAAAACGCTACATTCCTGCATGTTTCTAAGCCACTTCAGACCGGTCCTAATCACATGCTTTTTTATTTGCTTTTCACAACAGGATACTGCTAAGTCATATAGATAACATTGTGCTCATGCCCGTGGGTTGTGCACAGCACAGCACTAATTGGCTAAAAGGCAAGTCAATAGATAATAAATAAAAAGGCATGTGATAAGGGGGCTGTCAGAAGAGGCTTAGATACAAGGTAATCACAGAGGAAAAAAGTATAATAATATAACTGAGATAAGGGGCAGTCTGCAGAGGCTTAGATACAAGGTAATCACAGAGGTAAAAAGTATATTAATATAACCGTGTTGGTTGTGCAAAACTGGGGAATGGGTAATAAAAGGATTATCTAGCTTTTTAAACAATAAAAATGTTGAAGTTGACTGTCCCTTTAAGCAACTGTAGCTATCAAGTCAATGCCAGAGAGGATCCTCAGAAGCTCCAGGACCAGAGAGAAATCAAGTTATTTGTGCAGACAACATTAATTTACTATAAGACTTGGAAGACATAGAACATGCTGAAAACATTATATGTAGGGTTATGAGGACTGGGCTTCTAATTGCATTATTTTTAAGCCTTTTCATAATGATACAGCAGATTTTCTGGCATGAATGTGCACTTTTCCTTACTTTTGATTGGTGTGCTTTGTACTGCCCATTAATGTGCTGCACAATTTATTCTGTTGCATCCTGAACCAGATCCTGCATAGCTCACACAGCAAAAGGGCAACTGTTTGGGTGAGTTTGATCTTTTGTTTATTTTCCTCTAACTTGTAGGGATATAGGGTAAGGAATTTGTTTGTGTTATCATTCACCTTTCTGCTCTGCTGTGTTATTTCTACAGATAATCTGCAAAGATAAAATATATTTTCTTATAATAATTTTGTTAGAAGTGCAATTATTTCTGATATATAGTTGCAATATACGTCTGCCACTTTGAATAACGATGTTTGTTTAGAGCCTAAATTGTTAATCTGTGAAACTAGAGATTCTGCTGATTAATCTGCTATTGCTACACTTTCTGCAAGGTTAGTAAATCACTGCTCAGAAACTAACACAATCTTTTGTTTCTATATCCTGGGGATTGGGAGATGAGGCAAAACATAGTGTAAACATCATTTTAATTAAATCTCTCTTTTGTTCATGAAACACAATGTCTAATTTATTGAGGAGAGCTGAGAGTTGTTTAATTTGCAACTTGTGGAATAGATTCTATCATTTATCACACAATGTTGGCTTTAAAATATAACAGTGTTTCATGTTTCATATCATATCATGTTTTCTATCCATCCTATATTGTTGTTGTCCCTCCAAATAATATAAATGTCCAATTTAATAGAAAACTTTATTCCCAAAGAAAGTCTTGGTAAAGAAAAAAAAAAATCTATAAATCCTTCTTCTCACGGATGTGAATGCTATTGGTTTCAGACGTTGTACATCCCCTTTCTTCTGTTATGTGCGATCAGTCCACGGGTCATCATTACTTCTGGGATATAACTCCTCCCCAACAGGAAATGCAAGAGGATTCACCCAGCAGAGCTGATATAGCTCCTCCCCTCTACGTCAGTCCCAGTCATTCTCTTGCACCCAACGACTAGATAGGATGTGTGAGAGGACTATGGTGATTATACTTAGTTTTTATGACTTCAATCAAAAGTTTGTTATTTTACAATAGCACCGGAGCGTGTTATTACTTCTCTGGCAGAGTTTGAAGAAGAATCTACCAGAGTTTATTACTATGATTTTAACCGGAGTAGTTAAGATCATATTGCTGTTCTCGGCCATCTGAGGGAGGTAAAGGCTTCAGATCAGGGGACAGCGGGCAGATGAATCTGCATTGAGGTATGTAGCAGTTTTTATTTTCTGAATGGAATTGATGAAAAAATCCTGCTATACCGTTATAATGACATGTATGTATACACTTCAGTATTCTGGAATGGTTTTTTCACCGGAACTACTCTGTTAAAGGTCACTAATCCTTTTAATAAATATTGTCATGTTAAACGTTTTTGCTGGAATGTAGAATCGTTTACATTGCTGAGGTACTGAGTAAATAAATGTTTGGGCATTATTTTCCACTTGGCAGTTGTCTGCTTTAAATTGTGACAGTTTCGTTTCTCCTCACTGCTGTGTGTGAGAGGGAGGGGGCCGTTTTGGCGCTCTTTTGCTACGCATCAAAAAATTCCAGTCAGCTACTATTATATTTCCTGCATGATCCGGTTCACTGACAGATCTCAGGGGTCTTCAAACTTCTTTGAAGGGAGGTACATTCTCTCAGCAGAGCTGTGAGAATTTTTATTGACTGTGAATAAAAACGTTACTCTATAATTTTTTATGTCAAATTTAGTTATTTACTAATGGGAACAAACCTTTGCTAAAAGTTGTGTTATTTTAAACTTGATGCTATAACTGTTTCAGTTCATTATCTCAACTGTCATTTAATCGTTAAAGTACCTCTTTGAGGCACAGTACGTTTTTGCTAAAAAAGATTATAACCAGGTTGCAAGTTATTGCTAGTGTGTTAAACATGTCTGACTCAGAGGAAGATATCTGTGTCATTTGTTCCAATGCCAAGGTGGAGCCCAATAGAAATTTATGTACTAACTGTATTGATGCTACTTTAAATAAAAGTCAATCTGTACCAATGTGAACAAATTTCACCAAACTGCGAGGGGAGAGTTATGCCGACTAACTCGCCTCACGCGGCAGTACCTGCATCTCCCGCCCGGGAGGTGCGTGATATTATGGCGCCTAATACATCTGGGCGGCCATTACAGATAACATTACATGATATGGCTACTGTTATGACTGAAGTTTTGTCTAAATTACCAGAACTAAGAGGCAAGCGTGATCACTCTGGGGTGAGAACAGAGTGCGCTGACAATACTAGGGCCATGTCTGATACTGCGTCACAGCTTGCAGAGCATGAGGACGGAGAGCTTCATTCTGTGGGTGACGGTTCTGATCCAAACAGATTGGATTCAGATATTTCAAATTTTAAATTTAAATTGGAGAACCTCCGTGTTTTACTAGGGGAGGTCTTAGCAGCTCTCAATGATTGTAACACCGTTGCAATACCAGAGAAACTGTGTAGGTTGGATAAATACTTTGCGGGTACCGGCGAGTACTGACGTTTTTCCTATACCTAAGAGATTAACTGAAATTGTTACTAAGGAGTGGGATAGACCCGGTGTGCCGTTCTCACCCCCTCCAATATTTAGAAAGATGTTTCCAATAGACGCCACCACTCGGGACTTATGGCAAACGGTCCCTAAGGTGGAGGGAGCAGTTTCTACTTTAGCTAAGCGTACCACTATCCCGGTGGAGGATAGCTGTGCTTTTTCAGATCCAATGGATAAAAAATTAGAGGGTTACCTTAAGAAAATGTTTGTTCAACAAGGTTTTATATTGCAACCCCTTGCATGTATCGCGCCGATTACGGCTGCGGCAGCATTTTGGATTGAGTCTCTGGAAGAGAACCTTAGTTCGTCTACGCTAGACGACATTATGGACAGGCTTAGAGTCCTTAAACTAGCCAATTCATTCATTTCGGAGGCCGTAGTACATTTAACTAAACTTACGGCTAAGAACTCTGGATTCGCCATACAGGCACGTAGAGCACTGTGGCTAAAATCCTGGTCAGCTGATGTTACTTCTAAGTCTAAATTACTTAATATACCTTTCAAGGGGCAGTCTTTATTTGGGCCCGGGTTGAAAGAAATTATCGCTGACATTACAGGAGGTAAGGGCCACGCCCTACCTCAAGACAAAGCCAAAGCTAAGGCTAGACAGTCTAATTTTCGTTCCTTTCGGAATTTCAAACCTGGAGCAGCGTCAACCTCCACTGCACCAAAACAGGAAGGAGCTGTTGCTCGTTACAGACAAGGCTGGAAACCTAACCAGTCCTGGAATAAGGGCAAACAGACCAGGAAACCTGCTGCTGCCCCAAAGACAGCATGAACCGAGAGCCCCCGATCCGGGACCGGATCTAGTGGGGGGCAGACTTTCTCTCTTCGCTCAGGCCTGGGCAAGAGATGTTCAGGATCCCTGGGCGCTGGAGATCATATCTCAGGGATACCTTCTAGACTTCAAATTATCTCCCCCAAAAGGGAGATTTCATCTGTCAAGGTTGTCAACAAACCAGATAAAGAAAGAAGCGTTTCTACGCTGTGTACAAGATCTGTTATTAATGGGAGTGATCCATCCAGTTCCCGCGGTCGGAACAAGGACAAGGGTTCTACTCAAACCTGTTTGTGGTTCCCAAAAAAGAGGGAATTTTCAGGCCAATCTTAGATTTAAAGATTCTAAACAAATTCCTAAGAGTTCCATCGTTCAAAATGGAAACTATTCGGGACAATCTTACCTATGATCCAAAAGGGTCAGTACATGACCACAGTGGATTTAAAAGATGCTTACCTTCACATACCGATTCACAAAGATCATCAACGGTATCTACGGTTTGCCTTCCTAGACAGGCACTACCAGTTTGTAGCTCTTCATTCGGATTGGCTACGGCCCCAAGAATCTTCACAAAGGTTCTGGGCGCCCTTCTGGCGGTACTAAGACCGCGAGGGATTTCGGTAGCTCCGTACCTAGACGACATTCTAATACAAGCTTCAAGCTTTCAAACTGCCAAGTCTCATACAGAGTTAGTTCTGGCATTTCTAAGGTCGCATGGATGGAAAGTGAACGAAAAGAAAAGTTCTCTTTTCCTCTCACAAGAGTTCCATTCTTGGGGACTCTTATAGATTCTGTAGAAATGAAGATTTACCTGACAGAAGACAGGTTAACAAGGCTTCAGGATGCATGCCGTGTCCTTCATTCCATTCAACACCCGTCAGTGGCTCAATGCATGGAGGTGATCGGCTTAATGGTAGCGGCAATGGACATAGTACCTTTTGCACGCCTACACCTCAGACCGCTGCAATTGTGCATGCTAAGTCAGTGGAATGGGGATTACTCAGATTTGTCCCCTACCCCTGAATCTGAATCAAGAGACCAGAAATTCTCTTCTATGGTGGCTTTATCGGCCCACACCTGTCCAGGGGGATGCCATTCAGCAGGCCAGACTGGACAATCGTAACAACAGACGCCAGCCTACTAGGTTGGGGCGCTGTCTGGAATTCTCTGAAGACTCAGGGATTATGGAATCAGGAGGAGAGTCTCCTTCCAATAAACATTCTGGAATTGAGGGCAGTTCTCAATGCCCTTCTAGCTTGGCCCCAATTAACAACCTCAGGGGTTCATCAGGTTTCAGTCGGACAATATCACGACTGTAGCTTACATCAACCATCAGGGAGGGACAAGAAGCTCCCTAGCAATGATGGAAGTATCAAAGATAATTCGCTGGGCAGAGTCTCACTCTTGCCACCTGTCAGCAATCCACATCCCGGGAGTGGAGAACTGGGAGGCGGATTTCTTGAGTCGCCAGACTTTTCATCCGGGAGAGTGGGAACTTCATCCGGAGATTTTTGCCCAAATACTTCGACGTTGGGGCAAACCAGAGATAGATCTCATGGCGTCTCGCCAGAGCGCCAAACTTCCTCACTACGGGTCCAGATCCAGGGATCCGGAAGCGGTCTCTGATAGATGCTTTGACAGCACCTTGGAAATTCGGGATGGCTTAGGTGTTTCCACCCTTCCGCTGCTTCCTCGATTGATTGCGAAAATCAAACAAGAGAGAGCATCTGTGATTCTAATAGCGCCTGCATGGCCACGCAGGACTTGGTATGCAGATCTAGTGACATGTCATCCTGTCCGCCTTGGTCTCTACCTCTGAGACAGGACCTTCTGATACAGGGTCCATTCAAACATCAAAATCTAACTTCTCTGAAACTGACTGCTTGGAAATTGAACGCTTGATTTTATCAAAGCGTGGTTTTTCTGAGTCGGTTATTGATACCCTGATCCAGGCTAGGAAGCCTGTTACCAGAAAGATTTACCATAAAATATGGCGCAAATACCTATACTGGTGCGAATCCAAACGTTACTCCTGGAGTAAGGTTAGGATCCCTAGGATATTGTCCTTTCTACAAGAAGGTCTAGGAAAAGGGGTTTATCGGCTAGTTCATTAAAGGGACAGATTTCAGCTCTGTCCCATCTTGTTGCACAGGCGTCTGTCAGAAAATCCAGACGTCCAGGCTTTTTGTCAAGCTTTAGCTAGGATCAAGTCTGTGTTTTAAAGCCGTTGCTCCGCCATGGAGTTTAAACTTAGTTCTTAACGTTTTACAAGGTGTTCCATTTGACCCCTTCATTCCATTGATATAAAATGTTATCGTGGAAAGTTCTATTTTTTAATGGCTATTTCCTCGGCTCGAAGAGTCTCTGAGTTATCAGCCCTACATTGTGATTCTCCTTATCTGATCTTTCACTCAGACAAGGTAGTTCTGCGTACTAAACCTGGGTTCTTACCTAAGGTAGTTACTAACAGGAATATCAATCAAGAGATTGTTGTTCCATCCTTATGTCCAAATCTTCTTCAAAGAAGGAACGTCTTCTACACAATCTGGATGTAGTTCGTGCCCTCAAGTTCTACTTGCAGGCAACTAAAAATTTTCGCCAAACTTCTTCCTTGTTTGTCGTTTATTCTGGACAGAGGAGAGGTCAAAAAGCTTCTGCTACCTCTCTCTCTTTCTGGCTTCGTAGCATAATACGTTTAGCCTATGAGACTGCTGGACAGCAGCCTCCTGAAAGAATTACAGCTCACTCCACTAGAGCTGTGGCTTCCACTTGGGCCTTTAAGAATGAGGCCTCTGTAGAACAGATTTGCAAGGCTGCAACTTGGTCTTCGCTTCATACTTTTTCCAAATTTTACAAATTTGACACTTTTGCTTCTTCGGAGGCTATTTTTGGGAGAAAGGTTCTTCAGGCAGTGGTTCCTTCTATATAATGAGCCTGCCTATCCCTCCCGTCATCCGTGTACTTTTGCTTTGGTATTGGTATCCCAGAAGTAATGATGACCCGTGGACTGATCGCACATAACAGAAGAAAACATAATTTATGCTTACCTGATAAATTCCTTTCTTCTGTTGTGCGATCAGTCCACGGCCCGCCCTGTTTTTAAGGCAGGTAAATATTTTTCTAAATTATACTCCAGTCACCACTTCACCCTTGGTTTACTCCTTTCTCGTTGATTCTTGGTCGAATGACTGGGACTGACGTAGAGGGGAGGAGCTATATCAGCTCTGCTGGGTGAATCCTCTTGCATTTCCTGTTGGGGAGGAGTTATATCCCAGAAGTAATGATGTCCCGTGGACCTGATCGCACAACAGAAGAAAGGGAATTTATCAGGTAATGCATAAATTATGTTTTCTTGCCCCCCTTGAAATGTTGCTAACTGAATAACTCCAGGAGATACTAACATTTATTGTTCAAAGCTTTTTGTTTGTTTCACTAGTTTGCCCAAGAAATAAAAGTAATAATTACTTGCATCACTAAATTCTGGGGGTGCATTCTAAAGGGTCTAAAATAGTAAAATAAATAAATTGCTCTGCATTAATAGAACACACCAGATGATGACCATTCCCAATCCTGTTCGGTTAGCTTGATAACTTTTAAATTATGGATGATCTAGTTCACCTACATACGTTCTAATTAGGGGAACAATGTGTATACTACTTTTAAAATGTCTTCTTGTTAAGTTTTGGTTTTCACTGTTGTTTAAATATGTATGTGATGAATAAATCAGTTTTCTTGTTAGGCTTGAAGAAGCAACAATCTCTCAAACCAACATTGTGGGAGTTGTCCCTTATTTGTCAGTGACCAATTACTTTGCAATTAAGAACCTGCTTCAGTTGTATTAGTTTCAGTTTACATGTGACCCTGACATTTAATTGATGCTCCTTTATACGCACACTAAATATTTTGAGTAAAGTGTAAATTTAAATGCAATGCATTCTGAAATTTGTAGTATATTTATCACTACAGCTGTATTGTCTACGTTCAGATTTTGTTATCCACTTCTAACTACAAATTCCCCAGAGCTATTGCATCATCCAATGTGTGAAGGGGGCTTGTGCTAAATCGGCTACTAGAGCATATGGGGCTTGTACTGAGAGACTAGAGTCTCACCTGTCTCCTTTTTAAAAGGGAATTGCTATGTGTTTAGTCTGTACTGTAAAGTATATTTTGCTGTTTATTTTGTAGATCCCTTATTATAGACCTTGGCCCATTTTACAGTTGTCCACATTGACAGTGTCCCTGTTTGCATTTAGGAGTTATTCATCTAACAGTAGAAAAGCAGTTGTGAGACTTTGAACCAAGGTAATTTACTATTTTTAAACTCTTAACAACCAGATAAGAGTTTTTTTTTTTATTCATGAACCATTTGAAAACAAAAATACTGCCTTAAATCAACCTTATGTCCCTCCACGGATCTCAAAACTACCATCAGATACAACCCAGTTACAGTTAGAAAGGGAAACACAAAAACCCTCTTTTTCCTTTTTTGTTTTTTAGTAATACCCTTTGTACTGCTAAATATGATAAAACTGACAATATTTGATACATGTATATTGGTTTTATTTACCTGCAGGATAGCTGTGTATGTAGGAACGATTCAATAGTAGTTTAAGGGTTAAAATGATTTGAACCCAGCATTTTCCTTTTAGGATTTCAGTGAGAGTGTACAATTAAAAAAATTTTTTTATTTTTTTATTTTATATATTTCTGTTATCAAGCTTACCTCGTTCTCGTGTGTATTTTTGTTAAAATCAGGTAGATAGCCTCAGGAGTGTTCACAGAACCTGAGCATTATATGGCAACAGATTTGCAAGAAACATTTAACAATTTGAAAATGCTGCAGCCATCTAGTTCTCAAAATCATTCTCTCCACAGATATATATCTCACAGACATGTGCACGCTACCTATCTAGTCTTTTTTTTTTTTTTTATCAACAAAGAATATTATGGATTTATCAATGAGATAATAGAAGTAAATTGGATTTTTTTGTACAGACTGCCTGAATCATAAAAGAAATATATTGGCTTTCTGTTCAAGTAACTACCTTCATTATATATTAGTTTCTGCCCAGACACATCTTAGATTGTAAAACTGTGATGAGATCAGGACCTCATATCCTTTTGTCCTATTTTGTATACTCCAGTACAGCAAACCAGAATATGATGGAACATCACTAAATACATAAATAAATAGTGATGTTGCCATGTTATCTCAGCAATCCTTCCTATGAATAGTATTACATATCTACACAATATTTGCCCAAACCCTTTAAGGACTGTGTGGCTTAGAATGAGTGAGGAAATTATATATATATCTTATACTATATTATATATATATACTATTATATATATTATATATATATATACTATATTTATTTATTTATTTATTTCAAAGCAGTTTGTCATGACTAGACCATCCAGCCAAGCCTGTGCACTTGGATACATGGATGACAAGGGTTAACCCAAATCACTTTCTAGCAAGATCCAGCATTAAATCCAATCCACACTTATATAGTTTTGCTGCTACCTCTAGTCTTGTGATGTATACATAGATGTTAATCAAATTTTTGTTTGGGTTCAGGCGATACATTTTTGAAAATATACACTGTCTGGGGATCTGTCAGGGGAAATGGATTCAGGGGGCCCGCCAGCATCCTCAGACCAGAGGGATCTCCCTCCGGACCTTGTGAACGCAGCCCAAAGACAGGACAGGCTCCTAAACTTCCCAACAAATAAAGCAGATGAGGGAAACTGAGCACTCTGTGTCCCTCCTACAGTGCCGGAGAGAGGAGGAGAGCAGGGAGTGTTAGAGGATTCGGAATACCATTTATTTAAAGCA
Source organism: Bombina bombina (assembly GCF_027579735.1). Lineage (NCBI taxonomy): Eukaryota > Metazoa > Chordata > Amphibia > Anura > Bombinatoridae > Bombina > Bombina bombina. The sequence goes on along the minus strand of NC_069502.1, from coordinate 482,156,891 downwards.
TACTCTGTACTGAGTGGACTCGTCTGGGGCAGGCAGGCACGCACGTGAGTTAATTTAATAATATATGTTAAGAAGCTCAGGCTGGGAATGAAAGGGAGGCACTTCTCAGTGTCACATCTCACATGTACTGCATGCCCTTTCAAAACAGACCTTGGAACGGCAATATTACAAATGACATTCTTGAAAAACCCAGAATTTGTTATTTGCGTTACGAAGTACTGTTTTTTGAATGCTACGCTAGTACATGTGAGATGTGACACTGAGAGTGGCTCACCTTTCATCCCCAGCCTGAGCCTCTCTTAACTATTATTTATTATATTAAACTATGTGCGTGCGCCTGCATTTAAATAATTGGTATTTACGAATCCTCCTAACACTCCCTGCTCTCCTCTCTCCGGCACTGTAGGAGGGACACAGAGTGCTCAGTTCCCTTCATATGCTTTATTTGTTGGGACGTTTAGGAGCCTGTCCATGTCTTTGGGCTGTGTTCACAAGTCGGAGGGGGATCCCTCTGGTCTGAGGATGCTGGGGCCCCCTGAATCCATTTTCCCCCGACAGATCCTCCTAACCGGCAGCCCTAAGCTGGCTTCAGTTGCAACAAGATGGTACTGCAGGCTGTGTGCCTCTCTAACATATTATTAACTACGTGCCTACCTGCCCCCAGTGCCCACTCAGTAAAACACGATTCAATAAGCACCTACACGATAATAAGGGAAAGGAGTTTCAAACGGCTGCAGTAATAGTAAAAGCTACTACACTTACCAGTTACCTCGCAAGTCGCCAGACAGTCACAGAGTTCTGGCGGGTAAAAAGTAACATTAATATTGCATCTAAAATGTATCAATTTCAGGAGCAGAGCAGCAATTAGCCAATAATTGCAAAGTACTGCACTAAAAATGTGCCGGTTGTCAATTTGAAAGTACTGCACTGGCCAGAAAAAAATAAAAACTTGTTGAAGAAAATTCTATGCTTAACGGACCTGGCCGTTCTTTTTCTGCAGGCAGGCTCCAGTTTCTGCGATAAGATCGCAGATCACACTATGTTCTGCCTTGGGGACCCTAACCCCCCCCCCCCAACTTAAATATAATTTAAATTAGAGGAAATTAATTTAACAAAAATAAATAAATTATTCCTATTTAAAACTAAATACTTACCGATAAAATAAACCCTAAGCTAGCTACAATATAACTAATAGTTACATTGTATCTAGCTTAGGCCTAGATTTAGAGTTTGGCGGTAGCCGTGAAAACCAGTGTTAGAGGCTCCTAACGCTGGTTTTAGGCTACCGCCGGTATTTGGAGTCACTCAAAATAGGGTCTAACGCTCACTTTCCAGCCGCAACTTTTCCATACCGCAGATCCCCTTACGTAAATTGCGTATCCTATCTTTTCAATGGGATTTTTATAACTCCGGTATTTAGAGTCGTGTCTGAAGTGAGCGTTAGACATCTAACGACAAAACTCCAGCCGCAGGAAAAAAGTCAGTAGTTAAGAGCTTTCTGGGCTAACGCCGGTTTATAAAGCTCTTAACTACTGTACTCTAAAGTACACTAACACCCATAAACTACCTATGTACCCCTAAACCGAGGTCCTCCCACATCGCCGACACTCGAAAAAATTTTTAACCCCTAATCTGCCGACCACCACCTACGTTATCCTTATGTACCCCTAATCTGCTGCCCCTAACACCGCCGACCCCTGTATTATATTTATTAACCCCTAATCTGCCCCCCACAACGTCGCCTCCACCTGCCTACACTTATTAACCCCTAATCTGCCGACCGGACCTGAGCGCTACTATAATAAAGTTATTAACCCCTAATCCGCCTCACTAACCCTATCAGTACAAAAAATAAAAAAATATTTACAAACATAAGAAAAATATTACAACAATTTTAAACTAATTACACCTACTCTAAGCCCCCTAATAAAATAACAAAGCCCCCCAAAATAAAAAAATGCCCTACCCTATTCTAAATTACTAAAGTTCAAAGCTCTTTTACCTTACCAGCCCTGAACAGGGCCCTTTGCGGGGCATGCCCCAAGAAATACAGCTCTTTTGTTCCGATCAGCCAATAGAATGCAAGCTCAATTTGATTGGCTGATTGGATCAGCCAATCGGATTGAACTTGATTCTGATTGGCTGATTCCATCAGCCAATCAGAATATTCCTACCTTAATTCCGATTGGCTGATAGAATCCTATCAGCCAATCAGAATTCGAGGGACGCCATCTTGGATGACGTCATTTAAAGGAACCGTCATTCGTCATTCAGTCGTCGGCCAGGATGGATGTTCCGCGGTGGAGGTCTTCAGGATGCTGCCGCTTCGCTCCGGATGGATGCCGCTTGGATGAAGACTTCAATTGGATGGAAGACCTCTTCTGGCCCGCTTGGATGAAGACTTCAGCCGGATCATGGACCTCTTCAGCCCCCCGCTTGGGCTTGGATCAGGACATCGGAAGAGCTCTTCTGGACCGATCGGTGAACCTGGTATGGTGAAGACAAGGTAGGATGATCTTCAGGGGCTTAGTGTTAGGTTTATTTAAGGGGGGTTTGGGTTAGATTAGGGGTATGTGGGTGGTGGGTTGTAATGTTGGGGGGCTTGGGTATTGTATGTTTTTTTTTACAGGCAAAAGAGCTGTATTTCTTGGGGCATGCCCCGCAAAGGGCCCTGTTCAGGGCTGGTAAGGTAAAAGAGCTTTGAACTTTAGTAATTTAGAATAGGGTAGGGCATTTTTTTATTTTGGGGGGCTTTGTTATTTTATTAGGGGGCTTAGAGTAGGTGTAATTAGTTTAAAATTGTTGTAATATTTTTCTTATGTTTGTAAATATTTTTTTATTTTTTGTAACTTAGTTCTTTTTTATTTTTTGTACTTTAGCTAGTTTATTTAATTGTATTTATTTGTAGCAATTGTATTTAATTAATTTATTGATAGTGTAGTGTGAGGTTAATTGTAGGCTAGTTTATTTAATTAATTTATTGATAGTCTAGTGTTAGGTTTATTTGTAACTTAGGTTAGGATCTTCTTTCTTACAGGTAAAATTTGTAATTATTTTAAACTATTTTAGCTATTAATAGTTCTTAACTATTTAATAGCTATTGTACCTGGTTTAAATAAATAACAAAGGTACCTGTTAAAATAAATATAAATCCTAAAATAGCTATATATATATAATTATAATTTTATATTGTAGCTATATTAGGATTTATTTTACAGGTAAGTATTTAGCTTTAAATAGGAATACTTTATTTAATAAGAGTTAATTAATTTCGTTAGATTTAAATTATATTTAACTTAGGGGGGTGTTAGTATTAGGGTTAGACTTAGCTTTAGGGGTTAATACATTATTAGAATAGCGCCGAGATTCGGTCGGCAGATTAGGGGTTAATCATTTGAAGTTAGGCTAGTCGGCGATGTTAGGGAGGGCAGATTAGGGGTTAATACTATTATGATAGGGTTAGTGAGGCGGATTAGGGGTTAACTAACTTTATTATAGTATGCGCTCACGGTCCCGGTCAGCAGATTAGGGGTTAATAAGTGTAGGCAGGTGGAGGCGACGTTGTGTGGGGGGGCAGATTAGGGGTTAATAAATGTAAGACTAGGGGTCGGCGATGTCTAGGGCAGCAGATTAGGGGTAGATAGGGATAATGTAAGTAGCGGCGGTTTACGGAGCGGCAGATTAGGGGTTAATAATAATATAGCAGGGTGTCAGCGATAGCCGGGGGCGGCAGCTTAGGGGTTAATAAGTGTAAGGTTAGGGGTGTTTAGGACTCGGGTAAATGTTAGAGTGTTAAGTGCAGACGTAGGAAGGGTTACCGCATAGCAAACAATGGGGCTGCGTTAGGAGCTGAACGGGCTTTTCTTGCAGGCTGTTAGGTTTTTTTTCAGCTCTAATCCAGCCCCATTGTTTCCTATGGGGGAATCGTGCACGAGCACGTTTTTTAGGCTGGCCGCGTCCGTAAGCAACTCTGGTTATAGAGAGTTGAAGCTGCGTTAAAATTGCTCTACGCTCCCCCTTTTCTTTGGAGCCTACGCAGCCTTTACTGTGGACTCTCGATACCAGAGTTATTTTCATGGTGCGGCCAGAAAAAAGCCGGCGTTAGTTTTTCGGGTCGTTACCGACAAAACTCCAAATCTCGGCCTTAGGGTTTATATTTATTTTACAGGCAACTTTGTATTTATTTTAACTAGGTACAATAGTTATTAAATAGTTATTAACTATTTAATAACTACCTAGCTAAAATAAGTACAAAATTACCTGTAAAATAAATCCTAACCTAAGTTACAATTACATCTAACACTACACTATAATTAAACTAATTACCTAAGCTACCTACAATTAATTACAATTAAATTCAATAAACTAAATTACGGGGAAAAAAACACTAAATTACAGAACATTTTTTTTTTTGCAAGAAGTTTAAACTAATTACACCTAATCTAAGCCCCCTAATAAAATAAAAAGCCCCCCAAAATAATAAAATGCCCTACCCTATACTAAATTACAAATAGCCCTTAAAAGGGCGTTTTGTTGGGCATTGCCCCAAAGTAATCAGCTCTTTTACCTGTAAAAAAAGAATACAATACCCCCCCAACATTACAACCCACCACCCACAGACCCCTACTCTAAAACCCACCCAATACCCCCTTTAAAAAAAACTAACACCACTTAAAAAAATCCCCCAAGAAGATCTTGACTTGCTTAATGCACCTATAACATGCCAGGAGATTAACCAAGCCATTAAAGGATTAAAGAGAAATAAAGCCCCAGGCCCGGACGGCTTCCCAGGTTCTTTTTATAAAGATCTTCAAAAATCGGTGGTACCACATTTAGTAACTATTTTTAATAATATTTTGCAAGGAACAGATATACCACAAGATATGTTGACTGCAAGGGTGACAATTATCCCAAAGCCGAGGAAATGCAAACAATATTGTCAAAACTATAGGCCAATTTCACTAATAAACCAGGACCTTAAACTTTTCACCCAAATCTTGGCAAATCGATTGGCTACCCCCATCAAAAATTTAATAAATAATGATCAAGTGGGATTCATAGCTCAAAGAGAGGCCCCAGATAATGTAAGAAAGATTATAGACTTGATAAATTTAGCAACAAATAAAGGAATGCCTTCTCTGTTTCTTACCCTGGATGCGGAGAAGGCATTTGACAGGATTAATTGGGATTACATGCTAGCAGTCCTAAATAAGGTAGGAATCAAGGGTCCATTTTATATGGGGTTAAAAAAGTTGTACTCTACGCCGGATGCGTTTATCAGATTATCGGGATACCAATCGAAGCAAATCAGGATCAGGAATGGGACCAGACAGGGCTGCCCACTTTCACCGTTGTTGTTTGCATTATGTATTGAACCATTAGCACAGAAAATTAGAGACAACCCCAATATCACAGGAATCAAAGTAGGTGAAAACAAATACAAAATATCATTGTTTGCGGATGATGTCATCCTCGCAGTCACTAAGCCTCTACTTTCCCTTCCAGTAATATACTCAGAGATAGGTAGGTTCAGCTCACTATCAGGGTACAAGGTGAATGAAGGTAAATGCGAGGCCTTAGATATCCATCTACCTATTCACACGAAAAAATTATTGGAGATTAATTTTACCTTCTCTTGGGAAAAAACATCCATCAAGTATCTAGGTGTTTTTCTTTCACGAAATGTACACAATCTATACAAAGAAAATTATACAGTTATATTTAAGCAGGTTAAAGCTTTGTTGACCACTTGGGGGGGGGGGACTACCAGACTTAATATCTTACTATTATGCCGCTAGAATGGCCCAAACCATCCAATGGCACAGAACGACAAAGACTCCGCCATTGGTTCAGTTAGAAATTGACATCATGGAGGTAGGCAGACTAGATAGATTACTGTGGGCAGACAAACAAGAAACACCTCAAACTCTACGACAATATGTAGCAATACACCACACCATTATTTTATGGGATAAATTAAAGATAACCTTTACAATTATCAATAATCGATCCCAGGCTACACCCCTGATACCCATCAAGTCAATAACAAATTCACAAGTGCAGGGAAAATGGTAAAATAAGGGCTTATATCGTATAGCAGATGCAGTTCTCAATGGTAGGATATTATCTTTTCAACAATATGAAGAACTGGGGAAACCTGACAGAAATCTCTGGTTCCACTACCTACAACTCACATCCAGGGTACAAGAGGTATTAGGAAACACAAAGAAAGAACATAACACCATATACGAGTCATTGTGCTTAACTAGAGAATATAAGAGGGGTATAGTTACTTTACTATATCCAATTTTCAACATCAAAGAGAGGGATTAAAAAAACAATAGCATGATGAAATGGGAACAGGACTTAGGTAGATCTTGGTCAGTCGAGTCCTGGGCAGAAAATATCCAGAGAGGTCTCAAATTCTCCCCTAATGCTACATTAAAAGAAAATTACCTCAAGGTATTACATAGATGGTACATCTACCCCAATAGGTGGGCTAAAGCTGAGGATCGGGAACATGATAAATGTTATAGAGGATGCGGCGAAGCGGGGACATATCTACATATGTGGTGGCATTGTAGGGGAGTCAGGCGGGTATGGGATCACATTTCACACTATTTAAGCTTAATACTTGAAGCAGATATAGCCCTTTCTCCAGAGCAGGCCCTTCTGCATTTCCCATTAGAAGGGCATCTAAAGAGGCACTCCAAGTTAGTTAATATGATATGTACTGTTACACGTATGTGCATAGCTAAGTTTTGGAAAACAGATGTTCCTACCTTTGAATACATTGAAAAGAGAATAGAATATCACTATAATATGTCCAGTGCCACGGCAGAACTCCTAGATTCTAGAGACCGCTTCATCGAAATGTGGGAACCATATATTATGCATATTGAAGGAACTAGAAGGTTGGGACGGACTGTCAGGTAGAGGATTAGCTTTGAAGGAGACAATATATAAGAGTGTTTCTTTCTGCTGGAGATAAGATATTATGTTTAATATGATGACAAGTTTATTCGGAGTAAAATACCGACAATTATATATTGAATGTGACTCTTGTACAGACTGAACCTGTGATGTTAACTGTTTGAAGTTCATTTGTATTAGGATGTTTTGATTTGAAAATCAATAAAAATATTTAAACAAAAAAAACTAACACTACCCCATTGAAGATCATCCTACCTTGAGACATCTTCACCCAGCCGGGCACAAGTGGTCATCCGATCTGGCCAGAAGTCTTCATCCGATGGGGCAGAAGAGGACATCCAGACTGGCAGAAGTCTTCATCCTATCCGGGCAGAAGAGGACATCCGGACCGGGAGAAGGCTTCATCCATGCGGCATCTTCTATCTTCATGCATCTAATGAGGAGCGACTCCATCTTAAAGACATCCGGCGTGGAGCATCCTTCCAGCACGATGACTAACGACGAATGATGGTTCCTTTAAATGACGTCATCCAAGATGGCGTCCCTCAAATTCTGATTGGCTGATAGGATTCTATCAGCCAATCGGAATTAAGGTAGGAAAAATCTGATTGGCTGATTAAATCAGCCAATCGGTTTGAACTTCAATCCGATTGGCTGATTGGATCAGCCAATAGAATTGACCTTGCATTCTATTGGCTGATCCAATTGGTTTGAACCTCAATCCGATTGGCTGATTAAATCAGCCAATCAGATTTTTCCTACCTTAATTCCAATTGGCTGATAGGATTCTATCAACCAATTGGAATTCGAGGGACGCCATCTTGGATGACGTCATTTAAAGGAACCGTCATTTGTCGTTAGTCGTTGTGCTGGAAGGATGCTCCGCGCCGGATGTCTTCAAGATGGAGTCGCTCCTCGTCAGATGGATGAAGATAGATAGATGCCGCTTAGATGAAGCCTTCTCCTGGTCTGGATGTCCTCTTCTGCCCAGAATAGGATGAGAGACTTCTGCCGGTCTTGATGTCTCTCTTCTGCCCCATTGGATGAAGACTTCTGGCCGGATTGGGATGACCACTTGAGCCCGGCTGGGTGAAGACGTCTCAAGGTAGGGGTGATCTTCAATGGGGTAGTGTAGGTTTTTTTTAAGGGGGTATTGGGTGGGTTTAGAGTAGGGGTGTGTGGGTGGTGGGTTGTAATGTTGGAGGTGTTATTGTATTCTTTTTTTACAGGTAAAAGAGCTGATTACTTTGGGGCAATGCCCCGCGCAAAAGGCCCTTTTAAGGGCTAATTTGTATTATTTTGGGGGGGCTTTTTTATTTTTTTAGGGGGCTAGATTAGGTGTAATTAGTTTAAACTTCTTGTAAAAAAACAATTCTGTACAGTTAGTGTTTTTTTCCTCCCGTAATTTAGTTTATTGAATTTGCATTGTAATTAATTGTAGGTAGTTTAGGTAATTAGTTTAATTGATAGTGTAGTGTTAGGTGGTAATTGTAACTTAGGTTTAGGATTTATTTTACAGGTAATTTTGTACTTATTTTAGCTAGGTAGCTAGGTAGCTATTAAATAGTTAATAACTATTTAATAACAATTGTACTAGTAAAATAATACAAAGTTGCCTGTAAAATAAAAATAAACCCTAAGATAGCTACAATGTAACTATTAGTTATATTGTAGCTAGCTAGGGTTTATTTTATAGGTAAGTATTTAGTTTTAAATAGGAATAATTTAAGTGGCGGGCGGTGTCCGGTAGCGGCAGATTAGAGGTTAATAGTATAATGCACGGTGGCAAAGATGTCCGGGGGGCGGCAGATTAGAGGTTAATAAATGTAAGATTAGGGGTATTTAGGACTCCGGGTTTGGGTCTATGTTAGGGTGTAAGGAGTGCTGACATATTTTTTCTTTCCCCATAGAATCAATGGGGCTGCGTTAGGAGCTGAACGCTGCTTTTTTAGTTTTTTTTTTTTCAGCCAGTTCAGCCCCATTGTTTCCTATGGAAAATCGTGCTATGATCACGTTTAGCCCAGCTTACCGCTACCCCCGTAAGCAACGCTGGTATTGAGGTGAGATGTGGAGCTAAATTCTGCTCAGAACCGTCACCTTTTTGCGGCTAACGCAGGTTAAAAAAAACCTGTAATACCAGCGTTGACTTAAGGGAGCGGGTTGGAAAAAAAAGGAGCGTTAGCACCGCACAGCCATTACCGTCAAAACTCGTGTTCTAGCCGATAATTTGTGTCACACAAGCCATAGCTGACTCACTGAGCAGGTTTCATGTTGGAATTCTAGTGCGCAGAGTGCTCCAAAAGCATATGTGCATATGCTGCTGAAATCCAGTAATAACTTTAAACTAGAAGGTTTCTTTGGGTAATCCCCCCCCCCAAAACCCCCCCCCCTCTAAATTGTGCTCCGATGGTAGCGATATTAACAAGTCCTCATCTTTCAGCTTGCATCATGGATGTGTGTAAAATAATATATATACTGTGTGTGTATATATGTATGTGTGGTGTATATATATTTATAATCTTGACCTATGGATATATTTACAAAATAAGCATTGATCATTGAGTAAACATTATGCCTTTTAAGAACTTAATGAGTTCAAAATAATATTTGCATGTAAGATGTTGTCATAGAGCTATTTACATGCAAAGTTTAGTGTTGTGTTTACAGAGATACTGTGCCCTCTGCATAATTTTTCTTGATCTGTAGCATTGGTTTATGATCACTATAGTATGAAATGCCTAAATACACATGAAACAGCTGGTAGCTGCAAGTAGTTATTGAGGAATCTATATGTGATTTGTGCAACTTCCCTTGGACTGTATACTTACAATTATAAGAACTGATTACATTTTATTTATTTTTATACATTTTAGTTGGGCAATGATTATCTGTAGACTTCTGTTATTTTACAAATGTTTTTTTTGTTGTTTTTTTTGTTTAGAGAAAAACCATCATGGCTGAAAAAACCCCCAAGCTTTACTACTTCAATGGAAGAGGCAAGATGGAATCTATCAGATGGTTATTAGCTGCAGCTGGTGTTGAGGTTTTGTACCATAAACGCTGATACAACAATGAAAGGTCACAATTGCAAGTGTTTCATTCTAAAGTGCTTAGTACCTGGAAAACCAGAAGCATTTATCTTCCCAGCACTTTAATGTGCTTTGTAAATGCTCTTGTCCCAGATCATATCCATGACAAATGAACTACAGTTGTGCTATAACTTCAAGTGAGAGAACACCCCACCACTGCTTGATCAAATGTTTCATAGTGCATTACCGTACATGTGTGATTGTTATACCTTCAGCACCCCTGTCATAATGAACTACTTAAAGGGACTCTCAAGTCAAAAATTAAACTTTCCATTATTCAGATAGAGCATGCAATTTTAAACCACCTTTCCATTTACTTCCATTAACAAAATGTGCAGTCTTTTTATATTTAAACCTTTTGAGTCACCAGCTCCTACTGAGCATGTGCAAGAATTCACAGAATAAGCGTGTATGCATTTGTGATTGCTGATGTCTCTGTCACATTTTACAGGGGGAGTGGAAAGTAGACAGTAACTTTTAAAAATTGTCCAGAAAAAAAAATCTACTACTCATTTGAAGTTCAGACTAAGGGGCATATTTATCAATGTGCGAGCGGGACATGATTACGAAGTAGCATATCATGTCCGCTGCACATCAATAAATGCAGACAGCATACGCTGTCGGCAATTATCATTGCACCAGCAGTTCTTGTGAACTGCTGGTGCAATGCCGCACCCTGCAGATTCGCTAGCAGCGGTGTCAATCAACCCGATCGTATTTGATCAGGTTGATTTCTGTCCTGTTGCCCTCAGAGCACGCGGACACCGCTGCTTTTTTATTATTATCAGGTATTTGTAGAGCGCCAACAGGTTCCGCAGCGCTATGATCATAGGTGGGTATATAAAAATTATTACAGGGATCAAATGGGGAGGGAGGGTTCTGCCGAGAGTTTGCACTGTTGTAGTCGGCTTTTATGAAGGTGAATTACAAACAGCTGTGCTCACCAGGCTTACATGCTATGGGGGTTTTAGGGGGTAGCAGTGGAAGATAGGAAGTTAATGTAGGCTCGTAAGCGTCCCTGAATAGTAGAGTATTCAGGGAGCACTTGAAGCTTTTAAAACTAGGGGATATTCTTGTGGAGTGAGGCAGAGAGTTCCATAAGATGGGAGCAATCTGGAGAAATCGTGTAGACGGAGAATGTTGAGGAGGTAACAAGAGAGGAGGAGAGTAGGAGATCATGAGCGGCGCAAAGGGGATGGGAGGGAGAGTATCTGGAGACAAGGTCTGAGATGTAGGGGGGAGCAGTGCAATTGAGGGCTTTGTGTCGGAGTGAGAATTTTGTGTTTAATTCTGGAGGCAAGAGGAAGCCAGTGAAGGGATTGGCAGAGAGGTGCAGCAGATGAAGAGTGACGTGCAAGGAAGATGAGCCTGGAAGGAGGCATTCATTATGGATTCTAAAGGAGCTAGGCGGCAGCTAGGGAGACCAGAGAGGATAGAATTTCAGCAGTTGAGGCGGGAAAGGATGAGACAGTGGATTAAAATCTTTGTTGTGTCTTGTGTAAGGAAATGTATAATTTTAGTAATGTTTTTAAGGTGGAAGCGGCAGGCTTTAGCCAAGGACTGAATGTGAAAGAAAGATCTGAGTCCAGTGTGACACCAATACATCGGGCATGTGAGGTTGGGGTAATGATGGAGTTATCAACCGTTATAGAGACATGGGGGGTGGAGATTTTGGAAGAAGGGTGGGAAAATAAGGAGCTAATTTGGAGAGATTTAGCTTGAGGTAGTGAGAGGACATCCATGATGAGATATGAGAGAGACAGTGACATGGGTTAGCAAGAAAGGAGATAGCTGCTTCATAACTTCTGTTTCTGGCGAGCATGAAGGGGAAACAAGGGGCCGCAAATCTGCAGGGGGTGACATTGCACTAGCAGTTCAAAAGAACTGCTGGTGCAATGATAAATGCCGTCTGCGTATGCTGACGGCATTTATCGATGTGCAGCGGACATGATACACTACTTTTGTATCATGTCCATTTGCTATTTTATTGTCTTGTTATCTTGCATTTGTTGATTATGCAAATATACTGTGTTGACTGGTCCTTTAAAGGACAGCTTTTTTAGGATGTTTGAATCACAGCACAGGTGAAGTGATATATTCAGATGCTCTCATCTAAGGTAATATTGAAAATGAGTGAGGAAGACTGGGCTAAACTAATAAACATGTTAGACATACGCGCCCCTGTCCACTGAAGCTCGCCTCTTGCGGGCTGAATTCCGCTGCCGGAATTCAGCATTGCACAAGAACGCAATATTGCGCTCTTTTGCAACGCTGCCTGCGCACAACCAATCACGCGGGCAGGAGCTGTCAATCTCACCTAGTCGGACGAGACCAGGAAGATTAAAATTTACCACCTAAGAGGTGGTGAAGAGATTAGGGAAGCAGAGGTCTGATGACCGCTGCTTCATAAATACAGACTACAGGTTCTCTTGTGCAGTCGTAGGCAGGTGAAGCCTGCCGAACAATTTTATAAATCGACCCCTAAGTGGGTCACACATTTTACTCTGTCAATTTTAAAACATTTAAAAGCGCTTACTGAGCAAAAAAAGCATAAACAATGAATTGCCACAAAACTTTGCACAAGCATCACTGCCCAAGCCTGTTGTAGAAGTTTAATCAGATTCCCACACTGCAAAAAAATCCCGTTACAAGAATATTTTATTTTTGTTGCTTGGAATATTGTAATGTTGAAAATATTTCCTGAATAAATTAAACTCCATTTTATTGGTAGCATAAGATGTGTATTTTAATTGTTCAGTGATTCTTGTGCTGGAGTGATCCACACTGCAGCAATATTTATCTGTTAGACATGAATACACAAACTAACCAACATAAGAAGAAAGGACCTATTGTTAGAGCACAATGGGAGCTGTAGTTGGAAGATTTATGCTTTCAGGCTGGATAATGAATAGTAATAAGATTTATTATCTACAGTAGCAGGATTACTGCCAATCATACTATTGCTTTTCCTCTTCAGAGCTGTTTTTTTATTTTAGCACTTTACAGATGACTATTTCATACTGGGCGCTGCCATGCTGGAATGTAAGTATCCATGCGCCCTGTGACAGAAGTGGTGTATCGTCACAGATCAGTGACATTGCTGCCTTTATTACAGCTATACATTGCCCTTTGTTTAATCTTACTCAATAGAGAGTGTTGCCTTTAAATTATTGCATTTTTAAACAGTTTAAAAGTTTTATATAACAAAAAAACAAACTAAAAACCACTCAGTAATAATACAGAGCAATGCAGCCCCTGCACAAATATACAGGAGACTCCTGGAGGCGGGCGAAGCATAGCAGGAAGGGGCCTTTGACCTGGAGAGGAAGAGGCACAGGGATTTGGTGGAGAAGAACAAAGGGGTGGGGTAGGATAGAGGATTATTTAAGGACTGAGCGGGAAAAGTAGCAGGTTATTGAGAAAATTAATGTTACAGCATCTCCCTCCCTCCCCTTTTTGTTTTTTTCAGTATTCTTATTGCCGCAGCTGGTTGGTGGGCGTGCTAGTTTTTTGCAATACAGCCGGTTGTGGCCAATTGGTAGGGTTGCAATATTGCCTTCCCATGGGGTGGGAGTGCAAGTTGGAGGTACTCTAGGGACAAGGGGTTCCTTAAAGACATATGTTAATTATTATTGACTTACTCAACCACATGCAGGGTTGTGTCCAGGGGAATGACGGCCATATTATGAATAGATTGAACTAGCACCGCTTGATGGTTGATGATTAATGATATTTGCACTGTTATTTATAAAGTTATTTAAGGATTTTTTTTAAAAGGTTATTTATTTAATAAAGAAGCTGCGGACAAGTTACACCAAACAAAGAAGTCTGATGTCATTATCTATAATGTTGTGTGGTTTGAAAGGTTGAGATGGTGGGTAATTTTACTGGGCCGGAACATGACGACTTAAAAGGTCAAGCTCTTGCTCTGTGTTGTGCACGCTCAACTGAAGACAACAATGTCACTGTTCTATGAATGTGCACTGCTTTTGTCACAGGCTGTGAGAAGCTCCAAGATGGTGGTGACCTGTGTGAATATGCTGAGCTTCACTAACTAGCACCTGTAAGGGGTTTAAAACAAAGCAATCTTTTTTTAAAGAGCTGCAAGCACAGGAGGAAACAGCATGGTGGGCAGTAACCCTATAACTGTAGTTGTATCTAGGAGTTTAATGTCCCTTTAATTTGCACACTTAAGTTAATTACTAAAAAAAGGGGTAACAAAAATAATAAAGTATATTGCCTGTAGTGTGGGGATCACAGAAAACTGCACATTATTGTGGTCACCCTACAAGATGAATAGGGCTGCCTTATGCATTTTAGCTCTTGTGCACATTGAAGGGGTTCAGAACTTAAAATTTTCAGTGTAGATGAGGATACAACAGGCAAAAGCTGCTATTTCAAATGACAATACAGAGGTAAATGAGCTATTTTTAAAACAACTTAATACAGTCAGATGGTAAAATGGACGATTGGTACACATTTTAAGGAGAGAGAAATTGACAGTACACTTCTTCTTTAAAGGGACAATAAACACTAAATATATTTCATGAGGTTATGAACCACATCCCTCTAGTCTGGGTGCAGCCATGTTGAGATCTGTGTTAAACTATATTCCAGTAATCTCCTTCAGATACCTGCAGTATAATCTAGGTACCATAAAGGCAGCACCCATGATTGGGTGATGAGGGAGGGGAATAAAATGCAAGTAGTGAATTAGTGCCCAGTTTTTAAAAATTATATTAAAAATAGGGGCACTTTCATTCATGAAAGTTTACATTGCAGCATATTTTACAAATACCTTTCTCTTCATTAAAGCCGGATCAGAAGACTATACACCCAAAATGTTTAACCCCTTTTGAGTGCTAAGCGGGATCTAATTTTTTTTTGTTTTTTTTTTTTTTTTTTGTTTTGTTTTTTTTATTTAAAAAAAAAAATTGTTTTTTTTTTACTCCCCCCCCCCCCCAGATCCCCAAGACTTATACCATTGGAAGGTCAGCGATTACCTTTCCAACGGGGTGGGTCTTGGGGGTCTGTAGCTGCTTAGATGCCTGAGATACAGGCTTCTAAGACAGCATGACCCCCTATGCTGTCCATTGTAATTTTTAATAAAGTTGGGCGGTGACGTCATTGCGCGTGACGTCGCCACACCTAACAGAAGCCCCGGCGATGCCTGTCCCTATACAGGCCCGATCGCCGGGTGGGAGTCTATGGGAGCCCCCAGATTGCTTTTAAGGGTAGGTGAGTGCTAGCGACGGCTCTGAGCCATTGTTAGCACTCAAGGGGTTGGGGACATGAAAACCAAAATGTGTCTTTATGTTTCAGATAGAGCATGCATTTTGTAAACAACTTTCCAATGTATTTCTATTATCAATGTGCTTCATTCTCTTGGTATACTGTCTTGAAAGGGCAGCAATGCACTACTGGAAGCTAGTTGAGCACACTGGTGTCTGCACATATAAGCTTCTTGTGATTGGCTTACCAATCAGCAGGTAGCTTCCAATTCCCGGGGCCTATCTAGATATGCTTTTCAGTAAAGGCTACCAGAGAATAAAGGACAATAAGATAAAATATATTTATCATCTTTTACATGTAATACACAAACAGATTCCTCAGTGCTTACACATGGGTTGCAATATCTAAAGAAATAAAATGTGTATTTTTGCATCTAGAATTACCTTTATTCTCCATAGTCTCCAGGGCACTGCCATATGTAAAGGAAACTATGGTGAATATTCGTTTATAGAGCTCTTTTACAGATAGTTGTATACATAATTTTTTATTTATTTTTGTGTGCATAAGGGAATGCTTTTTTATGGCAAAGTATTGTTTTTATTGTTATCCCACATGTATTGCTAAAAGTATTCGAGATGTTTCTTTAAGACTAACCTCTAAGAGGGGACTGGAGGGTGTTGTGAATCTCAGAGTTTAGGACAATCCTAACACCTTGCAAACACTCTGTCAAGATCCTTTGCTGCTTTTTCTTTTTGAAGACAAAGTGGACTGTACATATCAGAAACCATACCCCCACTCTAATGTAGAATCAGCAGTGCAACCCACCATACCACAGGCAAATTCAGGCTGCTTGGTTCGGGAACATAGCATTAAACAGAGGTACACGAGCGGCCTCTGCTATTCCATATTAGAACAAGGCCTCTGTGTCTTAAAAAAAGGTTAAGGATCTAAATGGGTGTAATAGGAGTCACAAACAAAGCACTGAGGGTTTCGGACTATGAGGGCCTATTTATCAAGCTCCGAATGGAGCTTGAGGGCCAGTGTTTCTGGTCTCGCCAGAAACAGCAGTTATAAAGCAAGCGGTCCCGCCTGCCCCATAACCCTGTCCGCCTGCTCTGATGAGGCGGGACAGAGGCGGACAGAGCTCACAAGAGCTGCTGGTACAATGCTGAATACGGAGAGCGTATTGCTCTCCGCATTCAGTGATGTCTGTCGTGACCTGATCCGCACTCTCGGATCAGGTCCTGACAGACATTTGATAAATAGACCTCTATGGCAGATCATTAACCTTTTTTAAAAAAAAAATGTGTGACTTTAGTGTTCCTTTTAAAAGTAAGAAACACCTCTTCACATTGTTGTTAGAATCTCAGACACAGCTTTCTTCACACTTCTGTGAACTACTCTGTGATCAGCTTCTGCTTGAAGGAGACTGTGCATGTAGCCAAACTAAAGCTATATGAGAGTATTGTGGGCAGAGGAAACACACCTGTGCATTTAATGTTTACAAGCAGGGGTTTGACAGTAAGTGCTTTTGGTATTGATGCATACTGCATGTTTAGTTATGTATGATCTATTTTTCAAGAGCAGAAAAGCTATAGTTCAATACACTGTTTTTATATCAGTTTTAATTCCCCACAATGGGGACTCGGAACTAGAAGTTGTTGGCTGCAAGGACATACAGGTGCTTACAGGAATAAAAATTACACTTTGTAGGTTTGACGGATACCCCCGGCTACCCCCGACTGGGGTAGCTCCGCCAAACGGGTCTTGCTTCCTCCCTGCCGACTGCAGCTATGTAGCTGGCAAGTGACCACCAGCTTGTAGCCACTTCCTGATGCCTGACAGCACCAGTACTCAGGGTCCCACCCTGTGGCAGGCTCCAGCTACCCAGACTAGGTAGCTCTGCCCAGAGTGTCTTTCCTCTGCCTGGAACAGGCTGCGATGTAGCCCAGGAAAGTGATTTTAGCTGGAGCCCACCCAAATAACTAGACAGACTAGCATTCAGGTGAAAAATAGAACTGATTTTATTGTACAACATACACTCCTTTTATACACACAGCTCATCTTGATAAGACAAAGGACAATCCCACTATTTTCCCGCCATTGCCGCCCCTCCAGACAGCCCAGGCACCTCCATAGGGAGCCATAGTCTCACATAATCCCATAACCTAAGGGCGCACTTCCAGGGGTGTCATTTTAAAGCTCTCGGTCCCATATGCCACAGTTCAAAACAGCATGTTTCGTTACTGGGGACCGGAGTTACAGTCCGTTGAAGTTATGGGGTTAGGGGTGGTCCAAAACCCCCAGTTCCCAAAGGAGCTCCCCTCTGATAATTGTCACAGCTCTTGTTCTCCCTAGGGGCTACCAATCCCCAAAAGAGCAGAGCTCTGGGGGGTAAAGAGCTGCTGGAGCGACCAGTGGTAAAGTTAGCGGGTGTCCTGTGGGCTTACCGGGAGTTCCAGGAGCCCGGGCCAGCCTGAGAGGAGTTAGGCGGGTGTCCGTTGTGAGTGCGGCCGACCGGGAGTTCCAGGAGCCCGGCAAGCCTAGGAGGGTTTTCCTGGTTCATACACCAGCTCTCCACCAAACAAGTTTGGAACACAAAACCATGGCAACCAAAGCTTCCAGAGATTGTGGTTGCCTTTTGCTCTGAGGAGCCCAAAACCACTGAGAAACAACAGGGGTGAGGTTGTAGGGGGGGTGGGGGGTAGCCTTAGCCATCTGGTATCCGTGACATCTTCCCCCCCCCTCCAGTTTGGAAGACCCGGCTAGACCCTTAACGGGTCGGCCTGGGCTGTCCGACGGTGGCCCTCCACTTCTCGGTTGCTGGGAGAGGTTATCCCATCTCTCCTGAGCTTGGGGCATCCTGGGGGGTTCCTGCTGACGTTTATACCCTGCGCCCTAGGCGCAGGGATAGTCACAAAAGGCAACGTCCCGATCAAGTTTTCTAAGGGCTGGCTCCAAAACAATTGCTGTTCCACAAGTTCCAGTGTCCTAAGTTCCATGGCCACACTGCCTCTCTCTTTGACACTCCTGTTTAGTATCGGCTGACCCACCCACAAACAAAGCTAGTGCCAGTTTCCCAGCTGTATTCTCACCCCAGACCAGAGGGTTAGGTTGCTCCTTGGTGGGGCAGGGTAAAGCTCGGGTGCCCAAACATGTGGCACCAACTGGATATACTTTATCCTCCTTGCCCAATGCAACGCCTGCCCTCAGTGAGAAATACTCCGGGACAAGTAAAGGGGTAGAGGACCCTGCCAAGCTACTGAGGGGGAGAGTCAGTCTGTCTCTTCTCCCGAGAAGGAGATCTAACCGCTGGGGAGGAGGGAGGTCTGCTGTCTCTGTTCCATGGGAAAATGTGCTGCCGCTGGGGAGAGAGACAACTGTCTCCTCTCCCAGAAAGGGATTCGGGGGGAACCACTGTGGGGAGAGATATAGATAACCGTCTCTCCCTGCAAGGGGCTTCTCTGTAAGGGGAAGGAGGATGACTACCTCCGCTCCCCGAAGGATGGATCTGCCGCTGGGGAGAGAGGACCGACTGTCTCCTCTCCCAGAAAGGGGGTTCTGCTTACGGGGAGGGAGGACGACTACCTCTGCTCCCAGGGGATGGCTCTGTCACTGGGGAAAGAGACGGACTGTCTCCTCTCCTGCCTCTGCTGCTGGGGAGAGAGGACCGACTGTCTCCTTTCCCCAGAGAGGGGGTTCTGTTTACGGGGAGGGAGGAAGACTACCTCCGCTCCCAGGGGATGGCTCTGCCGCTGGGGAGAGAGACCGGACTGTCTTCTCTCTGGCTCCTGGGCTCTGCCGCTTTGGAGAGAACCGGACTGTCTTCTCTCCTGGCTCTGCCGCTGGGGAGAGAGACCGACTGTCTTCTCTCCTGGCTCCTGGGCTCTGCTGCTTGGGAGAGTTATTGACATCCATCTCTCCTGCAAAGGGTTCTCTGTAAGGGGAGGGAGGACTACTACCTCCGCTCCCCGGGTTTCCTGGAGGCTGTTTACAGGTGCTGGGCAGAGGCCGGCGGCTCTCTGCCCTGTTGTCAGTACTTCTGCTGGGGTGGCTCCCTTGTCCAAGTATATAAGCTCAGAGCCAGACTGCTGATCAGGTATCCCGCAGCCCTGGTTCCCTTTTTTCTTTGCTGCCACTCCTCCACGGTCGAACTCACCATGAATCCCAGAGGGCTGCACCCAGATCTGTATGCACCTGGCATGCTGCTTAGCGAGATCCAGCAGCCTTTTGTATTCCTTGACCAGTGCCTCTTCTTGGTCAATTAAAAAATCCAGATTGTCCAGCAGCCAGGTCTCCTCCCAAGAGATCCAGGCAGTTCCTCTTGGAGCCCAGGAGATATCCTCCAGACCCTGGTCTGTCTTGCTCCAAACTGTGGGTCCTCTATCCTTTTTGTAAACAGCAATCCAGGGCCGCCGAAGCCCTCTGTGGGGGAGCCTTCCTCCAGCCATGGCTGGCGCTTGCATAGCGGAGCCATTGGAGGGCCCGATAGCTGTCCTCCATCCACATCTCTTGCTGGGATCAGTCTATGTAGAACAGCTAGCCATTCATTCTTTGGCTGTTCTCCCAGGAAAGGCCTCTCACGGTCCACCGAACCCGGAATCTCATGGTCATTCGTGGGGAGGACCTTTTAATTTTCCTGCTCCTATTGGAGAGCCTCCCAACCAGAGGTCTCGGAGGGCAAGGTTCCTCCATGCCAGAACGTCCTGTTCCGAACAAGGATCATTTGTTCCGGTCATCATCTTTTGTACTCTTCCTAGGAACTCTGCCTCCATATTTACCGGCTACTGTGGTACGTCTCCTCTGTCAGCAGAAACTGTGTGAAAGAAGCAGATCCCACCGCTGCCAGCCAAGGTGACTGATACCCCGGCTACCCCGACTGAGTAGCTCCACCAAATGGGTTCTGCTTCCTCCCTGCCAACTGCAGCTATGTAGCTGGCAAGTGACCACAACCTGTAGCCACTCCTGATGCCCGACAGCACCACTACTCAGGGTCCCATCCTGTGGCAGGCTCCAGTTACCCAGACTAGGTAGCTCTGCCAGAGTGTCCTTCCTCTGCCTGGAACAGGCTGCTATGTAGCCCAGGAAAGTGATTTTAGCTGGAGCCCACCCAAATAACTAGACAGACTAGCATTCAGGTGAAAAATAGAACTGATTTTAATGTACAACATACACTCCTTTTTATACACACAGCTCATCTTGATAAGACAAAGGACAATCCCACTATTTTCCCGCCATTGCCGCCCCTCCAGACAGCCCGGCACCTCCATAGGAGCCACAGTCTCACATAATCCCAAAATCTAGGGGTGGCAGTTTCGGGGTGATCCCGGTGGAGCGGCGGCACTTCCAGGGTGTCATTTTAAAGCTATCAGTCTCCAGATGCCACAGTCCAAATCAGCATGATTCGTTACTGGGAACCGAAGTTACAGTCCGTTGAAGTTATGGGGTTAGGGGTGTCCAAAACCCCCCGTTCCCAAAGGAGCTCCCCTCTGATAATTGCCACAGCTCTTGTCCTCCCTAGAGGCTACCAATCCCCAAAAGAGCGGAGCTCTGGGGCAAAGAGCTGTTGGAGCGACCAGGGGTCAAGTTAGCGGGTGTCCTGCTGTCCTGTGGACGACCGGGAGTTCCAGGAGCACGGCAAGCCTAGGAGGGTTTTCCTGGTCATACACCAGCTCTCCACAAAACAAGTTTGGAACACAAAACCATGCAACCAAAAGTTTCCAGAGATTGTGGTTGCTTTGCTCTGAAGAGCCCAAAACCACTGAGAAACAGGGGTGGGGGTAGCCTTAGCCGTCTGGTATCCGTGACAGTAGGGTTGAGACCCCATCTTAGTCACCAGGACAAATGTATGAATGGTAAATGGCCTTTGTGGTGCAGGCCCGCTCTTGCAACTGCTGCTTCCTAACCTCTCTGCCATCTCAGAGGTGGTGGATTAAAACCATACCAGACTGATCCATTTTTTTTTATTATTATTAAATCTCCTTCAATGTAGCTCTGTTTTTAGAAGCAGCACAGTATTATAGGAGTTGCATAGCATTCTGGAATTTGCCTCTGTTTTTTTCCCACTGCAGTTCTGCAGCATCCATTGTACAGTGGTGGGGAGTGAACTTCCTGGATGGAAGATTTGCATATTGAACCCTCTCCTCCATGGTATGAGCCCCTTGCGCACACTGTGGAAGGCAGCTGGGAGTACTGGCTCCCACCAGCTTTTTAACCGCAGCAAAGAATAAGGTTCTCTAAATGGCAATGTGCTCTGAGTTAACAGTTTCTGCACAGAATACTCCTCACAACTGGAATATTTTGTTAAATGTATTGCCAATAGTTACAAATAGAGGAATGTTTATTTGGCATATTTTAGTTAGTTTAGGCTTTAATATGTTTAACTTATGTTGGTTCTTTTGTGTTAATTTGATTGTTTTTTGTTTCTTCTTTTAAACTATATAATGCAACAGATCAAACAAATAACTAAGCACTAAATAATAAAACTATATGTTTTATCTATTTTTATTTATACATTAGGATCCAGATAAAGACATTTGTTTTATCACAGCTCAAAAAAAAAAGTAACATTGCATCAAAGTTTAGCATATAGTGCCTGTACAATGTATAGTGTGCTAGTAAACTAGGATTAGTTGCATTTTGGGATAACACAATTACAGTGGATTACTGTGTCTACTCCAGTAACTTGTTCCAGCTGGCTTCTCCAGATAAGGCAAGTAGTGTGGGAAGTTTTGCCATTCAAAACCAGTTGCAGCAAACAAGCTGTTAATGCATTTAAAAGATGTTCACCTGCTACAATACATTTTATTACAAGGCTGCAGAAAAATCTTGTAGTGACACATTTACTGTCCATTTAAGCTGTTGTAAAGATTGTTTTAGGTAGCCAATATTAACACTCAGCTAGATTACGAGTTTTGCGTTATAAGTGGCTCGGTAATAACTTGCAAGTTATTGCCACCGCTCATCTTTAATAGCGCTGGCTGCATTGAGCTCCATACCGCACACAAATACCAGCGTTGCTTTGAACTGGTTTGACGTGCTCGTGGCACGATTTTCTCATAGACATCAATGGGGAGAGCCTGCTAAAAAAAAAGCCTAACACCTGCAATAACGGAGCGTAAAGCTCCGTAACGCAGCCCCATTGATGTCTATGGGGAAACCAAATCTATGTTTACACTTAACACCCTAACATAAACCCAGAGTCTAAACACTCCTAATCTGCTGCCCCGACATCGCTGACACCTACATTACACTTATTAACCCCTAATCTGCCGCCCCCAATGTCGCCGCCACCTACATTTACACTTATTAACCCCTATATCTGCCGCCCCCAACGTCGCCGCTGCCACTATACTTAAAGTTATTAACCCCTAAACCTCTGGCCTAACCCTAACACCCTATCTTTAATATAATTTAAATAAATCTAAAAACAAATTGCTATCATTACCTAAAAAATTCCTATTTAAAACTAAATATTTACCTATAAAATAAACCCTAAACTAGCTACACTATAACTAATAATTACAATTGTAGCTATCTTAGGTTTTATTTTTATTTCACAGCTAAGTTTGTATTTATTTTAACTAGGTAGACTAGTTAGTAAATAGTTATTAACTATTTACTAACTACCTAGTTAAAATAAAACCTAACCTGAGTTACACTAACGCCTAACATTACACTAAAATTAAATAAATTACATTAATTAAATACAATTAACTAAATTACCATAAAATAAACACTAAATTAAACAAAATAAAAAAAGAAATGATCAAATATTTAAACTAATTACGCCTAATCTAATAGCCCTATCAAAATAAAAAAGCCCCCCGAAAATAAAAAACCCTAGCCTACACAAAACTGCCAATAGCCCTTAAAAGGGCCTTTTGCGGGGGCATTGCCCAAAGATATCAGCTCTTTTACCTGTAAAAAAAAAAAATACAAACAACCCTCCAACAGTAAAACCCACCACCCACACAACCAAACTCACCAAATAAAATCCTATCTAAAAAACCTAAGCTCCCCATTGCCCTGAAAAGGGCATTTGGATGGGCATTGTCCTTAAAAGGGCATTTAGCTCTTTTTTGGTGCCCAAAACCCTAAGCTAAAAATAAAACCCACCCAATAAACACTTAATAAAACCCCCGAAGATCCACTTACAGTTTTTGAAGACCAGACATCCATCCTCATCCAGCCGGCAGTAGTCTTCAGCCAAGCGGGCAGAAGTCCTCAACGAAGCCGGGAGAAGTCTTTATCCAAGCTGCAAGAAGTTGTCCTCAAGGTGGGCAGAAGTCTTCATCCAGACGGCATCTTCTATCTTCATCCTTCCGACGCGGAGCGGCTCCATCTTCAAGACATCCGACGTGGAGCATTCTCTTCTTTCGCTGGCTATTGAAGAATGAAGTCTCCCTTTAAATGACGTCATCCAAGATGGCGTCCCTTGAATTCCGATTGGCTGATTGGAATTAAAGGGTAAAAAATCCTATTGGCGGATGCAATCAGCCAATAGGATTGAGCTTGCATTTCCTAGTGGCTGTTCTCAGTCAGCCAATAGAATTTTATTTGGGGGGTTTGATTGTGTGGGTGGTGGGTTTTACTGTTGGGGGTTGTTTGTATTTTTTCTTTACAGGTAAAAGAGCTGATTTCTTTGGGGCAATGCCCCGCAAAAGGCCCTTTTAAGGGCTATTCACAGTTTAGTGTAGGCTAGCTAGCTTTTTTATTTTGATAGGGCTATTAGATTAGGTGTAATTAGTTTAAATATTTGATAATTTCTTTTTTATTTTGTGTATTTTTTTTATTATATTTTTTTGTAATTTAGTTAATTGTATTTAATGTAATTTAGTTAATTTTAGTGTAATGTTAGGTGTTAGTGTAACTCAGGTTAGGTTTTATTTTACAGGTACATTTTGTATTTCTTTTAACTAGGTAGTTAGTAAATAGTTAATAACTATATACTAACTAGTCTACCTAGTTAAAATAAATACAAACTTGCCTGTAAAATAAAAATAAACCCTAAGCTAGCTACAATGTAAATATTAGTTATATTGTAGCTAGCTTAGGGTTTATTTTACAGGTAAGTATGTAGTTTTAAATAGGAATTATTTAGGTAATGAGAGTAATTTTTATTTAGATTTTTTTTTAATTATATTGAAGTTAGGAGGGTTAGGTTTCGGGGTTAATATATTTATTTAGTTAATGATGTGGGAGGCTAGAGGTTTAGGGGTTAATAACTTTAGTATAGTGACGGCAGCGATGTTGGGGGCGGCAGATTAGGGGTCAATTTATGTAGGTGGCGGCGACATTGGGGGCAGCAGATTAGGAGTTAATAATATTTAACTAGTGTTTGCGATGCGGAAGGGCAGCAGTTTAGGGGTTAATATGTTTATTATAGTGGCGGCGATGTCCGGAGCAGCAGAATAGAGGTTAATAATTTAATTTTAGTCTTTGCGATGCTGGAGGGCCTCGGTTTAGGGGTTAATAGATAGTTTATGGGTGTTAGTGTACTTTGTAGCACTTTAGTTATGAATTTTATGCTACAGCTTTGTAGCGTAAAACCCATAACTACTGACTTTAGATGGCAGTACGAATCTTGTCGGTATAGGCTGTACCGCTCACTTTTTGGCCTCCCAGGCAAAACTTGTAATACCGGCGCTATGTAAGTCCCATTGGAAAAAGGACATTTTGAAAGGTGCGGTAGTTAAGTTGCGTTACGGCCAAAAAGGTGTGCGGTATAGCTGTACCTATAAGACTCGTAATAGCAACGGTAGTGAAAATGCAGCGTTATGAGCCAAAACACAAAACTCGTAATCTAGCCGACTGTTTGGCAAATGCAAATATTGAACCTTGCAGCAAAGATGGTTCTTAGATTATCAATGTTGAAAATATTTATATTTGTTTTGGTGATCATTAACAATATTTGAAATGTTTGCTATCCAATCCATTTTTTTTCTTCTCTCCTCAGCACTTATGACAAATACATATAAAAAGATCCATTCTCATTCCTGCAGTGATAAACTTGTTTTATGTGTTAAACAGGGGTGTAAGAAGACCTCACAGTGGCCCTGGGCAAAGTCTTTAGTAGGGCCCTCTACCCATTTCATTCAAAGCTAAATAAATGTGCCTCCTCAAACGAAGTCCCTGTCTCAGCTGAGACCCCTATAGTTATGCCCTTGACAGAGACACTACATAACCTTAGGGAGCCACTCGCATAAATATAGCAAGACTGCTGAAACCAGGCAGTTTTCTGGGACAAGTCAATCTAATTCCTGCAGCTGAACATGTTTACAGTAGTCTGTGGAGGGAAGTGATTGGTGTCTACAGATAGAAAACTCTGTGCAGAGCTGTTTGACCTAACTAGATGAAAATCCAGGGCCGCCATCAGGGGGTGACAGGGGTGACTCCTGTTAGGGGCCCAATGGGCCAGGGGGGCCCCATGAGGCAAGAACTAAAAAAAAAAAAAATGTTTTTAAATGTTGGCAGCCACCAGTGGGTACTACAGCAGAGTGCTAATTGAGCATGGGAAATGTTATTACAAGGAGTAAAGTATTAGCATTTGAGAGGATTTTTGAGTGTGCACTAAACCACTATGCACAGTGTGAGACAGACTTGGCACTTTGTTTGTACAGTGTGTGCCTGAGTCAGACGGTAGATCACTTTCATTTGCAGAGGAGGTAGGACTTACTTAGCAAATGTTTTTTATTTCTTTGTGCAATTTTGGATTGTAACTTCAGTGTGGTAGTAGTTGTATGGTGGGGTCAGGGGTCCATACAAGCATTTTTTTAGCAGCAGTGTATTAATGGTTATTTGACAATGCTGTAGAAATTCTATATTTAAAACCATGCAGAAATGTTTCCTCCTCAATACACAAATGGTATATATATATTACATTCCAGTTTACTGCCCCTTTATGCAAGGACTTTCCAGATGCAAAGAGGCATTTTATCTAAGATTTTTACATCTGCATAAAATGCTATACTCTCAGACTAAGGTTGCTCAGTTTGTCCATTGTCTGTTCCTTTTTAGGACATTTTGACCTTTTCTACTGATTATTCACATCTTTCTACAGACTTTGAGACTAACGAGACCTTTCCGGAAGTCACCAATCCACCATTTAACCTTTAAATTACTGTTTAGGCAGTTCAGGGCCCTTCCTTTCAGCCACTGCGTGCTGTTGTCATCATTTAGTTGGCATCTTCCTTTACAAAAAGATAATCAGAACTCCATATTTTGTTTTCTAAATCTCCTTTTTTTTTACAAAATTGCAGTTTACCTCATTACTTGTCAGGTCAGTGTAAACAAGTGCTAAGTGTCTGTTTGGGTGTCTGTGTCTGAGTGTGTTTCTTTGCGTGTCTGCTAGAGTGTCTATATGTGAATCCTTATGTGTGAGTGTGTGTGTTTCAGTGTATGAGTGTGCCTGTGTGTGTATATTACTACCTTTACAACATTTCCAAGTTTAAATAGACACTTAAGAATAAAGTGCATATACGTTTTTAGTCAATTGGTCAAAAATTGCATATGTCAGAGAAGTGGGGGGGGGGGGGCCCTGATCAATGGTTAAGTCAGGGGCCCCAAAATTTCTAGTGGTGGCCCTGTGAAAATCACTTGTGTTGGTGACATAAAGAGCAGCTGAGGGGCTTTTAGGAGTATGCAATATGTATATATGCATAAAAATCATTTGCAGTTTTAATGGAGACTGCACACAAGAGAACAGAAGAGGCAATACAGCAAATAGATAACATAGCGGTACTTACCTCCTTGCAGCAGGGGCCACACACATAAAGTGCAAGCACTACTAGTAGACTCTGCCTGTGCAAGCACTACTCTTAGCCTCTGCCTATGCAAGCACAGAAGCGCTACTCGCAGCCTATGCAAGCACAGAAGCGCTACTCGCAGGCTATGCAAGCACAGAAGCGCTACTTGCAGCCTCTGCCTATGCAAGCACAGAAGCGCTACTTGCAGCCTCTGCCTATGCAAGCACAGAAGCGCTACTTGCAGCCTATGCAAGCACAGAAGCGCTACTCGCAGCCTCTGCCTATGCAAGCACAGAAGCGCTACTCGCAGCCTATGCAAGCACAGAAGCGCTACTCGCAGCCTATGCAAGCACAGAAGTGCTACTCACAGGCTATGCAAGCACAGAAGCGCTACTCGCAGCCTCTGCCTGTGCAAGCACAGAAGCGCTACTCGCAGCCTCTGCCTGTGCAAGCACAGAAGCGCTACTCGCAGCCTATGCAAGCACAGAAGCGCTACTCACAGCCTATGCAAGCACAGAAGCGCTACTCGCAGGCTATGCAAGCACAGAAGCGCTACTTGCAGCCTCTGCCTGTGCAAGCACAGAAGCGCTACTTGCAGCCTCTGCCTATGCAAGCACAGAAGCGCTAGTTGCAGCCTCTGCTTATGCAAGCACAGAAGCGCTACTCGCAGCCTCTGCCAGCTGTGATGATGATTTGAGAGTCAACTAACGACAATAACCAGACTCAGAAATAATAAAAGCAGAGCATGTAAATGAAAAATTATGGTAAGCCCCATGTAATTTATTGTGACAGTTACCCCACCTCAATGTATCCAGTTCTGAATGAGTGGGCACTCTTGAAGTGTAGGCCCTGTTTCTAAATGTATAACAAGTTTGCTTTCTTTAAGAGAACTAATCTAATTTTTTTTGATCACCTTTTCCTTTAAGCTTGAAGTGATCTGCTTTGTTATTGTGGTAATGGAGGTTTGGGACAACAACCCTTAACCTTGATTTAGATATAGGAAGGCACGTTTCCTGAATCATGCTGTGGTATGGCAACCGCTTCTAAATGCTTTTTATTAGTTGTGCTCTTTGCAATGAATGATTAAATGTGTTGTTGTTATGCTATTAGGCTCCAGTATTCTTTTAAATATTGTAATGATAATTCTGAATGGAAAGGCATCCATATGTGTAACTTTTATGTATTTTCTTTTGCAGTTTGATGAAGTATTTTTGGAAACCAAGGAGAAGTATGAGAAATTAATTAAAGGTACAACATGCATGTGTATTTGTTGTCTAAGATCTTTATAATACTAATATAAGAAAATGTTACAAATGATGTATAAGGCAGTATTTACTAAATGTAGACTCTTTTCTTTGATTGTAGGCATTTGAGATTTTTCTATATTAATTCTATGGGGTCGACTAAAATGAAGAATGATTTTTCACAAAAACACCCCACCCCACTAAATAATGCAGTACAAGTTTATCACTTTTACAAATATACTCCATACACCCAAATGTTCATGCCCCCCCCCCCACACACACACATATGCACATATACACACACACACACACATATGCACATATACACACACACACACACACACACACACATACTCTCTCACACACACACACACACACATACTCTCTCACACACACACACACACATATGCACATATACACACACACACACACACACATACTCTCTCACACACACACACACACACATACTCTCTCACACACACACACACACACACACACATATACACATATACACACACACACACACATACTCTCTCTCACACACACACACACACACATACTCTCTCACACACACACACACACACACACACACACACACACACACACACACATATGCACATATACACACACACACACACATACTCTCTCACACACACACACACACACATACTCTCTCACACACACACACACACACACACACATATGCACATATACACACACACACACACACACACACATATGCACATATACACACACACACACACATACTCTCTCACACAC
Source organism: Bombina bombina (assembly GCF_027579735.1). Taxonomy (NCBI): domain Eukaryota; kingdom Metazoa; phylum Chordata; class Amphibia; order Anura; family Bombinatoridae; genus Bombina; species Bombina bombina. The sequence continues at coordinate 482,127,866 of NC_069502.1, read as the reverse complement.
ACACACACACACACACACACGTTGTTTTCTGCACTAGTTTGGAAGCCTGACCTATAATTGCATTCTTTCCCTTTTTACTGATACAAAATAATAACCCATACATTACCTGGATACAACAATGCAGTGCTCATTTAACTATTTTCTGCTGCTTGAGCATCATCTTAGACAATTACATTTTGTATTCACAAAAATGCTATGTTGATATATATACTTTATATTTACACAGATGGATATTTACTTTTTCAACAAGTTCCTATGGTGGAACTAGATGGCCTAAAGCTTGTACAGACAAGATCCATCCTGAGCTACATAGCTGCTAAATACAACCTGTATGGAAAAGACATAAAGGAGAGAGTCAAGTAAGGACATTGTATTTAGTTTGTTACATTTCTGTTATCTCTATCGTCAATGACCTCTGTCTGTGAGGATATTGTCCCATTAATCTGCTGTTATTAAAGGGACAGTATACACTAACTTTCATATAACTGCATGTAATAGACACTACTATTAAAAAGAATATGCACAGATACTGATATAAAAATCCAGTATAAAACCTTTTAAAAACTTAGACGCTCTAAGTTTAGGTTAGGCTGAGACACCCAGTGAAATTGGGACCTGGGAAATCAGGAAAATACACTTCCACCCCCCACCCCTGCATATGAAAAGAATGATAAGACAAAGAGGAGTCAGCAGGAGTCTGTAAACGCGTGTATACATCTTTTGGGGTTTGGTTAGGAGTCAGCGCAATGTTATTAAATAAGAAAACTATACATTGTTATGAAAACACTCCCAGATGGGCTATATAAATGGATCATCTACAACATATTTATGCAAAGAAAACTCAAGTGTACAATGTCCTTTAAATATTGTCTCTCTGTATTAGGTAGTCTTACTTCCCCTAACCATACTCCCCACTAAAAAAAATCCTTAGGCCTGATACAATATTCTACTGCTACTGTCCTAACAAGATCTCCCCCAAACACTGCCTCTTTACAAGATCCTCCTATTGGTAAACTCTCCAAATCTAACCCTCTCCTATATGACCCTCATTTGTAATTCGCCACCTATGTTATTCCCCTCCCCATCACAATTGACCTGGCTCCAGAAAAAACCTAACCCACTTAAATTACACCAAAATTCCTTACTTAAAAAGGTCTAATAAAAGGACACTCTACACCAGAATTGTTATTGTTTAAAGATTTATAATCCCTTTTATTACCCATTCCTCAGTTTTGTATAACCAACACGGTTATATTAATACACTTATTACATTGTATCTAAGCCTCTGCAGCCCCCTTATTTTAGTTTTTTTGACAGACTTGCATTTTAGCCAATCAGTGCTGACTCCTAGGTAACTCCGCGGGTGTGAGCACAATGCTATCTATATGGCACACATGAACTAACGTCCTCTAGTTGTGAAAAAAATGTCAAAATGCATTCAGATAAGAGGCGGCCTTTAAGGGCTACAAAATTAGCATATTTGCCTACCTAGGTTAAGCTTTTAACTTAGAATACCAAGAGAAAAAAGCAAAATTGATGATAAATGTAAATTGGAAAGTTGTTTAAAATTACATGCCCCTGTCTGAATCGTGAAAGTTTATTTTTGACTAGACTGTCCCTTTTAATCTTTTCCTAAAGTCAACCTAAAGGGCTCGATTTATCAAGCTACGGCGCACACATATGCGCCCCTGTCCACCATAGCTTACCTCTAGCGACTAAATTCCACCGGCAGAATTCAGCATTGCACAAGAACGCTATTTTGCGATTTTGTGCAATGCTGCCCTCGCACAGCCAATCATGTGCGGACAGGACCTGTCAATCTCCCTGGTCGGACGAGACCAACGGAGAGATCGAAATTCTCCACCTAAGAGGTTAGGAAATACAGATTCTTGTGGGAACCTGCAGTCGTAGGCAGGCGAAGCCTTTGATAAATCGACCCCAAAGGGTCATCAGCCTTTTCTTGCCAGGAGCAGAAGGTCCTCTTCGTCGTCATTCTTGCAACTTTCAGTTTCTTAAAAGTGGTGCTCTCCTCTATTTATTACGCATATATCAATCCAGAATGTGTAATTGGGTTACCCAATCATGATTTTGGAAAGGGTGGCTAACTTAAAATTGAGTTTACCTTCTCAATGTATGACAATGGTGGGGTAAAGACAGTACAGACCACTATCAGCCCTAATTATGCAGCAAAAGATAGTGCTATAGGTTAACTGCATGTAGTGATGCTCACAGATTTGTATAACTGTTCCTATATAGTCGCCACTTGTACTACACTCAAACAACAACAGTTTTGCGAGATTTGTATCTATGTAGCAATCCTGTCACTATAGTGTGCATGATGATTGTGTTAGCCCTATGGCACTGAACAGTTAATGCATTCAAAAATAAGCTAAAATATATATATATAATTAGTGATTAGAGAATAATGTTGCATTATTTATCAAAGGGAAACAAAGGGTTATCTAGATTTAATTGATAATACATTTCCTCTCTTCCTATTCTCTGGTTATGCTATTTTATCTACTAATGACCTCCTTCATACATTTTTTGAATAGACCCTAACTCTTTCAAGACTTTGTGCAGTTAATAGATATTACACCACTGTTGGCAATTTGCTGCTAGGTTCTATTATTGACAACTAAAATAAACCTCTTTGTAATTCTTGGCTATATAAGAAGTCCAAGAGAGGTCTCAATGTGTTTAGAAGGTTGGCAAAATGAGAGCTATTGTTTATTTCCATATCATTGGTCTACAAGTACTATTTAGACAAATTGCTGTTTGATCTTAACTTTTCAGTTTATATTTGATTAATGATGTAAACTTGCTGATGTCTAATAGTATAAGACTATTTTTAGGTATTTTACAGTACTTCTGTGTACCTGTATATGTTGATTATTGATTTACAAAAATAAATAAATGCTAGTTACCAATAAATTAAGACTTATAAACACGTTGGTAAAAAGTGATGACTTTTATCATGACTTTATTTTTCAGGATTGACATGTACTCTGACGGAGCAACTGACCTGATGATGCTGATTATTTCCCAAGCTTTCCTCCCTGAAGCTGACAGAGCAAAGCAAGGCGACCTTGTAAAAGAGAGAGCATTAAACAGATACCTTCCAGTCTATGAAAAGGTTTGGCTAATTTCTTACCAATTCCTAGATGCCTACATGATTATTATTAAGGAATCTGATGTGAACTGACCAATTGATTGAGGGAAGTCTGCTGATTTCAGGAAAGGGGAGAAAAAACATTATATAAAAGCAGATTGTCAAACACAGAAGACCTTTTTCAGCTGGAAATGGTTACATTTAAGGACTTTCAAAAAATGAGATATATATATTAGAAGCAGTTGGAATGTTTGGTTTTTAATATGTTTATTGAGACAATAAATGCATTACATTTTTCACACTTATCATGTAGCAAAATGTACAGATGTTATGAAACGGCATAGGCATTGTAGAATATGACATTCTATGTGAGTTGTTGCAGGATGATAATAAATACACTGTATTAGTATCTAGGAATTAAGCAAACGATGCAGCAACTCATTTTTTTTTAATTGTTTAAACAATATATATAGTTATATGTCCCCTTCAAATGTAATCATACAACTAGTGAAATGTTATCACTAAAGTAGTAAACAAGGGCCTCTCATGGACTCCTGGAATGGTACCTTTAACTGAGGGGGATTTCAGGGTTGATAAAGAAAAATAGGGTTTTCGAAGGATGCATTTTTCTATGCTCACCTAGTAAGGAATATCTGGGGGGTGGAGTTGGCGGAAAAGTACTATAGGAGCTAAAATAACTGTATAGAATACAACCTGAAATATAGTGTACAAAACAGATAGATGTGAGCTATTAGGTTACAATATAATTAGAGTCAAAACTCTGATATAGTTCAGTTTTAGTATGTTTCATCATTTCTTGTTATTAGTGCTTATTCTTAGTCAGTTGGTAGGCTTAGTTACCAGCAAATCTGCAGAGTAGTATACTAAGCTCGTATAAAGTGATTTTAAAAAGATTACACCCAGGAGAGCAAAGAGCACTCACACATACAAACAAAATGTCATAATATATGCACCTATGATAAAAAATTAGTATATCTCCCATTAAGGTTTGAAAATAGGTCTGCCACTCATCAACTGGGGAAGCCATACAGATAGGTGTTGGGAGTATAGATCTGGTGGAAAACTTATAGGAAATGGCAAGTCCCGCTCTAGCTGTAGCTCCACTAAGATAATTGCGTTCTATATAAGTTATAGATATAGTGAGATATATATATCTATACCTTTAACTAATAGGCATTAAGAGAGGTTCCTATTCTTCTAACTCATAAGAACTTCTTGTCTCAGGGGCAGTATAATGTAGTCTGTTCAGATTGTGGATAGGATGAAATATAGGCATAAGACAACTAGTGACCAAATAAACCTAAACCATAAATACATCACAAAAAATGCAACACAGAGGGTAGCGTAAAATGACTAATATCTCAGATCCTCCAGCCTTTTTATGCTGAGGGTAAATTATATAGAAAGAGGCAGACTCTGTAAAAGGTTATCTTCAATATCCAACTTGAAGTGTATTATTGCCATCTCCATGTGGGCAGAATTGTATGAAAGTGGTTTCCCAGCTACACATCCTATTTCGCAGCTCTAGGTTAGTGTTTGCTCAAGCAGGATAGATTGTGAAAGTTATCAATTTTATGTTTTGATTTTAACCATATTTATGCAATATATTTACTGCAGAATACAATGGTGGCAGTTCTTACCTTCCTATTACTTTCTATAAGTTAGTCTCAAAAATAAGCATAAACAATTTTTGCTATCCCTGGACATATTCCTCAAGTCGTAAGACCAAGGGAGCCTCATCGTCCCGGCCGCTGACAACGTGGCCCACTTTTTTAATTTAAAGCCATGGAGAATTCTCTACATATGTATGCAAAAATGACTGCTGTAAAGCTATGTCGATCAGAACCAATATATGTAGCTGAAGGTTCTTTTGAGGGCTAACATCCAATGGTCTCAAGGTAGTCCTCTGCAGTGTTTTTGTTTGTAAATGTGTATGCCTCTGTATGAAATCGAGCACTACAAAGAGGCTGTGTTTGATAGGGAAAAAATAATAATAGTAATATCCCTTTAATGTGGTAATGAGCACTTGTATGCATCTTACATTGTGGTTGTCTGTCTCAATAGCCTCAAAACACGTGCAGTAATAGAGCATGTATATAAAGACAGTTCACTTGTTAATCACTCACCCAAGATAACGATATCAGGCTAAGTTAACATGCATAAGTTTGCTTACTTGTGGTTGCGGTATAGTCTTCCTTGATCAGTGTTAGCATTACCTTGTACACCGGCCTCTCACCGCTGTTGTCTCCCTCAGTACACCTGAGGGAGACACGCTGGGCTGGTGATGTCAAAAGAAGCGAACGTGTGCTGCCTCTTGCTCCAAAAATGTAACAATGAAAGAAAAGTCCAAAAAGCATGCAACAAGGAGAAAAGTAAAACTTGATAGGCTGACGGTCCTGGACTTGTTGATACCAAGTGAATCCTTTGGTGAATTCGGTGTTTTAAAAGAAATTCAAATAAGTCAAGTTTTTTACTTTTCCTTCTTGTGCACACGCTTTTTGGACTTTCTTTCGTTGAATTCTCTACATAAGCAACTATAGAATAGTATGTAATACAAAATATTTGTATGTATAGGAAAGTGGACTTTGATACCGTTATTTAAATGATTGGCTACCTGACACATAAAACAGCTTGTTAATAACACAAGGATGGGTTGATTCACATCACATGCTGACCATTATGGTTCTTGCTATCAAAGCTACAGTAACTGTACAACAGCAGTACAATAAGTTTGACTGTTATATTGAGTAAGATCTATAGGCAAAAGACATACATCAAATATTATAGAATTATATGTACTTTCTGTAGTTCAGTGTTATGCAGTCTTTTGTCGTTGAGAATATAGAGCCTGTAACAATAGGAACATGTCTTTTAGCTAACATTATATGAAGGTTTCAGCCTCTTTTACCGCCTTATAATGAAGATGCAAAAACAGGGAACTTAACAATAACTTTAACTTTTAGGGGACCTTGAATCCAGCTCATAGTCCAAGAAGGGTGGATCTGTCCCTCAAGGGGAGAGAAGATGGCTCTAGCCTACTCCTATTTTCTGACCTTTGTAGAGGCAGGGAGACTGGTACCCTTAGTCCAGCTGCTTTGGTCCAAAAAAATCTGGAGGCAAGGATTTCCAGGTAGGGGGTCTCTAGCTTAGGCCAGGGATTATTGGAGGCTAAGCCTAGGGTAAGTAATGGCTTGAACACCTGGTAGTGTGGGACTGGACATTGGGTTATCACGTTACTGCAATCTTTTTGCATTGCACATGGGTTGCCATCTATGGTGTTCAGTGATTGCAGTTGCAAGCCTTCTCACTGTTTGTAAAACCAGTGCAGTCGAATCTCTGCTGCAGTCGCCAATTGAGTGGGGCTTTCCAGGGATAAGCGTCATGTAAGGGCTCTGATGTCCAGCTTTTGGCGCTATCTGTATCTATCCTTAGGTTTTCCCTCCATAGGGTGACTCTTCTGTTATGTTCGTAGGGGGAATCCGCAGTTGTAACAAGAGTAATCCCTAATACCTCAGGTTCCCCTAGCCTTTGTGTAGCCTCGAGCAATTGGCATTCGGCGAGGCATTGTTTCTATTAGAGTTCTGACCTGCTGTGACTCTAGCTGCTGAAGGGAAAGTCTCTTAAACAGTTGCAGAACTTTTTTCCCCAGCCACCATATTCCCTTTTGGATTGCACAGAGCCAAACGCAATCAATCCGAAGTAGCTCAATCGATTTGTCTCAAGGAAGCAGGGTTGGGGTATATTCGGCCACTTAGGCACTGGGTGCTGCAGTGTTCACTATATCAGCCTTTGAGATCTTATTAGCCATAGTAGTAGGTGGTGATTCAAAACGCATAGATCAGGGTAAAATTCACACCACTTAGGCTGAAGTCTTATTGGAATTTTAACAGGGCTCCAAACTATTAATTTACCCCCATTAGCGGATATTGGTAGCTGGAGCTCAGTCAGTGTGCGTCCGACCACTTTGGTAGTCCGGCTCAACCCCCTGAATGTGTGTGGTGTGTGTGTGTGTGTATATCTATATATCTATCTCTCAAAGGCAAAGTGCACTCCAGAATCCTTTTAATAAAGCCTTGGGTGCAGCAAAAGATAAAACACAATATGGTAAAAAAGCACACTCCAAAGGTCTTGGCATAGATCTCACTTTAATGTACATTAAAGTGAGATCTATGCCAAGACCTTTGGAGTGTGCTTTTTTACCATATATTATTTATATATTGTATGTATGCTAGTGTGTGTGTGTGTGTATATGTATGTGGTGTGTGTGTGTGTTGTGTGTGTAGTATGTGTGTGTGTGTGTGTGTGTGTGTATGTAATATATATATATATATATATATATATATAAATATATATATAAATATATATATAGTATATATATATATATATATATATATATATATATATATATATATATATAATATTTATATTATTTTAAGGCAAATTTTGGTGTCAACTTTTATTAATTAAATATTAGCTCTTTATCTTCTGGTAAATTTTTTTTATAAATCTCACTCATTAATGAAAAACAGGACCCATATAGTACCTTATTCATACCTCTCCGAAATATTGTGTCTCTTTTTAGTTGAGGAGAAGATACATGTTACTGCCTCTTCTAGGTCTTTTAATGCAATTAATAACTTGAAACTAAATAACACGTTATGTCCTCTTCGCAAATATTATGAATATGCAGCCCAAATATATACATAGTTTGCTGTTTTTATGTTGTCTGTTTTGTTTATCTGATAATTTCTAAATAGTATTATGTTCTTTAGCATCTACAGCAAGATGTCAGCCATTATGTTTCTTGACTGCTGCAATAGTTCTACTGTTTCTTAAGTTAAAGCAAAGAATACCACTATGAGTGCTTTATGATATAGAAAAGGAATTATTTGTATTATTAGTGCAGGGACTTTAACTTAAATAGGGCATTATTGATGATGCTTTAGTTACTGTAATGAAGCAGTTGGCTATTAACATTTACAGTTACCAAACATACTACTAAACATCTGAGTGGGTGTAGATGTGTGAGAAAGGAATCCTCATTGCTTTATAGATGAACCTTATTGTGATTATTATTATTATTATTCAATTTTTTTATTCTTTTTTTAAGGCTTTAAAGGAACATGGTCAACACTACCTGGTCGGGAAACAATCTTAGTTGGGCTGATATCCAGCTTCTGGAAGCCATTTTTGATGGTAGAAGAGCTACATGATGACATCTTATCTGGGTTTCCCTCACCTTCAGGTTAATATAGGGAACTCAATTTCACTGCATAAACATCAGAGAGCTAGTGTGTCTAGATTTGTGTTGTGTGTGTGTGTTGTTGTGTTTTTTTTTTTTTTTTAATAAACCTTTCTGCTCCTCTTTTAAAAGACCACTTAATACATTGGAATGAAATCATTGACAAATACACAATAAAAGATAATGCAATATGTTGTATATTATGTAACGATATTGCTTATATTTAACTCAGCAGTAACCTCCAACGTAATTATTATTAATGGAATTATGAATATTAATAATTAATAACAATAATATTATTGTCAGCAATATCTCCAATTAATATAGTAGAATCTGATCAATACACTACCAGTGAAATGTTATATAATCTCTGTAGTGTATTCCAAAATAATACTATTGAGATATCTAGAAATTAATGACAATAAAATTATTATTAAATATTAATATTTAATCCCAAGTTAAAATAGTTCCTAAATTCTGATCTAGTATATTTTTTTTAGAAACACAGTGATTATATTTATGCAGTAGACATAATATCATTTATAAACAGATATATATTGCTTGATCATTACAATAGTAAAATAATTTAACAAGCTATAGAAATCTTTAGATCAATTAAATTGTTTGTTATTCTGGATATATCCACAATATTATTTATAAATTAACCTTACTCAAAATTAATCAACTATATTAAAATCTTACTAGAACAATTTATAATTAGCCAGTAGCATCAATTCATGTCACAATATGGATTACTAACTTAACAACACTTGGTTAGCAAATATGAGCAATATATTACAGTACAAATCTTACCAAACCTCAATAAATCTAATAAAATTTCCAAGCGATATAATTCAACTATCTAGGCCAAAATAATCTTATGTAAGTTCAATTAATCAACCAGAGAGATTTATACAATTCCCATCAATATACTATCAATACAATAGCAATAAATTATCATCAAGCCAATTTAAATACAGTTTCTAAGAGATATAACAGTAACTAAAAAGTAACTTATAAAATATAAAATACAAAACCCTTTTCTTTATAGTAGACTCACTCAATGCTGATATAATTATATATAGAATACCCTGATCTATTTAATATTAGATTATAAACATAAAATACACTTTTAGACCGCAAGTTCCCGGTATTGCACTATTTCTATAAAGAATAGCTTTGCAAAAGTCTATTAAAAATATTCAATCCATGTTATACAATACCAGTTAGACAATTTTTAAGAGTTTCAGTCCAGAGTTTCTCTCAAAGTCATATAAGGAGGTATCCGCAATTTAGGAACTGAACCAGTGTGGACTCCTTGCACACATGCCCTAGAGATATGCAACTGCACCTCACTGACGAGGCTCAAGAGAGGCCGAAACGTATGTCTGGGGTTTGTTGTTTGTCTTGTTCAGAGAAGAATTGCCTGGTATTTTGGTGCTGGACTGTCATTGGGCAGGATCAGACTGATATGCTACAGGATATTTTTTCTCTGTGAAAAGGCATAGTGTGCAAAAAGAGACTGCACCCTGAGTGGCACTGGCCTTGTGGACAAGCACACAAGTTTTTCTAGCTATTGTTCTGTCTCAGTGAGTGCGTCTCTCTATTTTCTTGATTTTATAGAACTGAATTCAGCCCAATAATCTCTTTTCCACAAAGAGGGTTCCAGCAAATGTTTGTCTCACAAAGACTGTGTCACACACTAGCTGTCTTTGAGTAAAAAAGGCAGCAAAACAGGTTTGCAACAAGACAGCAAAGAAGGCCAATTTTCCATGTGTAGAGAGTTGGTCAGTGACAAGACTCCTCCTCCATTACTAGAATCATTCAATTAGGGAAGCTCTGGGTGTGAACTTAGCTCTCTTTGGCCATTCACTTTTTGGTATCTGGCAACTTAATTAAGCTATCAAGCACCTCTGGCTGCATTACTTGGCTCGGCCACTGGGGGCACAGGATCTTGAAGGAGAAATTTAATTAGTACAATATTAAATGTGTTTTTTTCCAAATACAGGAATGCAATTTCCTTTTTATATTTTCATAAAGTGTCTATTCAAATACACCTATGGTTTCATAGTTTTATAAAATATTGGGTCAAAGTTATATGGTCCATCTAATTTACTGAATATATACATTCATATATTTAATACCAGACCGCCCACCTGTAGGCGTATCAAAACAACGTAGAGTTTTGACAAGTTCTACGTGTCACACTGACACTAATAGGCACACACACCATAATCATACTGTATGAGCTCAACTGTACATTGCTGTCATCTCACAAAGAGCGGGCTCCATATATTAAAAGAAAAACTGCGTAAGCAATAGTTACAAAAGGTGCTCCACTATCGGACCGGCACTTGATCTCATCATGATACGGTCCCCCTCCAGCCATCTAAAAACAAACAAAGGTGCTTAACCAAATACCTAAAACGTACATATTGTTGTAATCCATCACGTTGCATAAACTAAACATATGTAGCCTCACCTCTTGTTCCCAAAACACCAAAGCAAAAAAATTAAAGCAAAAAAATATAATAAAAACAAAAAAGCATCCATTATCAACACACAATGAATGACACCCCAAATTTTCAGTATGCTTCCACCTACCCCTATGTAAATATACAAAAAAATTTTAAAGTGAAATCCATAATAATTCATACTATTCCCTAAGCTAAATAAATGGAGTCTCAGCTCCTATTGTAGATAATAGTTACAAAATGAGAAGCCAAAATAAAAAATCGAATCAGAAAAAATCAAATTTCCATCAATCATCTCATAATATAAATCCAGATACATCTATATGACAACAAATTCTACTTGTGGTACTGAATGTCGGTACGGAATGAGAAAGACCCCCCAAAAAACAAAAACAACACGGGGTGTCAAAAGAAGTGTACAGGTGAATAAATAATACAAAAATTTAAATAAAATTAAAACAATAAGACCATGTAATGGACAAGGTAAAAACAACATAATGAACAGAGTGCCATCTATGAATATCTCATAGAGGCAATATAGGACAGAGATGACAGATAATTAGACCTTATCATCTGTGATTATACGCTCATAATTCAATCCCAATGTAATTAATGTACCACATGAGGAAATAAAACATATTACCAGAATAAAAGAAAAAAGAGGGGAAGAGAAAGAAGAAAAATCAGAAAGAAAAAGTAGAAAAGAAAACAAGAAAGAAGAAAACTGAAGAATAAAGAGAAAAAGAGGAAAAAGGGACCTCTTTTTTCTTTTATTCTGGTAATATGTTTTATTTCCTCATGTGGTACATTAATTACATTGGGATTGAATTATGAGCGTATAATCACAGATGATAAGGTCTAATTATCTGTCATCTCTTTCCTATATTGCCTCTATGAGATATTCATAGGTGGCACTCTGTTCATTATGTTGTTTTTACCTTGTCAATTACATGGTCTTATTGTTTTAATTTTATTTTAATTTTTGTATTATTTATTCACCTGTACACTTCTTTAGACACCCCGTGTTGTTTTTGTTTTTTGGGGGGTCTTTCTCATTCCGTACCGACATTCAGTACCACAAGTAGAATTTGTTGTCATATAGATGTATCTGGATTTATATTATGAGATGATTGATGGAAATTTGATTTTTTCTGATTCGATTTTTTATTTTGGCTTCTCATTTTTTAACTATTATCTACAATAGGAGCTGAGACTCCATTTATTTAGCTTAGGGAATAGTATGAATTATTATGGATTACACTTTAATTTTTTTTTGTATATTTACATAGGGGTAGGTGGAAGCATACTGAAAATTTGGGGTGTCATTCATTGTGTGTTGATAATGGATGCTTTTTTGTTTTTATTATATTTTTTTGCTTTAATTTTTTTGCTTTGGTGTTTTGGGAACAAGAGGTGAGGCTACATATGTTTAGTTTATGCAACGTGATGGATTACAACAATATGTACGTTTTAGGTATTTGGTTAAGCACCTTTGTTTGTTTTTAGATGGCTGGAGGGGGACCGTATCATGATGAGATCAAGTGCCGGTCCGATAGTGGAGCACCTTTTGTAACTATTGCTTACGCAGTTTTTCTTTTAATATATGGAGCCCGCTCTTTGTGAGATGACAGCAATGTACAGTTGAGCTCATACAGTATGATTATGGTGTGTGTGCCTATTAGTGTCAGTGTGACACGTAGAACTTGTCAAAACTCTACGTTGTTTTGATATGCCTACAGGTGGGCGGTCCAATCCATGATTGGATATATCTCGGCACTTTGTTTACCTTTGTGACGAGTGCCGTTGCAGAGTGATTATGTGCGGCACAAACAGGGCTTATTTATTTATTTATTTATTCCTTATTGCATATTGACGACTCTGAGGTTATGCGATATTGATTATCCGTTTTCTAGTATCGCTTGGGGTAGCTGATCTGATGCGTATATAGATCAGCTTTGGCTATTGATGAGTGTTAAACATAAGTGATCTATAAGTTGTCATACATATGCAGCGATCTAAGCGAATGTTTATTTGGGTTTTACAAATGTGACATTTCAGTTTTGAGGTGGTATGCGTCCCTAGTGACAGGTGGGCGTTGTTTGAGATCATACAACAATGACGTATTGAGCCTTGGGTGCCAGGACGCTGCTGATTGGTGGAATTACGATCCCCAGGAGCCAGGGCGATGCTGATTGGTTGAATCACGATCCCCATTCTCACTGTTTATTTGCGGTTTGTCTGTATATTTACGCAATTTTTTAGCTGATGTTTATGTCAGGTTGCAATGAGATTACCCCTCTTTATTGACAATACGGGGTTCCATGCTTAAAATGTTTTATTACTATTCACTTGATTCACTGTATATATCACTGTATATATTGGTAGTTTTCTATCATTGATAGCTATTGGTCACTATGAAAGGTGTGTTATGTATCTTTGGCCATGATTGGTCAATCACTAGGGGAGGGTAATTTGGAGCCTATTTAAGGCCTGTATTTTCACATTGTTAATTTGTCAGAGGAAGGGACTGTTGCTGTCCCGAAACGTCACAATTTTGAATTAAAACTTTTTGTCACAGTTGGAACAGTTCAGTGAGTGCTTCTTTGCTACATTGTATTATTATCCCTATAGCACCCTGACAAGCTGCAAGAGTTGGTGAGAGTGCACTTACACCATTCTTTGTGTATATATATATATATATATATATATATATATATATATATATATATATATATATATATATATATAGTATATAATGTCGCTACTTGTCATGCCTGATGAATCTTTGTGAGTGATCAGCTGTGGGATGAAACACGTGTAGCTGAAAGGACATGCTATCAGCAACTAATAGCGTGCTTATTTTGTTCACCGAGTCAACAAATCTCTCTCTGATGCAAGGGACACTTTACACTGTACTGCACTTTTAAGCTTGAATTCAAGTGCGCTAAGGGACACCAGTCTTGGTTATGCTCAGCGAGACCCCGCCAGTGACATCACGCATTGGAGGCGGGGACACAGAGTCAGTGTGTATTGAGTAATGCCGGTCCTGGCATTTGGGGTAAGCGGAGATTCATTCCAGATACTAAGTCAGAGCTGGTGAGTCCATGTGATGTGTCTGGTCTCTAGTCTAGGAGGACGCCAGCTAACTTTGGTAACTTGTTGCTCTACGGAGGGGAAACCATAATTATGCCCTGTATTGTTACTATGAACTGCAACTTCAGTGGATAAATCTGTTTATATGTTCTGTGGAACAATAGCAGTTATGTTCACACTGTTTTGTTCTCTAAGGGTAGGTGTCCCTTTTTGTATTTGATTGGCTTAATAGGGATTGCAGGATTGGATTTACTTTCTTTCTTATATTACACTTATATTTCTTATATTCCCATACAATTTTCTGTATATAGTATATTAGGGGATGTATTTGAGAACCATATATATTTGGAGATTTAGTAATAATTTACTGAAAATATTAAATTATAAGAACTTCAGAAAATTTAAATAGTATCCTTTCATTAGTATTCTGATATTTATATTGTTACACATCTTAGTTATATTTATATCATACACAGACAAGTGAGTAAAATTTAAGTCTGTTGTGATTAATTATGACAGATATATATTTGATTTAGTATAGATATATTCCATCATCTGAGCACATCTCTCACCAGTGTTTGAGTGCATGGAATCACATCTTTGATAATAGTCATAGTACATCATATATTCTATGTATCCATTGTTTGCCAAACATTTTAAATATAGCAATAATATAGCAATAATATCTCTATCTCCTCTATCATCTCTATCTCCTCTATCATCTCTATCATCTCTATCTCTTCTATCATCTCTATCTCCTCTATCATCTCTATCTCCTCTATCTCCTCTATCATCTCTATCTCCTCTATCATCTCTATCTCCTCTATCATCTCTATCTCCTCTATCATCTCTATCATCTCTATCATATCTATCTCCTCTATCATCTCTATCATCTCTATCATCTCTATCATCTCTATCTCCTCTATCATCTCTATCTCCTCTATCATCTCTATCTCCTCTTTCATCTCTATCATCTCTATCTCCTCTATCATCTCTATGTCCTCTATCACCTCTATCATCTCTATCATCTCTATCTCCTCTATCATCTCTATCTCCTCTATCATCTCTATCATCTCTATCTCCTCTATCATCTCTATCTCCTCTATCATCTCTATCTCCTCTATCTCCTCTATCATCTCTATCTCCTCTATCATCTCTCTCTCTCTATCATCTCTCTCTCTCTAATATAGTATATGTGATATGCATTAGACATATATCCTAGACTTATATTGGTACATTCATACAGTCTGAGGTATATATTAAATATTTGAAAGTTATCTAAACAATGTAAACTTTAAAATTTCAATTCTTCTATGGATTTCATCTTATGCAAGATTAAAGATACTTTATTTTGCTACCTTCAATAGAGACGCAACGTCTGGGTTTTTGTGTTTTGAACCCAGCCTTACATTAACACGCACTGGCATGAGAAATATTTAATTTTGCTTGTCATCCTGTAAATCGTTTCCAAACCGCAAACTTGTGTCTCCCTCATCACAGGGGGCAGTCGCCTAGCTGGGTAAGAGGTATATCAAGGTCATTTAAGTTAAAGATTTTAACCTGATAGAGACCATAGAACAGAGCTTTCCAAACTTTTCATGTTGGTGACCCACTGTTTAGACCTACCTCATTTTGTGACACATTAATTCAGTTGTACTAGCAAACAGGAGGTTAAACTATTTTGTTTTAAGAGATACTGACACATACATAAATGATATAATAACAAAATGTATTTACAAGTAACAGTATGTATGTGCAAGAATTAAAAAAAAGTTTAATAACACTAATAGCTACTTACTATTTTAATGGGATGTATGGGGTTGATGGGTTGAACACAGTTTCGGAATATTTGGTGGAAAGTTAGATAAAGACACTCGCATTACATCATAAAGCATTTTTAGGCTTCCACTTCCTACCCATATATCAAGAGCAGGAGAAGCAATGCACTACTGGGAGCTAGCTGCAAAAAACCCCAACCCTTTGACTTCTGCTCAGCGTTTAAGAAGATTAAGTAGTCTGACTGACTACTGCACGCGCTGCAAACACACCGCTGTCCCACTTACTGACTACACATGCAGTCACGAGCCGATTAAGGAGACTACACGTGCAGTCAGGAGCTAATGTGCCGCCAAAGCCACCAATGGGAATAGTTTCAGTTCCCGCTGAAGGTTAAGATGATCTGTGACCCACTAGGTATCAATCACGTGTCAACCACGTGATATGCGTAGCATGCAGGCAGAAAGTCAGAAACCAAATTTTTTTTTCCAATTCTAAACAATTTGTGTTGAAGCAGGGACACACCTACATACTGCTGCCGACACACTAATGTGTCCCGACACACAGTTTGGAAAGCACTGCCATAGAACAAAGACCCTTTTGAAGTGACCTTCTTACCATTTGGGCAACCATACTTTCTTTCTTTGTATTTTGAGGTCTACTGGCTTGTCAGAACAGGTCTAGTCTGTTCAGGTTTATTGATAGACCTGTATTTTACAATGGTCAAAACATTTTATCCAAGGTTAATATTTCATATATAAATGAATTATTTAACTATATGTGCACATTGTAATAATGGAAGTATACTGGAAAGTTGTTTTAAATTGGATGCTTTCAAATCAAAATTAATGTTTCCTGATTCTGATAGTATAATAATAATAATAATCCAAATATTTTGTCCACCAATTGAAATATTTGGTTAGTAATAGATCTTACTTATGGATATTTTCTGTTGTCACTTTTTCCATGTATTTACTATACCGTGTATAATTGGAAAACAATACATGTTAAACAGCAACTGAACAAAATAAGAGGAGGACATTACCCTCATTGGTTATTCCACATTTAATCTAAATAGACTACAGACATGTTATAAACTAAAGTTGAAAGGTTTTAAACAAAAGGAGAGGCTAGGTCTATGTCTAGAGGCTACGCCCTTATGCTAATTTTTTTTTTGGAAGTAAATTACTACAGGGGAAAAATGGAAGAGGGAAGGGAGAATACTTTTTTTCTAATTTCAATATTTAAAGGGACAGTATACTATAAAATTGTTTTTCCCTTAATGTGTTTCTAATTTATTTTTTTACCAAGTGCAGAGTATAAAATGTATGAGAATTAGCTTTTTTAAGGTATATTTGTGTATATAAAAAAGTTGATTTTGTGTTTTGAGGCCACAACCTAATAAAATGGGTTAAAATTGTTGTAGGTATAATCAGATCTCATACCCCACTGGGAGTGTAATTTCTACTGCTGTCTGTGTTTACATAGCTTGGCCTTAAAGGGACACTGTACCCAAATTTTTTCTTTCGTGATTCAGATAGAGCATGCAATTTTAAGCAACTTTCTAATTTACTCCTATTATCAAATTTTCTTCATTCTCTTGGTATCTTTATTTGAATTGCACAAATGTAAGTTTACATGCCGAGCCCATTTTTGGTGAACAACCTGGGTTGTCCTTGCTGATTGGTCGATAAATTCATCCACCAATAAAAAAGTGCTGTGCAGAGTACTGAAACCAAAAAAAGCTTAGATGCCGCCTTTTTCAAATAAAGATAGCAAGAGAATGAAGAAAAAATGATAATAGGAGCAAATTAGAAAGTTGCTTAAAATTGCATGCTCTTTCTGAATTACAAAAGAAAAAAATTGGGTTCAGTGTCCCTTTAAGGCCAAAAACGTTCAGGTTAGGTGGGGATACTCCAGGCTAAATCAATTATTTCAAATGCCAATATAAGGGTAATGGAAATGCTTGTAAACAATTTAATACACTTCAGCAGATAAAGTGGATAATTGGGAACAAATTAAAGGAGATTTGTTTTTAGTAAACTGTCCCTTTTAAGAAGTAAATACATGATAGCCATAATGATGAATCCCAGAGCAAATATTAGCCTTTTGAACACTATGCACATGCATGTTTTATAAATATTAGTTGTTTAAATATTGAATATCTACGTGTAAATGTTGTTTCTTTTTTTTTTTTTTTTAAACTTTTATTTATAGCAAAGAAGACATATTACAATAATCAAGTATAAAATAGTGCATCACAGTGAACAAATTATTCCATATAAAATTTAAGAGATAACACTCAGTGTCAAGGTAAGGGTAAAAAATCCCCCTTACATTAGGATATGACATAATAAAAGACGATACAGAAAATAGAAAACACGCTAGAATTAGCCATATATATACAGATTCCAGATAACCTACTACGCTTGTGACTTATTTGTAATCGTTCTTCTCCTTTACTTGTTTTTTACAATTAATATCTCTCCCAAACATACAAATAAACAAACAAATAAAACAAACAAAAAAAATAAAATAAATTAAAAATAAAATTATGTACCCAACTCTCTCATCTCCCCGCCCCCCCCAATCACCTCACCCGGCGCCTGTCAACCAATCTCCAGGGAAGTGGCCTGCTAGAATGTTTACCATGACATACTCAGCATCTCTGAAAGGTTTAATCAGTTTTTTTTGGAGTACAAGGGGAAGAGATCTCACAAATGTTTCCCATTTTTTGAAGAATGCAGGCAGATATTTATCTTGTGCATAGAGAATGTTAAATTGCTCAGTTATAAAATGATTGATCATAGCCCTTTTAAATTGTGGCATTGTGGGCGCGGAAGAAGCTTTCCAAAATGTAAAAATAAGATTACGAGCCGTTAGGATTATAGTGTTTATCAAACTATAGTTCTTGGTTATTCCCTGAAATTTCACCAAAAAGAAAATCTCCATTGGAGATCATTTATGATCCAATTTCAGGACTACAGTCATCCAATAGGATATTTTCTTCCAGTATTGGCATATTTTGGGGCAGCTCCATATACAATGAAATAGATCTGCACCTGATGACGAACATCTAGAGCAAAGAACCCTTGTTTTGTACCATTTGGAGAGGGCAGCAGGAGTGAGATAGCTTTTAATACCAATTTTTATCTGTGACTCTCTCCAGGAGGTCGGAACCCAACTAATAGTCTGTTCGTTTATATCTGGGAAGTACGTGCCCCACATTGTAACCATGTCGCTCACCTGCGTCTTTGACGCTTTCTCATTTATGAGAAGATATAATGGGGAAATTATATAGATTCCTGCCGCATACAAGGAAATCTTAGCCTGTAGCTCACCCCGGGACCAGTTATTCCCGTATTTAGAGTGCAACTCTTGAAGATAATGCCTAACTTGGAGATAAGCGTAAAATTTGCGTGGATGTAAGTCAAATTGCGTTGCAATATCTTCAAACAATAGTGGATATCCATCTAAGTCCTGTAATTGGCTCATATTTTGAAGACCCTTTAACGCCCAAACTTTAAATATCTGGTTAGTAAGACCTGGCCCAAACTCGGGATTACCACATATAGTTAAGTATTGCGAGATGTAAGGGGAGCAGTCATTTTCCACACATAACCTCTGCCAGGCCACTATGACGTTCTTAAATGTGGTCAGATAAAATATATTAGAAGGAAGAGAAGTAAGAGGGCAATGTAAAAGCGCCTTCAAGCTAAATGGGGCCACAATTTGATTTTCCCAAATAATTGAGGACATTTGGTCTTTCCCAGTTAACCAGTCTAAAGCAAATCTGGCTATAATGTCCAGATTATACGTTTGAATGTTAGGGAAAGCAAGGCCTGCTGACAGCTTGGAATTCATAAGTCTATGGGGCGCAATGCGTGGTCTCTTTCCGTTCCATAAAAATTGGGAACATGCCCTGTTATACATGATATCTTTTTTATGTAAAAAACACGGGATATTCTGAAATATATAGAGAAGTTTTGGGAAGAGGACTGATTTAATTAAAGTCACGAAAGCCGTTAATGATATAGGCAACGAGGTCCACTCCTCTAGTTTTCTTTTACAGTAATCCAAGCCCGGCCTATAATTTATCTTGTACCATTCTTCTGGGTTTCTAGATAGACAGAGACCAAGATAGGTAATCCGGGAAACCTCAAGAAAGGGATGATTGCAATAATAGGGGGTTTTTCTATATAGCCACATTAATTCTGATTTTGAGATGTTTATCTTAAATCCAGAAATCTCCCTGAATTCTTGAGTAATCGCTTGAAAAATAGGTAAAGTAACTTTAAGATTAGAGAGTAATATTAAAAGATCATCCGCATATAGAAGCAACACTAGCTTTTCATCTGCCAATAAGATCCCATCCAATTCCTGTCTTAGTCGAATGGCAAGAGGTTCTACGCTCAGGTTAAATAGGAAAGGGGAAAGAGGGCATCCTTGTCTGGTCCCTCTAAATAGATCAAACCGATGGGTAGATGTATTATTTATGATGACCGCCGAGGAAGGAGTACTATAGATTAGCCGAATGTAATTAGTAAAGTATTCAGGGAATCCGAACCGATCTAGAGCAGAGAACAAATGGTCCCAGCCAACGCGGTCAAACGCTTTCTCTGCGTCGATCGTTAGAATTGCCTTATCTTCAGTTTCAAGTGCCCTAAAAGACTTGTATCTGTTCCAAAAAGATTCAATCAGGATTAATAATTTCCTCGTATTTCTCACGGGGTTCTGGCCCGACATAAAACCGGATTGATTCTCATGGATTAAGTCTGTGCTTTGGGAGTATGTGTACGTAAGGACTAAGGGAAACTTGTATTAGCTGTTTGTCGGGTGTTGACGTTACACGCCGACCGGGAAATCTGCTGCTGCTTCTCCAAGTGTCCTTAGACCACAGAAGTACTCAGCGATATTGCCATTTTGAGAAAAGAAACCTTTCAGTGCATGTTTATATGCCTATATTGTGAGTATTTTGGCATATATATTTTTATTGTTAATAAAGTGCTCGTTCACACAATATTGCACTATTGGAGTCCACCTTTTTGTATTCACAGAATGCGCTGTTTTTTGTGGGATTGGTGTATTGGTATCCTTGTTGAAAAACATATACATGTTGGTAAAAGAACATACCCTGTGACAGAATATTAGTAATGTTACTCTATATGGCTGTTTCTCTTGGTTTGTCTAGTGAATAATACAAGGGAACAAACAAAGGAATGGTGTGAATTTTCAGTAAATAACCATTGTTTCCAAACCAAATGCATAAGAATAGCTATTTGTTTATGGTACTGACCTTAGACAATTGTAGTTTTACCTTGTTGCTATTGGATTTATTTATATTAGTCACCATTTGTTAAACATGTAGCCAGAAATAATCAGTATTACTTAGAGCATAGCTAGGATCCATAGTTCCCTAATAGGTCATCAAGCAAATACTCTGCCTGTAAGCACAGCCCTCAGGGTCATGGGGTGTCTGTACTTTTCAGCTCAAGTCAACATGAAGTATGTATTTATGTGGTGCTGAGTGTCCTGGAGATTTTGGGAAATGAGTACCTAGTATATGACTAATATACCCCACTATTACCTGAATACTATGTCCCTATAATTGTGTAAGAGAAGAAGTTTTGTTGTTGTTATGTGTTTAGAGTGAACTAGTATATTAGGTTTTACAAAGTAGAAAGAATGTGAATAAGTTAATTTGTGTTGCCATCTGAACCACAAATATAAGTCTTTTTCTTTCTCCAATATTTCTAGGCTTTCAAACAAAGAATAAGCCAGATCCCAACAATTAAGAAATTTCTGCAGCCTGGCAGTCAAAGGAAACCTAGACCAGTTGAAGCTTATGTAAAAACTGTGAATACTGTTCTGAAGAGGTAATGACATCTTGATATGATTTCATTGAGGATAAATCCCAAAAAATACATTTACAATAAGAATTAGAAGTGACTGTGTTTGTATCTTGTTTACAGTATTGAATAAACATTGTTTAGTAATGTCCTTTTCAGTTTTGTGTATTCATTTATGTGTTTGTTTTAAATGGAATAGGTCAAAACTTAAATATGCATGAGTGCATTTCAATTTTGAGTGGGAGCATTTTTGCGATATCCATAAAAATGATTCTTGTAAAAACTATTGTCATTTCAGTGGCATGCATACCTTATGAGTGACAATAAACTGAAAATAATCACCTTTAACAATGAGTACTGACTAAAAGAGTACACCACTGTGCGTTAATCAAACACTATGTGTTGGCAATAAAGATGAAAGAAAGGATATAGTTCTAGTTATGTGTATGTCCCTTTAAGGTCTTCAGATTTCCACAGGATGCAATTGCCTAAAATATAAAATATAGTGAAGTTCTGTGGTAAAAAACTGGATACAATAGTACTGCAGGACTAAACTCACATACTGAAGAGCTAATGAGTGGGCTCTCAGTAAAATGTGACCTATGCTGTCACACTCCTCCACTGGCAAAAACAGATAACACAAGACCACAGGATCCAAGATAAAATATTTATTTTAAAAACTTAATAATGGGACAATTCCAATTATCCTAGCTTTAGTGTAGGTATAATCTAGATTTTATTAGACACAGAGACAAATATTTTGCTTATCTTTCAGTTAACTGCTCTGACAGCTTTTAAAGGTATATACATATTTATAACATCAATAAAGGTTTAACGCAGAAAAACATGTGTAAAACAAAAGAACCAATGGAAAAAGGCTAAAGATGTTGAGAGCAACCAATCAGAATAGTCATATCCCTCATATACAGTCCAGAGTGCAGCAATACCTCCTCTTTCTTGTTTAATTTTAAGAGATAAGGAGGAGGGCACTGAGGGAAGAAAAGTGAGGGAGAAACACACCAAAACCACAGGATTAATAAAGTCCAAAAACAGATGAACAAGAAAGTCTTCAAATAGAGATGGATGCCTTCTCTTGAGCAGGAGGAAAAGACTCTTGAGGAAGAAAGCTGGAACAAAGAAACTTCTGAGAAGACGCCTCTTGTTGTAGGAAGTTTGAAGAAGTTGTAGATCAGTTGAAAGAGGCGTTGTGGTTAATGGGAGCTGCAATAAAAATAAGGTTAGTATAGAACAAAACAAATATACTTAAAGGGATGGGAAAAATAATTATATCAGGGTATGAAAATATTTGTCTCTGTGTCTTTAATAAAATCTAGATTATACTTACACTAAAGCAAGGATAATCAGAATTTTATTACAAGAACAGAGACTCATATTTTGCTATTTTAAAGCAAAATGGATCATGAAATTAAAGATAAGTCTGCATTATTAACAGGTTTTAAATAAAATTGTCTGAAAGTGGAATCAGAGGACCAATCATCAGCATTCAAAATATCTTGTGAGGAAGATTTTAAAAAAGGCTTTGGAAGCAGAAACTCCACAAATTGAATGAGCTGAAAAGGATTGATCCACACCTGCAAGAAGCATCATCCACTTTACCCATCTAGCTATTAATGTGGTAGACAGGTTTAAAGGAACATAAGAAATAAGAAGTTGAGAAAAAGATGAATGACGAAAAGGCTGAGTATGAGACATATATTCTTTTAGACAAAGAACAACACACACATTTGGATGATCAGGAAAATAAGGATGAAAAATAGATTAAGAGCTCATTCAGTGGTTTATTGCCCCTCCAGGTATTGGGCTCTGGGTCTGCCCATTGCTGTGCATATTAAAGAACAGTGATGAAAATGACAGATTTGTGAACATTTCTGATTTATATGAACAAATCCCACAGTAGTATATCTCAAGACCCTACGAGGATGACAATACAGAAAATGCTCTGAACAAATGATTTTAACAGCTCAGCCCATATGTATTTAGGCATCTGTATGACCTATGTCTATCAAGGTGCAGATCTATCCATGTAAGGACAGCAGGTGAAACTGAGTTTAAGTAGTAGAATCACTTGATTTACCTGGCACAGTACCTGTGCAATAACTACCAGAAGGAAAACCAAACCATTATCAACTTAATCTACAGCACACCCATTCACATAATGCCTTTTATGAATCTTGATGGTTTTGAGAAAGCAGCGCAGCAGCCTGGAGACATGAAAGACTGACTTGTTGGCCACAGTAATTTAAAAGTAATTGACCTGAACAGGAACTTTCCTGACCTGGACCGAATTGTTTACATCAGTGAACGGGAAGGAAGATCAAACAACCAAGTCTGTTGATGAGTATCCTAAGCTTGCCCCTGAAACTGTAGCAATAATTGATTGTATTATAGACATCCCCTTTGTCCTATCTGCTAACCTTTATGGAGGAGACCTTGTAGCAAATTATCCCTATGACGAAACCAGAAGTGGCAGTGTTCATGAATACAGTGCATGCCCTGATGACGCCATTTTCCAAAGCTTGGCCTGATCCTACTCATCTCTAAATCCAGCTATGTCTGATGAAAACAGACATCCATGCCGAAAAAATGATGACCATTTTATTGTTGGGACCACATATGGTGCTGCTTGGTATAGTGTCCCAGGAGGTATGTAAGATTTTAATTATTTGAGCAGAAATTATTTTGTGATAACAGTTGAGCTTAGCTGTGACAAATTCCCACCTGAGGAAACCTTAAAGGACTACTGGGAGGATAACAAAAACTCTCTTGTAAACTATATAATGCAGGTACATTGTGATGTAAAAGAATTAATCAAAGTCCACCAGGGATTTCCTATTGCTAATGCTACAATATCTGTTGATGGAATAATTCATGATGTTACCTCGCCTAAATATGGGGATTATTGGAGGTTGCTTTCACCTGGAGATTATAAAATCACTGCATCTGCCCCTGGATATCTAGCAATAACTAAGAAAGTAGCTGTTCCTTTTAGCCCTGCAGTCAAGATTGATTTTGATCTGGAATCTTTATCAGAAAGAAAATAAGAAGAAAAAGAAGAGTTAATTGAATGGTGGAAAATGTCTCGTACATTTCTGAAAAAAATAATAATTCTGATCTAACATTTAATTATATGTTGAGTTTGTTTGCAGTAATGTGGACAAAATAAATATAGGAGTAAGTTTGTGTAAATACTCATATATATACCTGCACACCTATTCCTATAACTGAGAAATTAAGTGTCATTTTGGACAATTAATGTTTTTGTTTTTTTTCTGTAATGGTTTTAATAGCAACCTACACATAATATTACAATGTTCAATAGTAATGCAATAGTTAATGTCAAGCCATTTGTACTTAGTACATTTTCATTTCTAGGGGGAAAAAACAAAGCACAGCTGTTGCCAAAAATAACTTAAGAAGTATTCAATATTGTTTCTACATAAATACTGCTATGTGGGCCTATGAGGATCTATAAATATACGTACTGTATATAAATATATATATTGCTAGTGTATCTATTTGTTATTATGTTCCATGATTGAATGTGAATTGCATTTTACGATTGCCGCCAAATAGTTTTATTTCCTGACGCAAAACACAGTGTGGGGACATTTAAAAAGCTGTAATGTCATTCATGTCATTGATTATAATACTGTCGGACATATGCATAAACAAATTAAGTTAAACGTATGTTGTATGATTTATCTCAATAACTATGAACTTGAACTTAAGCAATTTTGTGTTATCATTAGTACAAATGCACATGTAAAATAAATAATTTAAGGATTAATTTAGTATTTAGAAGACGGAGGTCTTTTGAATGCGAGTAGATTTGAGTAATCTGCAGACTTTATGAAGTTTGCCAATAGGAGAATTATTAAAAAAGGAATGACCAGCCAGGATAACAGAACAAGCTAGGTTAAAAGTCCTATAAGTTAAACCTGAATTGAAAAGAAAAGATAAATATTCTAAAATTGTATTTAAAGGGGCTGAAAAGGGATCCAAGTCCCTTCAAATACACAAGCCTGACCATTTAGACCAGGCTGCAAGATAAGATAGTTTGATTCAGGGAGCCCATGAGTCTTGTAATAAGGATCTAGCCCTTTCAGAAAGGCTTTCAAGAGACCAAATTCCCCTGAAAGCATCCAGGCTACAAGTGTTAGGGATCCTTACTCTATGAAGGGATGAGGATTGCCTAGGGGATCTGAGAGAAAATGAGGAAGATGTGGAAGGAGAAGGGGAGGAAGGAAGGATAGCTCTAGGAGAAAAGGGTACCAGGGTTGTGTTGGCCAAAGGGGAGAGATGAGGAGAAGGGATATTTGATTCCTGCTTCAGGATATCATTGAGAAGGGGGGAAAGGCATAGGATCCAGAGGGGGGCCACAGTTGTAAGGAAGGCATTTACTGCTGAGGATTCTGGGTCTGGTCTCCAACTGAAAAATGGTTTCTCTTGTTAAGTGTATCCAGTCCATGGATCATCCATTACTTGTGGGATATTCTCCTTCCCAACAGGAAGTTGCAAGAGGATCACCCACAGCAGAGCTGCTATATAGCTCCTCCCCTCACTGCCATATCCAGTCATTCTCTTGCAACTCTCAACAAAGATGGACGTAGTAAGAGGAGAGTGGTGTATTATAGTTAGTTTTTTAACTTCAATCAAAAGTTTGTTATTTTTAAATGGTACCGGAGTGTACTGTTTCATCTCAGGCAGCATTAGAAGAAGAATCTGAATGTGATTTCTATGATCTTAGCAGAAGTAACTAAGATCCACTGCCGTTCTCACATATTCTGAGGAGTGAGGTAACTTCAGAGGGGGAATGGCGTGCAGGTTTTCCTGCAATAAGGTATGTGCAGTTAACATATTTCTAGGGATGGAATTTGCTAGAAAAATGCTGCTGATACC
This sequence comes from Bombina bombina, assembly GCF_027579735.1. Classification (NCBI taxonomy): domain Eukaryota; kingdom Metazoa; phylum Chordata; class Amphibia; order Anura; family Bombinatoridae; genus Bombina; species Bombina bombina. The sequence continues at coordinate 482,101,379 of NC_069502.1, read as the reverse complement.
GGATTAATGTAAGTTAAGCCTTAAATGCAGTGATAGCGACTGGTATCAGGCTTATTAACAGCGATACATACTCTTATAAAAGTGTAATATAAAACGTTTGCTGGCATGTTAATCGTTTTTATATATATTTGGTGACAAAACTTATTGGGGCCTAGTTTTTTTCCACATGGCTGGCTTGATTTTTGCCTAGAAACAGTTTCCTGAGGCTTTCCACTGTTGTAATATGAGTGGGAGGGGCCTATTAGAATTACAGACTGAGACACTCAGCTTCCTTCTGCATGATACAGGACATCTCTGAAGGGCTCAAAAGGCTTCAAAGTTGTGTTTGAGAAGGGTAACAACCACAGTAGACTGTGGCAGTTGTTGTGACTGTGTTTAAAAAACGTTTTTTGTCATTTATTATTCCGGTTTTGGTATTAAGGGGTTAATCATCCATTTGCAAGTGGGTTCAATGCTCTGCTGACTTGTTACATACACTGTAAAAATTTCGTTAGTGTAACTGCCTTTTTTCACTGTTATTTCAAATTTTGTCAAAATTTGTTTCTCTTAAAGGCACAGTAACGTTTTTTATATTGCTTGTTAACTTGCTTTAAAGTGTTTTCCAAGCTTGCTAGTCTCATTGCTAGTCTGTACAAACATGTCTGAAACAGAGGATACTTGTTCATTATGTTTAAAAGCCATGGTGGAGCCCCATAGGAGAATGTGCACTAAATGTATTGATTTCACCTTAAACATTAAAGATCAGTCTTTATCTATAAAAGAATTGTCACCAGAGGGGTCTGTCGAGGGGGAAGTTATGCCGACTAACTCTCCCCACGTGTCGGACCCTTCGCCTCCTGCTCAAGGGACGCACGTTAATATGGCGCCAAGTACATCAGGGACGCCCATAGCGATTACTTTGCAGGACATGGCTGCAATCATGAATAATACCCTGTCAGAGGTATTAGCCAGATTGCCTGAATTGAGAGGCAAGCGCGATAGCTCTGGGGTTAGACGAGATACAGAGCGCGTAGATGCTGTAAGAGCCATGTCTGATACTGCGTCACAATATGCAGAACCTGAGGACGGAGAGCTTCAGTCTGTGGGTGACGTCTCTGAATCGGGGAGACCTGATTCAGAGATTTCTAATTTTAAATTTAAGCTTGAGAACCTCCGTGTATTGCTTGGGGAGGTATAAGCTGCTCTGAATGACTGTGACACAATTGCAGTGCCAGAGAAATTGTGTAGGCTGGATAAATACTATGCAGTGCCGGTGAGTACTGATGTTTTTCCAATACCTAAAAGGCTTACAGAAATTATTAGTAGGGAGTGGGATAGGCCCGGTGTGCCCTTTTCCCCACCTCCTATATTTAGAAAAATGTTTCCAATAGATGCCACTACATGGGACTTATGGCAGACAGTCCCTAAGGTGGAGGGAGCAGTTTCTACTTTAGCGAAGCGTACCACTATCCTGGTTGAGGACAGTTGTGATTTTTCAGATCCAATGGATAAAAAATTAGAGGGTTACCTTAAGAAAATGTTTATTCAACAAGGTTTTATTTTACAGCCCCTTGCATGCATTGCGCCTGTCACTGCTGCAGCGGCATTATGGTTTGAGGCCCTGGAAGAGGCCATCCATACAGCTCCATTGACTGAAATTGTTGACAAGCTTAGAACTCTTAAGCTAGCTAACTCATTTGTTTTTTATGCCATTGTTCATTTGACTAAACTAACGGCTAAGAATTCCGGATTCGCCATCCAGGCGCGTAGGGCGCTATGGCTCAAATCCTGGTCAGCTGATGTGACTTCAAAGTCTAAATTACTCAACATTCCTTTCAAGGGGCAGACCTTATTCGGGCCTGGTTTGAAAGAAATTATTGCTGACATTACTGGAGGTAAGGGTCATACCCTTCCTCAGGACAGGGCCAAATCAAAGGCCAAACGGTCTAATTTTCGTGCCTTTCGAAATTTCAAGGCAGGTGCAGCATCAACTTCCTCTGCTTCAAAACAAGAGGGAACTTTTGCTCAATCCAAGCAGGCCTGGAAACCTAACCAGTCCTGGAACAAGGGCAAGCAGGCCAGAAAGCCTGCTGCTGCCTCTAAGACAGCATGAAGGAGCCGTCCCCTATCCGACAACGGATCTAGTAGGGGGCAGACTCTCTCTCTTCGCCCAGGAAAGAGATGTTCAGGATCCCTGGGCGTTGGAGATCATATCTCAGGGATATCTTCTGGACTTCAAAGCTTCTCCTCCACAAGGGAGATTTCACCTTTCAAGATTATCTGCAAACCAGATAAAGAAAGAGGCATTCCTAAGCTGCGTACAAGATCTCCTTGTAATGGGAGTGATCCATCCAGTTCCGCGGATGGAACAAGGACAGGGGTTTTATTCAAATCTGTTTGTGGTTCCCAAAAAAGAGGGAACCTTCAGACCAATTTTGGATTTAAAGATCCTAAACGAATTCCTCAGAGTTCCGTCATTCAAGATGGAAACTATTCAAACCATTTTACCCATGATCCAAGAGGGTCAGTACATGACCACAGTGGACTTAAAGGATGCCTACCTTCACATTCCGATTCACAAGAATCATCATCAGTTCCTGAGGTTTGCCTTTCTAGACAGGCATTACCAGTTTGTAGCTCTTCCATTCGGGTTGGCTACAGCCCCAAGAATTTTTACAAAGGTTCTGGGCTCACTTCTGGCGGTCCTAAGACCGCGAGGCATAGCGGTGGCTCCTTACCTTGACGACATCCTGATACAGGTGTCAAGCTTTCAAATTGCCAAATCTCATACAGAGATAGTTCTGGCATTCCTGAGGTCGCATGGGTGGAAAGTGAACGAAGAAAAGAGTTCTCTATCTCCTCTCACAAGGGTTTCCTTCCTAGGGACTCTAATAGATTCTGTAGAAATGAAAATTTACCTGACGGAGTCCAGGTTATCAAAACTTTTAAATGCTTGCCGTGTTCTTCACTCCATTCCGTGCCCCTCGGTGGCTCAGTGCATGGAAGTAATCGGCTTAATGGTAGCGGCGATGGACATAGTGCCATTCGCGCGCCTGCATCTCAGACCGCTGCAATTATGCATGCTCAGTCAGTGGAATGGGGATTACACAGATTTGCCCCTCTACTAAATCTGGATCAGGAAACCAGAGATTCTATTCTCTGGTGTTTATCTCGGGCCCATCTGTCCAAGGGTATGACCTTTCGCAGACCAAATTGGACAGTTGTAACAACAGATGCCAGCCTTCTAGGTTGGGGTGCAGTCTGGAACTCCCTGAAGGCTCATGGTTCATGGACTCAGGAGGAGAAACTCCTCCCAATAAATATTCTGGAGTTAAGAGCAATATTCAATGCTCTTCTGGCTTGGCCTCAGCTAGCAACACTGAGGTTCATCAGATTTCAGTCGGACAACGTCACGACTGTGGCTTACATCAACCATCAAGGGGGAACCAGGAGTTCCCTAGCGATGTCAGAAGTCTCCAAGATAATTCGCTGGGCAGAGACTCACTCCTGCCACCTGTCAGCGATCCATATCTCAGGTGTAGAGAACTGGGAGGCGGATTTTCTAAGTCGTCAGACTTTTCATCCGGGGGAATGGGAACCCCATCCGGAGGCATTTGCTCAATTGGTTCTCCGTTGGGGCAAACCAGAATTGGATCTCATGGCATCTCGCCAGAACGCCAAGCTTCCTTGTTACGGATCCAGGTCCAGGGACCCAGAAGCGGCACTGATAGATGCTCTAGCAGCGCCTTGGTTCTTCATCCTGGCTTATGTGTTTCCACCGTTTCCTCTGCTCCCTCGTCTGATTGCCAAAATCAAACAGGAAAGAGCATTGGTAATATTGATAGCGCCTGCGTGACCACGCAGGACCTGGTATGCAGACCTAGTGGACATGTCATCCTTTCCACCATGGACTCTGCCTCTGAGACAAGACCTTCTAATACAAGGTCCTTTCAATCATCCGAATCTACTTTCTCTGAGACTGACTGCATGGAGATTGAACTCTTGATCCTATCAAAGCGTGGCTTCTCCGATTCAGTAATTGATACCTTAATACAGGCACGAAAGCCTGTCACCAGGAAAATTTACGACAAGATATGGCGTAAATATCTTCATTGGTGTGAATCCAAGAATTACTCATGGAGTATGGTTAGGATTCCTAGGATATTGTCCTTCCTCCAAGAGGGTTTGGACAAAGGATTATCAGCTAGTTCTTTAAAGAGACAGATTTCGGTTCTGTCTATTCTTTTACACAAGCGTCTGGCAGAAGTTCCAGACGTTCAGGCATTTTGTCAGGCTTTAGTTAGAATTAAGCCTGTGTTTAAACCTGTTGCTCCTCCATGGAGCTTAAACTTGGTTCTTAAAGTTCTTCAAGGGGTCCCGTTTGAACCCCTTCATTCTATTGATTTCATACTTCTTTCATGGAAAGTTCTTTTTCTGATGGCTATTTCCTCGGCTCGAAGAGTCTCGGAGTTATCTGCCTTACATTGTGATTCTCCTTATCTGATCTTTCATTCAGATAAAGTTGTTCTGCGTACAAAACCTGGGTTTTTACCTAAGGTGGTTTCTAACAAGAATATCAATCAAGAGATTGTTGTTCCATCATTATGTCCTAATCCTTCTTCAAAGAAGGAACGTCTTTTGCATAATCTAGACGTAGTCCGTGCCTTGAAGTTTTACTTACAGGCTACTAAAGATTTTCGCCAAACATCTAACCTGTTTGTTGTTTACTCTGGACAGAGGAGAGGTCAGAATGCCTCCGCAACCTCTCTTTCTTTTTGGCTTCGGAGTATAATCTGTTTAGCCTATTAGACTGCTGGACAGCAGCCTCCTGAAAGGATTACAGCTCATTCTACTAGAGCTGTGGCTTCCACCTGGGCTTTTAAAAATGAGGCCTCTATTGAACAGATTTGCAAGGCTGCAACTTGGTCTTCGCTTCATACTTTTTCCAAATTTTCCAAATTTGATACTTTTGCTTCTTCGGAGGCTGTTTTTGGGAGAAAGGTTCTACAGGCAGTGGTTCCTTCCGTTTAAGTTCCTGCCTTGTCCCTCCCATCATCCGTGTACTTTAGCTTTGGTATTTGGTATCCCACAAGTAATGGATGATCCGTGGACTGGATACACTACAAGAGAAAACATAATTTATGCTTACCTGGTAAATTTATTTCTCTTGTAGTGTATCCAGTCCACGGCCCACCCTGTCCTTTTCAGGCAGGTCTAAATTTTAATTAAACTACAGTCACCACTGCACCCTATGGTTTCTCCTTTCTCGGCTTGTTTCGGTCGAATGACTGGATATGGCAGTGAGGGGAGGAGCTATATAGCAGCTCTGCTGTGGGTGATCCTCTTGCAACTTCCTGTTGGGAAGGAGAATATCCCACAAGTAATGGATGATCCGTGGACTGGATACACTACAAGAGAAATAAATTTATCAGGTAAGCATAAATTATGTTTTTACCTGAAAATTGGAGCAAGATGCGAAAAGATTCAAACAAAAGGGGTCTCTGAGGGAGGAGCTCTTTAAAAACTTATTCATGTCCAATTTCCATTCTTTGGAATCCTACCAATAGCGAAAACCGGAGATCACTCTACCATTCCAGGCTTCCATATTCTGAATCCACCAAATTAGTTTTTCTTTGATTTCTAGAGAGAGGGAGATAGGATGAGAGTAAGAAAAACTCTTGCGAAGATGGCAAATCTTGAGGTGTTGAAGGGCTCAATAATGTAGAGGAGATGGGAAAATGGCTTGGATTGAAGAGGAGTCTGATAACTCTGGCTAGAGCACGAAGGGAAAATGATGATTTCTTCGGAAGAGAGGAAATCTCTTTCTTGATGTTTTTCAATTTCTCTAAAGGAAGACTGAGAGTGGAATCCACAGTGTTTATTTAGAAACCAAGGAAAACAAGAGTTTGAGTGGGAAAAAGAACTGACCTTGATTTGTTGACTACAAAACCCAGATTCGGAAGGAGAGATATAGTTTTATTGAGGTGAGAAAGAAGGATTCTGATTTAGAATGAGGATATCGTCCAAATAAACTAACTGGCAAATTCCTCTGAATCTTAACCAAGCTATAACCAGTTTCAGGATTTTAGTGAAAATCCAGGGGGCAGATGATAAACCAAAAGGGAGACAAGTGAATTGCCAAAGGGAGTTTTTGCAAAGGAAACAAAGAAATTTCCTGTGAGATGGATGAATAGGGACAGTGAGGTAAGCATCCTTTAGGTGTAAGCGTACAAGCCAATCCTTGTCTTGTAAAGAATCTCTCAGAAGGTAAACACCTTCCATCTTGAAATGTTGATAGGTCACAAAATGATTGAGAAATCTTAGGTTGATAACTGGATGAAATTTACCATTTTCTTTTTTTACCAGGAAAATGTTGCTTATGAAACTTTCTTTGTCTATTAGGACAGGTTCTATAGCTTGTTTTGAAAAAGAGTGGAAATTTCATAATCTATAGCAGAAAGTTCTTGTTTTGAAAACTGGATGGGATGAGGACGAAGGATTTGAATTGGAAGAGAAACAAAGTCTATTAGAACTCCAGAAATGGCTTGAAGAATCCAAGGATCTGAAGTTATGAAAGACCAATTTGGGAAAAAATTGGCTAGTCTTCTGCCCATCTTGTTTTTGGGAGAAAGGGAAAAAGGGAGGAAGAGTTACCTGAAGAGACTCTAGTGCATCCTCGTGATCTTGAGCCTCTGAACCCAAAGCGAAGGGAAAAAAGGGGGTAGAATTGTTGTTGCTGATAAAATTATTGGGATCTGGAAATAAAGGGCTGACTGCCGGGAAAAAAAACCCTTCTTTTGTTTGCCCTATAAAAAAGGGGACGAGATTGTTGATATAGGGTCTTTTCACAGTAGTTTTTGTTTTTGATAAATTTGAAAAGGTTTTGGTCTAATAATTGTTTTGAGATATGCTTTTCCAAAGAGAAGACCATGTGGGTTCGTAGAAGTCTCATTAGAGGTGAAGTCTGAAAGTTTAGAGTCAATTCTGTGCAAAATAAATCTTTCTGGGTTCACAAGCTAATGCCGTATTAGCATTACCTAAGAGCACAAAAGCTATTTTTGTATACTCCAGGATAAGTTGACAATCTAAAGTTATTAGCAACAAAATCCTCAGCTAATTAAAAAAAAAAATTGACATAGGGCCTGAAACATATAATAGTTTTGTAATGTCCCTTTAAGACATTCCACTTCCACCTTTTCACCTGCCTATAAAACCTCACTTCCTGAGATCTACTTTGCTTGATTATTTTGTTTGTTCTGATTGGAATACTTCACAGAAATCAAGTCACTCCTGCTATCATCTCAAACTGAGTGATATTGAACTTTTGCTTATTTGAATTTAACCCTCAAAAAGGAACTTTCTAACTAATTGCTGCTTTCTACTAAAGACACTTAATCTGCACAGCCATCTGAATCCATTTCATAGATTGCCTGTCAGTCTCTCTCCTAAAGTGCAGCTCCACCACAGTATTACAGAGGATTTTCTCACATCTCCAGCTGCAGCTGATTCATTCACCTGCTTCGCTAGGACTTCAACTCACCTTCCTTCCGGAAGCTACAGAACAATCTCTCAGCCTGACCAGTACTGCAACTAGCCACTCAGCTCTCAGGAAGAACTCCAGTCTCACTCCGCCATTACAGCGTTCCATGCTGCAAGGGAAAGCCAAGCACAGGCTACCGCAAGTATAACTCTGCTAATCAGATTCTCTCAAGTTGTTTCTAGTTCATATTATCAACCGTACTTACTCAGTCTTTATATTAACAATTGATCTTATGCTAAAGAACTCTATTTTTGATCTAGCTATCCATATTTGCCTCTGTGAATTTATCAGACTTGCACACTTGTTTGTCTGAATAGAATCATATTTGTCTAGCAGCATTTCCTGTGAGTTCACTCTTAGCAAAACGCTTGAAGCATATTGCCAGGTTATAATTTGTATCTCTTGGCGTTTGCAACTAGCAACACACTACAATTCTAAAAGATACAATTTATCTTACATAATAATCAAGCCTTAAATATAATTATGGACTCCCAAGCCATAAAAACAGAGTTTGAAACCTTAAACCAAAAAGTTGATTATTTGGCAAGAGCGCTCACAGACTTACAAGCTGAGAACACTGCTTTAAAAAATGTTTATAAGGAAATAATAACTCCTAGAAATCTAGACCCTCCTGAACCACACATTAACCCTCCTGCAGTCTTTTCAGGAAAGAGGTCAGATTTCAGAGACTTCAAAAATTCTTGTTTGCTGCTTTTTTCTATGAAACCCCGCACTTATCATACAGAAAAAATAAAGGTGTGTACTGTTATTTCATACTTAACAGAGGAACCCAGGACCTGGGCTAACCGTTTTTTTGAATCCAGTGATGAGATTTTGAATTCATTTGATGCATTTTTTTCCTTAATGGCATCACTTTATGAAGATGCCAACACACAAATAAATGCAGAAACCAAACTTAGATCTCTCAGACAGGGAAAACGTCCTGTTGAGGATTATGTCACAGAATACCAGATGTGGGCCACAGATACATTGTGGAACGACATCACATTAAGAAATCAATTCAGGCTTGGGCTCAATGACATCTTAAAAGATGAAATCTCCAGAGTAGAGATGCCTGAGACCCTAACAGGACTTATTAAGCTGGCAATCACCTTAGACCGCAGGCTAAGGGAACGCCGCACTGAGAGACTGACTTCTGACTCCTCATTTAAAAGACCAACTGCTACCTATATCGACAGAAACACACCAGTAAGTGTCCCCATGGAGATTGGCATTATCAAGGCTCCCCTCACACCAGAGGAAAAAGCAAGGAGACGCACCTCTAACCTATGTCTTTATTGCGCTAGTAAAGATCATACAGTGGGTACTTGTCCCATTCTACAACGTACTAAGAAGGGATGACCATGACGAATTTGAGTTGGATTCTATACTCGACTCCCGTATGTACCGTGGTCATTTGGAGTACCTCATCCGTTGGAAGGGCTACGGTCCTGAGGAGGATTCCTGGGTACCAAGGTCTCATGTTCATGCTACCCGTCTCTTGGATGCTTTCCATAGGCGTTATCCTGCTAAGCCTGCATCCTCGGAGCGGATGCTTTGAGGGGGGGGATCTGTAATGTCCCTTTAAGACATTCCACTTCCACCTTTTCACCTGCCTATAAAACCTCACTTCCTGAGATCTACTTTGCTTGATTATTTTGTTTGTTCTGATTGGAATACTTCACAGAAATCAAGTCACTCCTGCTATCATCTCAAACTGAGTGATATTGAACTTTTGCTTATTTGAATTTAACCCTCAAAAAGGAACTTTCTAACTAATTGCTGCTTTCTACTAAAGACACTTAATCTGCACAGCCATCTGAATCCATTTCATAGATTGCCTGTCAGTCTCTCTCCTAAAGTGCAGCTCCACCACAGTATTACAGAGGATTTTCTCACATCTCCAGCTGCAGCTGATTCATTCACCTGCTTCGCTAGGACTTCAACTCACCTTCCTTCCGGAAGCTACAGAACAATCTCTCAGCCTGACCAGTACTGCAACTAGCCACTCAGCTCTCAGGAAGAACTCCAGTCTCACTCCGCCATTACAGCGTTCCATGCTGCAAGGGAAAGCCAAGCACAGGCTACCGCAAGTATAACTCTGCTAATCAGATTCTCTCAAGTTGTTTCTAGTTCATATTATCAACCGTACTTACTCAGTCTTTATATTAACAATTGATCTTATGCTAAAGAACTCTATTTTTGATCTAGCTATCCATATTTGCCTCTGTGAATTTATCAGACTTGCACACTTGTTTGTCTGAATAGAATCATATTTGTCTAGCAGCATTTCCTGTGAGTTCACTCTTAGCAAAACGCTTGAAGCATATTGCCAGGTTATAATTTGTATCTCTTGGCGTTTGCAACTAGCAACACACTACAATTCTAAAAGATACAATTTATCTTACAAGTTTGTCTTGACAGTTATTAAATAATTTATCTGAGCCACGTTTTATACTTATACCAGGCTAACCTACCTAAAAACTTTAACATTTGGGTATCAATTTCGGGAGTAATAGAATATTTAGATGGTAATGAAGGACGAGGTCATTCAGCACCAAGCTTGTTGCAAACCTCTTGATGTAAAGGGTGTTTTAAATAACCCAATATATTCTGCAACACCCGAGGAGGGAAACCACTCTGAAGATCTAGGCCCGCAGGGGTGCCCAATAGGTAGATCGAGATCTAACAGTAGATCGCAAAGGCCCTGCTGGTAGATTGCGGCCGATGTGATCAAAATGATGTGGTCAAGTTATGCGATCTCAACACTGGGGCGTGAGTAGAGTATGGTTGCTAGGGGTACCGCTTTATCTACCGCAGTGTGTGAAGGGGTGGGTCATTAAACAGTCTGATGGTTGGACACGAAAGTGCTACATGATTGGATAATGAGGGACATTGAATTCAACCAATCGATGTAGATGATTTTTGAACGACAACACAATTGGCCTAATAAAACAATGGTTTAGTGAGTAATTTCCCAATTGATATGGCGGTATAGTATAGTTAGGAGGATAAGCGTCAAAAGATAGAAAAAGTAAAGGCGGAGGCTACTGTACTTTGGTAAAGGAAGAAGTCTGATTGACGTCTGGCAACTAAAGGTGTTGACCCGGTAAGAAATGGTCTGCATGGCGCACTATTGAAATCCGAATGAAACATTGAGAGTGATAAACCTGTCCCCTCTCTCACCCTCTGAAGATCACATTGCAGTATTAACAAAAGGACAATCATTCTGTCCAACTGCTGATTTCGACAAAGTTGAAGCAATCAAAGATATCTAACTTTATATCAGAAAATTAGCTTTAAAAGTTCAATTTGCTAAAAAATCAACAACTAAAGATAAGAGTGAGGAATGGACAGATGATGAACTACTCACATTGCAAAATTGAGAAACATTACTAAAGGAGAATGAAACTGAATGCAAAGATAAATGGAAAGAAAAACTAAAAATTAAATCAAAATATGTCCAAAAAACATCTATATCTCCACATCTGGAAGTTTTTAACTAATTAGTTTGTCAGGAAATAACTGATCTTAGATTATTTTCAGTTTCCCCAAACCTAACAAAAATGAACAGATAGCCTTAAAAGATATACAACAATGGAAAGATGTGATCATTAGGGAATAAGATAAAGGGGGAAATGTAGTAATCTGGCCTCTGGACATGTATCTCAAAGAAGTAGAGAAGCAACTGAAAGATAAAAACTGTTATAAAAAATGTATTTGTAACCCTTTGATAAACTTTGAGGACTTATATGAGAGAATGTTGAAAAAGGCAATTGATAACAAAACAATTACTGAAAAGGAATTCAACTAGTGGAAAATCCAAAAATTGATACATTTTACTTAAAGAGACAGTCAACACCAGAATTTTTGTTGTTTTAAAAGATAGATAATCCCTTAATTACCAATTCCACAGTTTTGCATAACCAACACAGTTATAATTATACATGATTTAGCTCTGTGATTACCTTGTATCTTAGCCTCATCAGAGCTGTCTCCATTATAAATTTGTGTGCATGAGCTCAATGTTATCTATATGAAACACGTGAACTAATGCCCTCTAGTGGTGAAAAACTATCAATATGCATTTAGATTAGAGGCGGCCTTCAAGGTCTAAGAAATTAGCATATCAACCTCCTAGGTTTAGCTTTCAACTAAGAATACCAAGAGAACAAAGCAAAATTGGTGTTAAAAGTAAATTGGAAAGTTGTTTAAAATGACATGCCCTATTTGAAACATGAAAGTTTTTTTTTTGGACTTGACTGTCTCTTTAATACAAAAAATCTACAAAAACCACACAAACCCACCAGGCAGACCAATTATTTCAGGTATAGAGAGTTTGACCGAAAAGGCAAGCCAATATGTGGATTTAAGATTAAGAAGATTTGTGATGGAACTACCATCATATATCAAAGATGCCATGGAAGTCCTGCAAAGATTGGAAAATGTCTCTGTAAATAATGATACATGGTTAGTCACTGCAGATGTGGAATCTTTGTACACATCAATCAAACATGATCTGGGAATAAAAGCAGTGAAATACTGCCTACAAGGAGGATTAAAAGAGAGTGACCCACACAATAAGTTTGTGTTAAAATTGCTTGAATTTGTTCTAAGTAACAATTTCTTTACATTTGTAAATCAGTTTTACCTATAAGTGAGGGGCACAGCAATGGGTACACGACATCCTGTTTATATGGGAAGGGACAGAAGAGGAATTGATCCAGTTTACTGAAAGTTAAAATAAAAATGAATACAACATTAAACTAACATTCAACAAGAGTCAATTGGCAGTTGACTTTTTGGATCTAATTTTCAAAAAAGAACAAGATAGGAAACTTACAACAGATTTATATAGAAAATCCACAGCTACTAATAGTATACTTCACAGAAGCAGTGCACATGCACCAGGGACAGTCAAATATTTACCAATTGGGGAATTACTCAGGATTCTGCAAAATTGCAGCAATAATGAAGATTATCATATCAGAGCCAAAGAATTGGAAAACAGATTGAAGGACAGAGGATATAGTAGAAGAAGTATCAGGAAGGCTAAATATAGAGCAGTACAAACTGAAAGATCAACTTTACTTTATAAAAAACATAAAGAACAGGACAGTCAAACAAGACTGATCCTGACATATAACCCACAAGTTAATCAAGAGGTCAACATTATAAAAAACATTGGGGAAACCTACAAGCAGATAATATTCTAGGACCCATAATAGGTAAAAAAAATACAAGTAGGATATAGAAGGACACAAAACTTAAAAAAATATGTTAACAAGCAGCCATTTTAACATGGAAATACTTCTTCATTAACACCAGGGTCCGTTCAATGTAGAAACTGCTCAGCAATGCCAATACATGATTCACACGACCCAAGTGGTAGCATAATTTAGAAAATTCATAAAATAAAAAAAATATATCAGCTGCACCACAGAGGGGGTCATTTATGAACTGTCCTGTTCGTGTGACAAAATTTATGTGGGCATGACCACATGTAAACTGAGGACAAGACTCCTAGAACACGTTAGAAGCATAAAGAATTCATCAAAAGATGCAGAAGATGGTAAAACTTTGACTTCAGTAGCCCTTCACTTTTTGAAATACCATGAGTCAAATCCTAAATTCCTTAAGTGTAGAGGAATAGAAAAAAATCTCAATGGGGATTAGAGGAGGCAATATAGAAAACGTTTTATTACAAAAAGAATGCAGGTGGGTAAACCTGCTGAATGCAGTTCATCCCAATGGAATGAATGAAAATAACAACTATCATAGCTTTCTGTGATAATATGGAGAAGATATTTAACAAGACACTGATGAGAGAGATATGAATGAAATAATATTTCTTAATGCTGTATAAGTAAATTAAACTAAGAATAACAACACTACTATAGTTAATAAAGATCAATTTTTGTTTTCCCTATTTTTTTTATTCTCCCCTCCCTTCCCTTATCACCACTTTCAGAAACCCTCCCCATTTGTATTCACATAATTCAGTATTAGTATTTCACAATACACATAGAGATGAATTGACAATCTAATACACAAAAGATTTGTAACAGATAGAATCACGCTAAAACAAATTATTATAACAACTTCAAGTCACACTTCAATTTTATTTATGTAATTTCATGCTATAAAAACACCCCACTCAAGGGAATCATTTTATTTACATTTCATCTACACAAGAATTTTTATTGTTTAAAAAGATAGCTAATCCTGTTATTACAAATTCCCCATATTTGCATAACAAACAAAGTTATATTAATATATGTTTTACCTCTGTGATTATCTTGTATCTAAGCCTCTGCAGACTGCCCCCTTATCGCAGTGCTTTTGACAGACATGCAGTTTAGCCAATCAGTGCAGACTCCTAAACTTCACGGGAGTAAGCACAATGGTATCTATATGACACACATGAACTAGTACTGTCTAACTGGGAAAAACTTTCAAAATGCTCTAAGCTAAGAGGCAGTTTTCAACAGTTTAGAAATCAGTTTGAGCCTACCTAGGTTTAGCTTTTGAAAAATACCGCCAAAGGTACCATGCAAATTTAATGATAAAACTCAATTGAAAAGTTGTTTAAAATGTCATGCCCTATCTGAATCATGAAAGTTTAATTTTGACTAGACTGTCCCTTTAAATATCACAATAAGTCTTTTTAACACAGCCAACAAATTATTAATCACGTAAAATAATTTAATAGTTAGATAATTTATCAGCATTACAATGGAGACAAAACATGATATACGGAATATTAGATAAACATTAAAATACTCCACATTATAAGTGTCAAACATATACAATTACCAATCACAATAGCTAATGAACAACACAGAGGGAAATTAGCATACAACAAATGCTGTCAGCGTAAATGACGTCAGTTTGATTGACATGGGAAAAATCCTATGAACGAATGAAGGTGGGACTAAGCGGGTAAAATAATCCCGGAAAAACGGGGGCACAGCCTTTGGATAAAGCTTACTAGCGAAACGCATCAGGGGGGAGTGAGGGGGTGAATGCGGTCCTTATTTAAAACTTTAATGTTAACCTATCGCAGTAAATATCAATAGTGTGTAATGGTACAATTAGAATAAAGCCACAGTGATCATAGTTGTGAATATGCCACAGTGGAGACGGTTATAAACCGTATGTATATTCAGTGCATTTCTGTATATACTATTTGGAATTGTGCTACTTGTTGTTATATTGATGCAACAGTTTAACTAAAGCTAGTGACAATCAATAACATATACTGTTACGCTGAAACTGACCACCAATATTTTATGTTGCAGTCTACAAGACTGGTCTGGTCTCCAACTGAAAAATGGTTTTACTTGAAAATTGGAGCGAGTTGCGAAAAGATTCAAACAAAAGGGGCCTCTGAGAGAGGAGCTCTTTAAAAATGTATTCCTGTCCAGTTTCCAATCGTTGGAATCCTACAAATAGCAAAAACCCCAATCTGCAGCTTTATTTGAATAACCCTGGGATATATTCTGCAGCTATTGAGATATTATTGTCTTAACAAAAATGGATAAAAAAAAATGTGAGTTCTAATAAGGTTTTTGATTTTGTGCCTTCTAAACGGTTTAGCACACCAAGGATAGTATAGCAATCAGAGTATTTCCCGGTACCCGTGACAACCAGGGATACTGCCAAATCCCTTAATGTCCAGTTCCACAATTAGTGGTCCACAGAACCTTGCTTATAGAAAATCTCTTTTATTCAAGACAGATTAAAACAGAATGTAACGTTTTGGGGTTTCATAATTATTCAACATATTCTAAAATAATATAAGTGGATTGCGAACGCAATGTATATAAAGATTATCAATGTTTAGCAGTACTAAAAGTTGTAGGCAATAAGAGAAGCCTAGCTTGGAAATAAGTGTTAACCATATATATATATATATATATACACCTCTTAAAAAATATATTCCGTTCACCCCAACTTATTTTCAGGAATATGATCGCCTACCCCTATCAAATATAAAGTGCCTTTCTATGCTCAACTAATATAAACATATGATCCGCAACCAAGAAATATATGATTAAGACGCTGATATGTTAACTCTATAGTACATAGCTGAATTGAATGTCTCAAGAGGAAACAGCTAAGTAGTTAGCAACATAATAACATAATCACAGACTGTCACAGCTGTGTAACACCATAATAGAGTACAAGTGTCTAGAAAATATCCACTCACATGGTTGAAAAGGATACAATTATACTTTAGCAACATAGTTACAGACTAGCAATATAAGCATGATTGTGTATATCATTAAATTAGAACATAGAGATTATAATAAAGTAGCCTTGTATATTGCTATGTAAAGGGGTACAGATATAACACACCTACAATAATCTAAGGCTGTACAATTTGCACTCAGACTGAAATCTCCACTCAAATGGCTATATATTGGAGTATGACATAATATACCTATAACTATCTATAATTGCGCACTTGCAGGTCAATGTATCAAGCTCCGTAGGGAGCTTGATGCCCCGTGTTTCCGGCGAGCCTTCAGGCTTGCTGGAAACTGGAATTATGAAGCAGCAGTCTAAAGACTCCATATCCTGTCCGCCTGCTCTGAGGCGGCGGACAGAAATTAACCTGATCAAATAGGATCGGGTTGATTGACACCACGCAAATCTGCAGGGGGCGGTATTGTACCAGCAGTTCACAATAACTGCTGGTGCAATGATAAATGCCGACAGCGTCTATGATACACGACATCATATCATGTCCGCTAGCACTATAATAAATTGACCCCTTAAAATTCATCATCATTTGATAATATGCATAACATATAAGGATTTTTCCAGACACAGTACATTACTCTGATAGGATAACACGTTCTATTTTAACCCCTTTTTTAATGTAAGAATTATCTAAATATTAAAAGTTAAGTTTTAATAGCACTACTATCAATGATCCTGGGGTAACAGTACCTTGACATTTTGCCCATTAGATATCAATTAATTAGGGGGAGTGCTAATAAGTGTATACTAGTGTCAGTGTCTATACTGTCAAATTGGGGAAGTATATAAATATACACAGCACCGGTCTCAGTTTAACCCATAAAGAACACACAAGTGTGTGGAAAAATATATACATAGAATTAATAAATATATGTACACAAACATGAAACTGTAAGTATATAAATATATATGTATATATAAGAAGATAAAACACACAAAAAGTTTGGAGAGTAAACTAAGAGACACACTTATATAATAAGGTTCAAACTTTAGTTCCAGTTAAAGTTAAAATTTATTTGTGTAAGCCTCGCTGGGTCATATCAGGCCAAGCCCGCTGCGCAAAGTAAAGGGGGTCAGTGGCAGTAATTTGAATGCAGTGTTTTGTAACATGGCATAAGGAGTTGCTCCTGTTAACCAGAATTAAAGTCAGTGATACCTTTGTTGTCAGGATTGTACCTTTATGCTTTTGCATATCCATGTGTTGCTAAATCAAGCAACCTTAAAGGGATATGAAACACACATTTGTTTTCATGATTCAGATATAGAACATGCAACTTTCTAATTTACTCTTATTATCAATTTTTCTTTATTCTCCTGGTATCTTTATTTGAAAAAGCAGGAATGTTAACTTAGGATCTGGTCCATATTTAGTTGGTAGATCTCGTTGAGCTGGTCATTTGAAAAGTAGATCCTAACACAAAAAAGTGTGGGCACCCCCTGATCTAGGGTGTTTAACATCTTCAGGTTTAAACCTAGGGTTGCCTTGGGAATCTAGAAAAATTATGTCAGTGTCAGAGGGATTCAATTTTTTATGCTTTTTAAATTTTAAAAAATTGTCAAATTTAGAAAAATCTGAATTATTGTCAGAAGACAAAAAAAATATCATTATAATCTTCATCCCACACATCATCATCCTCAGAAGAGGAAACATTTTGTTCAGGATTCGTGGGGCTCCATTACATATGCGGTGTCTCCCGCAAAAGCGTGATTTTGTTATTACATATATGGCGCCGCATATAAAAGCGTCGCATATATTTCAACCGTCGTCCGCAATTTTTACTCCCATTAGCTAACATGGGACCACGTCGCAAATCGGTATCCAATATTCAGTGCAAGGACTTACGTGGCATATATGGAGAAATTTTACTGCATTTTCACCTGGCCAAACAAGGCAGCCACAGCAGACCTTGCGCTGAGTATGGGAGCACCGTAAGTTACTCCCATAACTGCCTGTAAAACTAACACCTAATGCATGCGCAATATCTATCTACCTGTCAACCACAATCCCCCACTGCAATCACAAATAAAGTGTATTAACCTCTATATTCGCCATCCAACCTACACTGCAACTAATAAAAGTATTAACCCCTAAACTGACAACCCCCCACAACGCAATATGCCTAATTAAACTATTAACCCCTATATCCGCCATCAAACCCACACCGCAATTACTTATTAACTATTAACCCCTAATCCGCCAATAACGCACAACGCAATCTAATCTATCTATTAACCCCTAATCCGCCAATAACCCACAACGCAATCTAATCTATCTATTAAACCCTAATCCGCCAATAACCCACAATGCAAATAGTTAAACACTAAGCCCCCTAACCTAACACCCCCTAAACGAACCCCATTACATGAATTAAATTTAAACTAAATTACAATTTAAAAAAACTAGCATTACTTTAAAAATTAAAAACAACTAAGTATAAATTAATCTAACATTACAGAAAATAATAAAGCTAAATTTACAGAAAATAAAAAAGAGAATTGACAATAATTAAATAATTATACCTAATCCCTATGAAAATAATAAAGCCCCCCAAAATAAAAATACCCCCTAATCTAATGATAAACTACCAATAGCCCTTAAAAGGGCTTTTTGCAGGGCAATACCCCAAGATAAACAGCTCTTTTACACAAAAAAGTCTAAAACCGCCCTAAAAGTCAAAGCCCCACACCCACCAAACCCCCCAAAATTAAAGCACCTAGCACTAATAAAAACTAAATTACCCGTTGCCCTGAAAAGGGCATTTGTATGGGCATTGCCCTTAAAAGGGCATTTAGCTCTTTTGCTGCCCTTAAAAGGGCATTAAGATTAACAGCTCTTTTAAGAAAAGCCCATCCCTAACCTAAATAAAAGAAACCCCCCAAAATCCCTTAAAAAACCCTAAGTCGGGGGCGGAGCCAAGCCACTGAGAGAGATGGCTGCCTTTTGCTAATGCTCTGTGGTCCCTGTACAAACTTGTTATTATTCAGGATGATCATATAGCTTAATTACGTTTTTAATTGTGCATAGGAGTGACTATATACCTCATTAACTACCGAGGTGTTCTTCCCCTCTGATAGCGGAACGAAGGTAGTGTTTGTGGACAGAGGACACCTGCGCTACGCAGCACCAACACCCGGCAGCCCGGAACCCCCCCTGAGCGGGCAGTAGAATCCCAGCAAATTCAACCCTTCAGAGACAAGCTACCGGGCGGAGGATATCGCGGTCTGTACCGACACACAGGGTGCCCTGCCTGAGAAGCTGCAACTGCTACTAGCGCTGCAAGGCCTCACCCACGTGGTCAGCCGGAGGAGTAGGCCTCAGGACCGGAGATATAGTTGCAGCGCAACACCGGAGGAGTAAATCAATTCAACACAGAGACACTGGACCGCGCAGCTTGATCACGCTGCACATCACTGGTGGCAGACTCCGGACTAGCTGCTGACCGGTAAGATTATAATGATCGGAGTGCAAGAGAATGAATGCTGAGGGGCCTGCAATAAACATGCTGGTGGAATAAAGCCACATAAAAATACATGTGCAGACTGCGGGAAGGGGAAAACAAGTAGCCCACGCCATATTCGGAATCCTCTCCCTACAGTCAGTAGTACCTAGCAGAGCACTGAGACTGGCCATTGCCTGTTGTGACTGTCAATAATTAAGTGCACAGAAATAAGTGCGGGGGGCTGCCAATAATCATCACTGTGGAGTGGCTACACAAATAAAAACTAGTAGCTCACAGTACATCAAAGACTTTTACCTTGCCACCTGTTGGATTTCACAGGGCCCTTTGACAACACAATCTGATCTGAGAGCAGAAAGTAACAAATAAGGCTGGTGAATACAAGCACACATAAAAATGTCTAGTAAAAGAAATATCAAACCACACAAAGGTACACACTCTTCGGTTATGGAGAATTATTTAATATCTGCTGACCCTGTGCTGCACTCCAGCAAGTCTACACAGGAAAGTGCAGGGCAGTCACAAGCAACTGAACCAGAGCAAAGTATATTATCACATCAGTATCTCACAAAGCATGATATTTCACATCTCTCCTCCAAGGAGGACATAAAGAATGCAATGACTGATTTCAAAAACATGTTTGGAGAGTTGAGGAGAGATATTGGGGTTGTGAGCAGGAGGGTCACCCAAATTGAGGAAAAACAGGAGACTCTCAGCTCAGACATGCAGCAACAAGCTAGCTATCTTCAGGCCCAGGAGGGCACAGTACAAGGCCTCATGGACCGGATAGAGGACCTTGAGAACAGAAGCAGGCGTAGCAATCTCCGCCTGCGTGGTGTGCCAGAAGATGTGGATACCCCAGCCCTTCAGCAATATATACAAGAATTTATCAGACACCTGAAAAACAACATAGGTGCGCAGGAAGTGCAAATAGAAAGGGCACACAGGGCGCTGCGCCCTAAACCACCGAATAGAGCCCCACCGAGAGACGTTATTATGAAATTTTTATCTTTCAAGGATAAAGAAGAGATCCTCAGGATGGCGAGAGCGAAACACCCTCTCACATTCAGGGGTTCGGAAATACAAGTTTTCTCAGATTTGTGCCCCGCAACACTACAAAAAAGAAGGGACTTAAGGCACGTTACATCAGCTTTAAGAGAAAAAAGAATCCCTTACAGATGGGAATTCCCCACAAGCTTGATTGCCACTAAAAACAACGCTACCTATACCCTTAAATCCACAGAGGACATTCCCAATTTCACACAAGCCCTAGGCCTGGATATCAGGCCAATCCGAGGAGCAGACAAAATTCCCCAGGACCCCCCTAACAGAAACCGGGAGGAAGACCAGTAACCAAGAATGTAGAACACTCCTTCTCCACAGGTTCTCTTGACTATGGTCCAGCTCCCCTATACCAGCAAGATGCTGGTATCTCTGCTATTCTCCCCTGTGAGAGCAGTATTTCATTTTGGGGACAAGTTTCCTGGACTGTTTGCAGGACTGGTGAGGTTGTATGTGTATAAATATAGGCTACTTTGTTGTGTTTGTTTAATCTGTGATCCCTTGACCCCAGCCGCATAACATAATGTTTCACATACAGATAAGTATAACCTTAAATATGGCAGATAAGCATAGTCACTAAATATACATATGTGTCTCATATCATTAACTGGATTGAACAGATTTGGGTATAATGTTGGAAATAATGTTGATGTAACCTGACTCTCTCCCTTTTTTAGCGCTTGCTCTATATCTTGTTTCTGACTTAATACATTGCACCCCTTTGACTTAACAGAACTTTGCACTATTTAGTCTTTATAATGGGTCTACTCGATAAGGGGACAGGGGAACATGCACACAAATGAGCGCAGACAAAATGCAGGAGGGGGGCTGGGACGCAAACGCATGTTAAGCATCTACAACAACACTGGCTGGTCAGGCGGACAGAACCAGGAAATACGCATCTCTTACCCAGTCACAGATAGCTCTGATATCCGATTTTCACCTCTTTGACGGGGTCTTGCTTATAGGGGACAGAGGCTAGCATAACTTATGATTATTATAGAAGATTGAAGGCTGGTGTAGTGGGGGACTGAGACAATACACTGGACACATAAGACCGACACTTTCACAGGACCTGAACCATGTGGAGCATGTACTTTTTCTTCACAGATCATTCCGAATTACAAAGTTATTGTTAAATGTTGATGTTACAAACAAGTAATACAGGGACAACTACCCCTGTCTGGTTAAGTAGTTAATACAGTTATTATTTTTAGAAACATAGAACACGCTACTGATTGTTTATTGTTACACTTGCAATAGGTTGTTCTATAGTATTTATATTTCAGATTAATGCTTAATTGGTCCTCCGACTAGAGGACATCTTTTTCTTTTCCTTTCTTCTAGAACTGTTCCTATCTAGGAGCCTCCCCCCGCTGTGGTACTCTTCTACCTCTCCACGACTAACTTACTATTAACCTTGATTTGATATAGAGGCTTCTTTTTTCCTTTCCCCTCTTCCCCCCCCCTTTTTTTTTTTTTCTCTCTCTCCACCCCCCTCCGTGCCCCTCTTTCCTCTCCCATCACTACCCCCCCTCTTCCCTCTTCTGTCATATATGCGCTGCCCCTCCTGGCTTCTCCTTTTTCTGGTCCTATTTCTGTATCTCCGTTGCCGACTCCCCGTCTCCGTGATGTCGCAGCGACTATTGGCCCCTAGGCCACATCCACTAGAGCTTATCACTATCAACACGAAAGGTTTAAATAGCCCGAACAAGCGCTCTATAGTGCTCAGAGACTTACGGAGAATGGGAGGTGATATAGTTTATCTACAAGAAAACCACTTCTCCATTAAGCATGAACCAAAATGGTTGGACCGCACCTATCCAAATGCTTATTTTGCTTCAGGTCCTGAAAAAAAAATGGGGTGGGAATACTTTTTTGTGTAGGCACCCACTTCTCACTATCACAAATTTATCGAGACCCTGAGGGTAGATTCCTGCTCCTCACCGGTACACTACACAATAGGCCTATAACATTAGCAAACATTTACTGCCCTAATGTGTCCCAGCACCTCTTTCTTCAGAAAGTCTCTCATAAGATTCTTGAAATGCAGATCGGTGTTCTATTTCTTGGCAGAGACTTTAATGCCCCCTCTGATCCCTCCCTTGACACCTCTGATGGCATATCCAGCGCTCCACAGAAAGTTTGTAAGCGTATGATCGCTACACTTGCGGAACTTGCGTTGCACAATATCTGGTGCACACACCATCCACAGGCCAAAAACTCCACCTTCTACTCGCACCCACATCGGAAATACTCTCGCATTGACTATTTATACACCAGTTCTACTGGTCTTATTGTTACGAAAAGTAGCAATATTCATGCGATCACTTGGTCGGATCATGCACCAGTGAGTTGTTCAATCCAATGGCCCGCCACACCAATCACACCTTTCGTGTGGAAATTGGATGACACATTACTGGCAGACCCGATATTCCATCTGGATGTTAAGGGTGCTATAGCTGAGTATTTCCTTATAAATGACAGCAACCGTTTGAAGGCCACTACTATATGAGAAGCGCATAAGTGCACCATTAGAGGCTTGTTTATTAAGCAAAAAGCTAAACTTAAGAGTTTAGGAAGAGAGCATTATGCCAGACTTCTATCCCAGGTAGAACAAGCTGAGTCCGCTCACAAAAATTATCCACAAGATGAAACTCGACTAGATCACTTGATCGCAACTAGGAAAAAATTGCTTCAGTTCCTTCAGGAAGGGTACCAAAAGCAGGCACTAATTTTAAAACAACTGTACTACGAGCAGGGTGATAAGCCTGGAAAGCTCTTAGCTAGAGCAATTGCAAACGAACACACCCGCTCTGCAGTCGCGGGGCTGATGACGTTTCCTGTAGCCGTCTCGAGGAGTGCTGGATCACTGACAACTCCTGGACTACGGATCCCGCCAGGGGTCAAAAGAGCTAAGCAAATTCTACGCGTTTCGTCTCGTATCGTCGAGACTTTGTCAAGAATGCTTAGCTACACATATTGGCGCATTATATACCCTTGATGGTGTAAGCGTAATTGATCCCAATTAATTAATAAGTGTTACATATAAGGGTATATAAAGGGCAAAGAATGTAAAATAGTTGATACAATTGTAAATGCATAATAATTGTTAAAAACATTTTTTAAAAAACAATGGCATTAAATATAGCAGCAAAAATATCAGGTTCTATATTGATAATACAATAATTGCAATTAATACCTCTATACCAAATTTTAAAATATATGCAAAAAACTATGAAACATGAACACAAATTAATAATACTCCAAGATGATTATATATATATATAAAATTGTTAAAATACATAGAACTACCACAACAATTAAATATGATAAAAAGAATGGTTAATTTCATAAAAAAGCCTGGATATCTAATTCTATATTTAACCCTTTGGGTTCCAGACAGTCTAGTGTTTTTATCCAAAAGGTTTCCCTTTGCCTTAACTTCAGCAGTCTGTTAGTATCCCATTTGTCTGGTGCAACCCATTCAATAATTTTAATGCTAAGCTCATTAGGGTTCTGATTATGACATACTTTAAAATGATAAGATACACTATGATTATCAAAACCTGACTCTATGTTCCTAATATGTTCTCTCAATCTATGCTTTATTTTTCTTTTAGTTCTTCCTACATAGATTTTGCCACATTTGCAAGTGAGTAGGTATACTACATACGTAGAGTGGCAAGTACATCTATATTTGCATTTGTAAGTGTGATTACCATCTGAATTTGAGAAACTAGTATGTTGTGTATCTATGAGAGGGCACATGACACACTCTATAGCTTTACAAGGATACAGCCCTACCTGTCCCCCACACCAATTAGTCAGTGTTCCATTGTTTGCTTTATGTCTTAGTTTAGTAGGGGCTAGGTAATTTTTGATGTCCTTGCTTTTTTTAAAAATAACCTCTGGTTTGTCCCCTAAAACATTATGGAGCACAGGATCTAATTTTAATACTTCCCAGTGTTTGCCCAAGATTCTTTTGATTTGTTGATGTTGATTATTATATCTAGTAATGAATTTAACATTCCCTTCCTCGTAGTTATTCCTAGCTTTGCTCTTATTCTTATTTTGTCCTTTTATAAGTTGAGTCCTGTCCATTTGTAGGACTTTTGCTTTCGCATTGTCTAGTAGTTGTTTATCATATCCTTTTTCTAAAAACTTTTTTGTCAGATGTTCAGCTTCATTATTGAAATCTTCTAAATAAGTGCAGTTGCGTCGAATTCTTTGGTATTGACCCAGTGGTACATTATTCTTCCACTGTTTATAATGCCCACTTTTTGCGTTCAATAAACTATTTCTATCAGTGGGTTTGTGAAAGTTCTTTACACACACTTTATTGGTTAGTGCATCATGATATAATACCAGATCTAGGAAAGGAATTGATTCAGGGGAACTCTCATATGTAAATTTCAAATTATAAATATTAGAATTAATATGGGCTATAAAATCTTTGATTTGATCTTTTGGACCCTGCCAAATAATTAAAATATCGTCTATGTATCTAAAATACTTTAAAATGTTGTTATAAAACGGATTATTGTTCCAAATAAAATTATTTTCAAATATAGACATGTATATATTTGCATATGATGGGGCAAATGTAGTCCCCATCGCAGTACCCTGTACTTGTTGATAAATAGTGCCTTCAAATAAAAAGTAGTTGTGTGTAAGAACAAATGAGATAGCATCTTCAATAAATTTCCTTTGTAATGTGGGTAAATGAGTGTTCATTAAAGATTCTCTAATGGCTGCTACCCCTTTGGAATGAGGAATGCAGGTATAAAGAGCAGCTGCATCGCAGGTTATCCATGTGTAGTTTTCATTCCATTCTATTCCTTCCATCTTATCTATAACATCTATTGTGTCTCTGAGATAGGCTCTACTGGATACAACAACAGGTTGTAAAAATGAATCAACATATTTGGATAAATTATCGCATAAAGAGCCTATCCCAGAGACAATAGGCCTTCCAGGGGGATTGAGAGGGTCCTTGTGGACCTTTGGTAAATGATAAAAACATGCTATCTTGGGGGCTACTTCATATAAAAATTTGAACTCCTCCATATTAAGAACACTTATTGATTGAGCCTCTTTTAAAAGACTACATAATTCATTTTTAAATTTGTTAGTAGGATTAAAAGTGAGGGGCAAATATGTTGTTTTGTCACCTAGTAAACGTAATGCTTCTATAAGATAATCCTTTTTGTTCTGTACCACTATTCCTCCGCCTTTATCGGCGGCTCTAAATACAATGTCATTATCTTCACTAAGATGTTGTAATGCATTCCTTTCATCCCTAGATAAGTTATCTCTATCCCATTTTATTTTGTGTGGTATGTTTTTCGATAGTATTTCCAAATCCTGACATACTAACCTGTTAAAGATCTTAATATATTCTGTCTGACTATGAATAGGATAGAATGTAGATTTGCGTTTCAATGAACAATGCTGAACACCAAAATCGTCACCATCGTCATATGTGGACATATTAGATAAATTTAGGTCTAATGCCATAGTGTCATTTTCTAAGTTTCCCCCTAAATTCTCTAATATCTGGATGTCTTCCTCACTAATAATGTCAATACCTTCCATTGAACGGTTTGCAATATTTTTAGCATTCTTGACAAAGTCTCGACGATACGAGACGAAACGCGTAGAATTTGCTTAGCTCTTTTGACCCCTGGCGGGATCCGTAGTCCAGGAGTTGTCAGTGATCCAGCACTCCTCGAGACGGCTACAGGAAACGTCATCAGCCCCGCGACTGCAGAGCGGGTGTGTTCGTTTGCAAAGCCGGCAACGTGAACTGACCTGTGATACATCCTTGGAAACACTGCCACAAGGATCGGTTTTTGGGACCTAGCAATCGGCTATTATATGCATAAATTTATGCACTATCTTGTGAGTGTTCAATTTGTTATTTGTCTTTTGCTTAAATAAAAACTTTAAATATTGCACTTGAGTCTGCGCTCTTTCCCTTCTATCATTCACAGTTTATCTTGTTGGGGACCCTGGAGTTTACCCCTACTTTGGAGGAGCAGCGACCATTCACTTTATTTTACAATACATTATTTAATACTCCTGATATGCAAAGACTGTAAGTAATTTATCAAAACGGACTATATATATATGATCTTTTCCTGGACTGAAGTTTTTTAATTATTTATACTATTGTTATTTTTTTATGTACTAGGGTATGTATATTATGTCATTTAGTACTTTTGATATTCAGGCTTGATTTTTATCCTTATTTTATTCTAAGTTAGCGCCCGGTTGTGTGTCACTCTGTTGCACACATATCCTGTTTTTAGAGCAATTGCAAGGAAACGAGTCAAGGCATATGTACATCATATGACAGATGCTCAGGGCATAGTCAAATCCGATGGTAACTCTATCGCGGAAGTCTTCAGGACTTATTATGAATCTTTGTATAACCTGCATACTTCTGATCAGGCGGGAGGAGCACCGGGTGCTCAAGAGAGCGATATCGAAAATACCCGGGTATATCTGGAAGGCACAGAGCTTCCCAGACTGACAGAAGCAGATTCAGAATCCTTGGACTCCCCGTTCACAGACGAAGAGGTACATAAGGCTATAAAAGGTCTCCCATCGGGAAAAGCCCCGGGACCAGATGGCTTCGGTCTCAAATATTATAAGCTTTATGCGGACATTCTAGTTCCGAAACTAGTGAGAATGTTCAATGATCTGTCTGACAGCCCAGATTTACCGGGTTCTATGCTTGAAGCCCATATAGCAGTAATTCATAAGCCTGGAAAACCTCCTGATAGGCCTGAAAGCTATAGGCCAATATCTCCCGAGAGGCAAGGGATAATACCCTGAAGGTGTTACAGCTGATAACCCATGCTCAGGAATCCAAGACGCCTCTGGCCCTGGTCACAACAGACGCAGAAAAAGCGTTCGACCGGGTCAGCTGGGACTTTATTCATCTAACTCTCCTTAAGTTCGGGTTTGGACGGAGCTTCATTACCAAGGCAATGTCACTGTATTCTGCCCCTAACGCAAAAGTGCGGGTTAATGGAACTCTCTCGGAGACCTTTCAGATCAGAAACGGTACGAGACAGGGCTGTACTTTATCGCCCCTTCTCTTTGCCCTAACCATTGAAGTATTGGCAGGTAGAATCAGAGAAAACCGGGGGGTGCGGGGGATTGTCGTGGGCAGAGTAGAACACAAACTGTCTATGTATGCGGACGATGACCTCCTTACTCTCACAGACTCGGGAGACTCTTTGAGGGCTGCGCTGAGGGAAATTGAGATTTTCGGAGGGTTCTCGAACTTCCTTCTCAACCCTACTAAATCGGAGATATTAAATATCTCAGAACCCATTGAGGCCTTTGTTGGCAACAAATCAGGGTGTCCGATAAGAGTGGCGGAACATAAAATCAAATACCTAGGTATCATCATCACACCTAACCTTTCTGAGATAATCGAGCTGA
Source organism: Bombina bombina (assembly GCF_027579735.1). Lineage (NCBI taxonomy): Eukaryota > Metazoa > Chordata > Amphibia > Anura > Bombinatoridae > Bombina > Bombina bombina. The sequence goes on along the minus strand of NC_069502.1, from coordinate 482,073,614 downwards.
ACTACGGAGGTATTCGAGACAATATCATTAAAGATCTACTTAATTGGAAAAAGAAGACCATCTCATGGATGGGTCGCATTGGAGTGGTAAAAATGAATATTCTCCCAAGAATACTCTATATCATGCAGACAGTTCCGGCCTTGGCAGCTTCTCCCTATCTGCGGCAAATTCAAACTGCAATAGAAACGTATATCTGGAATGGGATTAGGCCGAGAATTAAACGGAGTACCATCTATCTTCCTAGAGAGAGGGGGGGCTTGGGAGTGCCATTGCTGAGAGAGTATCAGAGAGCTATCTTTTTACAGTGGATAGTAGAATGGTGTGGAAACTCCTCTAGCAAACGGTGGATTTAGGTGGACAATGATATCCTTAAGAGCAGAAATGTGGGAGCGCTGGCCTGGGTATCTCAGGGGAACCGGCCGAGAGCTATTTCCTTGTACCCTATGATCACTGACACATTTACTATTTGGGATAAGATCATGTCTGGAGGCTCCCTTGTGTCGACAAGAACCTCCCCGAACATACCGGTCTGGGACAACCCAGACCTGGGTATGGAAATTAAACCCTATTCGCATGGCACAACGCATACTCTAGCCGAGACTACAATCTCGAATATCCTACACGATGGACAGCTCAAACCGCAAAATGACCTCTTTGAGTGGGATCATGAGATGTTTAAGTCCTGGTACCGATGTGCTCAAATAGCGCATTACGTGAATTCACATAGAGAGCGCGCTGCGCTGTCTAGACAAAGAACCCAATTTGAAAAGATGTGTGTAATGACTCAGGCCCCAGCCCATCTAATTTCGCAATTATATAAGATCCTACTGACTGAAGACAGTCTGAAACTTCCGTCATATGCAGTGGCCTGGCAGACGGAACTAAAGACAGATATATCGGCCGATGACTGGTCGAGGATCTTCACGAGAGCTAAGAAAGCCTCTATATCAGCGAGAGTGCAGGAAATGCATTACAAGCTCCTGAGTCGTTGGTATCTAACTCCTTCCAGGCTCCATAAGATCTACCCTCAGATGGGGGGGGGATGCTGGAGGGGGTGTGGGGAGGAGGGAACAATTCTCCACATTTGGTGGGAGTGCCCGCACATAAGACTATACTGGGAGGAGGTGCTGGGAACAATGAGCAAACTTCTGAAAATTATAATTCCCCCAAATCCCACGTACTTGATATCTCACGGGCTCCCCAAGATAGCTGGAGAGGACAAGTACTTCCTTCTTCTACTAATGTTGAATTGCGTGAAGGCGCTTATCCCTGTTCATTGGAAAAGCTCGCGGACCCCAACCGTACAAGAATGGAGGATCAGAGTGGGGGATTCACTCGGACTAGAGAGATATCACTTTCTAAAGACTGGGAGGATAGCCACACATGAAATGATGGTCCTGACTTGGGAGGGTAGGGGATTATAATTCAGACCATTAGGACCCAACAGAACTAGCGCACGCTACCTAGCCTGCCCCTGCCCCCTACGCTGTTTCTATCAAATCTCTCCCTTTACCTCTTCCCTCCTCCCCCTGGTCCCTTTCAGCCCTCTCCCCCAGTATCGCTCTTACCCTGCATTCCTCTTCCCTCCCCCCATAACCCCTTCCTCCCCCCTAAATTTCTTTTTATTATTATTTTTTTTTTCTACGCTTCTCCTTTTCTATTCTCTCTTTCACTCCTTAAACACTTTTGTGTGAATACGTGAGGCTCCATAATACGCTCAGCTATGTGTAGATGTAAAGCTGAGCTTCTAAGCTGACAATATATCTGCCTTACGTATAAATTCTAAACTACAAATAATATGGTTACTTTAAGCTTACATATAATTGTCATAAATAGTTAGAGCACTTCTGCTCGTTACAGAAAGCACATTGTTTTTTGATCAGTTACTGCTTTGAATATAATGTTGGTCGAGACCATACAGCGCACCTCATATTGATTCCTTGTCCAGACTTGGGACTTAACATTGATCCTGATGAATTGGCCCATAATATGGCTTATGAAACAATGTTCAATGTAATGTTTATCCGTGTGTGTAACGTAATGTAAAATAAAGCTTGTAAAATAAAGCTTGTTGTTTTCAAAAAAACAAAAAAACCCTAAGTCTAACCCCCAAGTAGTACTTACCTGTCCTGAAGTCCGGCGGAGAAGGTCCTGTTCCAGGCGGTGAAGTCTTCTTCCAAGCGGCGACCTATTCTTTCTTCTTCCAGGAACCAGCCGGCGCAGAGCGGAGGGCGGAGCTAAAGACCGATGACCATGGAACTGAAGACCGGCGACCCTGGAACTGAAGACCGGCGACCGCGGAGCCATGGAGAGTGGAGGATCCTCTTCATACGATCTCCACCGTACACTGCATAGGAATTCAAGGTACGCGATTAAAAACAGAATTTATGTTTACCTGATAAATTTCTTTCTCCTACGGTGTGTGTCCGGTCCACGGCTTCATCCTTACTTGTGGGAATATTCTCTTCCCTAACAGGAAATGGCAAAGAGAGCACAGCAAAAGCTGTCCATATAGCTCCCCCTCTGGCTCCGCCCCCCAGTCATTCGACCGACGGTTAGGAGAAAAAGGAGAAACTATAGGATGCCGTGATGACTGTAGTGTACAGAAATAATTTTTTTTAAACCTGACTAAAAGCCAGGGCGGGCCGTGGACCAGACACACCGTAGGAGAAAGAAATTTATCAGGTAAACATAAATTCTGTTTTCTCCTACATTGGTGTGTCCGGTCCACGGCTTCATTCATACTTGTGGGAACCAATACCAAAGCTTTAGGACACGGATGAAGGGAGGGAACAAGTCAGGTTACCTAAACGGAAGGCACCACAGCTTGCAACACCTTTCTCCCAAAAACAGCCTCCGAAGAAGCATAAGTATCGAATTTGTACAGAGATGACCAAGTCGCTGCCTTACAGATCTGATCAACAGAAGCCTCGTTCTTGAAGGCCCATGTGGAAGCCACAGCTCTAGTAGAGTGAGCTGTAATTCGTTCAGGAGGCTGCCATCCGGCAGTCTCATAAGCCAATCGGATGATGCTTTTCAGCCAAAAGGAAAGAGAGGTAGCAGTAGCTTTCTGCCCTCTCCTCTTACCAGAATAAATGACAAACAAAGATGATGTTTGTCTGAAATCCTTTGTTGCTTCTAAATAGAATTTTAAAGCACGGACCACATCTAGGTTGTGTAACAAACGTTCCTTCTTTGAAACTGATTCGGACATAGAGAAGGAACAACTATTTCCTGGTTAATATTCCTGTTGGAAACTACTTTTGGAAGAAAACCAGGCTTGGTACATAAAACTACCTTATCTGCATGGAATACCAGATAGGGAGAAGTACACTGCAAAGCAGATAATTAAGAAACTCTTCTAGCAGAAGAAATAGCAACCAAAATCAGAACTTTCCAAGATAGTAACTTAATATCTATGGAATGCAAAGGTTCAAACGGAACCCCTTGAAGAACTGAAAGAACTAAGTTTAGACTCCATGGAGGAGTCATAGGTCTCTAAACAGGCTTGATTCTGACTAACGCCTGTACAAACGCTTGTACATCTGGTACGGCTGCCAGACGTTTGTGCAACAAGACAGACAGAGCAGATATCTGTCCCTTTAGAGAACTAGCTGACAGACCTTTCTCCAAACCCTCTTGGAGAAAGGAAAGAATGCTAGGAATTTTGATTTTACTCCAAGAAAATCCCTTGGATTCGCACCAACGGATATATTTGTGCCATATCTTATGGTAAATCTTCCTAGTCACAGGCTTTCTGGCTTGAACCAGAGTATCTATAACTGAATCTGAAAACCCACGCTTAGATAGAATCAAGCGTTCAATTTCCAAGCAGTCAGTTGCAGAGAGACTAGATTTGGATGTTCGAATGGACCTTGTACTAGAAGATCCTTTCTCAAAGGTAGCTTCCATGGTGGAGCCGATGACATATTCACCAGGTCTGCATACCAGGTCCTGCGTGGCCACGCAGGAGCTATTAGAATCACCAAGGCCTTCTCCTGTTTGATCCTGGCTACCAGCCTGGGAAGGAGAGGGAACGGTGGAAACACATAAGCTAGATTGAACGACCAAGGCGCCACTAATGCATCCACCAGTGTCGCCCTGGGATCCCTGGATCTGGACCTGTATCGAGGAACTTTGAAGTTCTGATGAGACGCCATCAGATCCATATTCGGAGTGCCCCATAGTTGAGTTAACTGGGCAAAGACCTCCGGGTGGAGTTCCCACTCCCCCGGATGGAAAGACGACTCAAATAATCCACCTCCCAGTTGTCTACTCCTGGGATGTGGATTGCAGATAGGTGGCAGGAGTGATCCTCCGCCCATTTGATGATCTTGGATACCTCTGCCATTGCCAAGGAACTCTTTGTTCCCCCCTGATGGTTGATGTACGCTACAGTCGTCATGTTGTCCGACTGAAATCTTATGAATCTGGCCTTTGCTAGGTGAGGCCAGGCCAGGAGTGCATTGAATATCGCTCTCAGTTCCAAAATGTTTATCGGGAGAAGGGACTCTTCCCGAGACCATAGACCCTGAGCTTTTAGGGAGTCCCAGACCGCGCCCCAGCCTAAGAGACTGGCGTCGGTCGTGACGATGACTCACTCTGGTCTGCGGAAACTCATTCCCTGAGACAGGTGATCCTGAGTCAACCACCAGCGGAGTGAGTCTCTGGTTACCTGGTCTACTTGAATCTGGGGAGACAAGTCTGCATAATCCCCATTCCACTGTTTGAGCATGCACAGTTGCAATAGTCTTAGATGAATTCGAGCAAGAGGAACCACGTCCATTGCTGCAATCATTAATCCTATTACCTCCATGCACTGAGCTATGGAAGGCTGAGGAATAGATTGAAGAACTTGACAAGCGTTTAGAAGTTTTAATTTTCTGACCTCTGTCAGAAAAATCTTCATTTCTACAGAATCTATTATTGTTCCCAGAAAAGGAACCCTTGTGGACGGGGACAGGGAACTCTTTTCTACGTTCACCTTCCACCCGTGAGACCTGAGAAAGGCTAATACAATTGTCTGTATGAGCCCTTGTTCTGGAAAGGGACGACGCTTGGATTAGGATGTCGTCTAAATAAGGTGCCACCGCAATGCCCCTCGGTCTTAGAACCGCTAGTAGGGACCCTAGCACCTTTGTGAAAATTCTGGGAGCAGTGGCTAAACCAAACGGAAGAGCCACAAACTGGTAATGTTTGTCCAGAAAGGCGAACCTTAGGAAATGATGATTATCTTTGTGGATAGGAATATGTAGGAACGCATCCTTTAAGTCCATGGTAGTCATGTATTGACCCTCCTGGATTGTTGGTAAAATCGTCCGAATGGTTTCCATTTTGAATGATGGAACTCTGAGGAATTTGTTTAGAATTTTTAAATCCAGAATTGGCCTGAAAGTTCCTTCTTTTTTGGGAACTACGAACAGGTTTGAGTAAAAACCCAGTCCTTGTTCCGCTGTTGGAACTGGGTGTATCACTCCCATCTTTAATAGGTCTTCTACGCAATGTAAGAATGCCTGTCTCTTTATCTGGTCTGAAGATAAGCGAGACATGTGGAACGTTCCCCTTGGAGGAAGTTCCTTGAATTCTAGAAGATACCCCTGAGAGACTATTTCTAGTGCCCAGGGATCCGGAACATCTCTTGCTCAAGCCTGAGAAAAGAGAGAAAGTCTGCCCCCTACTAGATCCGGTCCCGGATCGGGGGCTACCCCTTCATGCTGTCTTGGTAGCAGCCGCAGGCTTCTTGGCCTGTTTACCCTTGTTCCAGCCTTGCATTGGTTTCCATGCTGGTTTAGGCTGGGAATTGTTACCCTCTTGTCTAGAGGCTGCAGAGTTAAGAGACGGTCCGTTCCTGAAATTGCGAAAGGAACGAAAATTAGATTTGTTCTTAGCCTTGAAAGGCCTATCCTGTGGGAGGGCATGGCCCTTTCCCCCAGTGATGTCTGAAATAATCTCCTTCAATTCTGGCCCGAAAAGGGTCTTACCTTTGAAAGGAATATTAAGCAGTTTTGTCTTGGACAACACATCCGCCGACCAAGATTTTAGCCAAAGCGCTCTGCGCGCCACTATTGCAAAACCTGAATTTTTCGCCGCTAATTTAGCCAATTGAAAAGTGGCATCTAAAATAAAGGAATTAGCCAACTTTAGTGCGTGAATTCTGTCCATGACTTCCTCATATGGAGTCTCCTTATGGAGCAAATTTTCTAGTTCCTCGAACCAAAAAGACGCCGCCGTGGTGACAGGAATAATGCACGAAATTGGTTGGAGAAGGAAACCTTCCTGAACAAATATCTTTTTAAGCAATCCTTCCAATTTTTTATCCATAGGATCTTTGAAAGCACAATGGGAATAGTTGTGCGCTTGGCCAACGTAGAAACTGCCCCTTCAACCTTAGGGACTGTTTGCCATGTGTCCCTTCTGGGGTCGACAATGGGGAACATTTTCTTAAAAATAGGAGGTGGGACAAAAGGTATACCTGGTTTCTCCCACTCCTTGGTCACTATGTCCGCCACCCTCTTGGGTATCGGAAAGGCATCAGCGTGCACAGGGACCTCTAAGAATTTGTCCATTTTGCACAATTTCTCTGGAATCACCAAAGAGTCACAATCATCAAGAGTAGTTAGCACCTCCTTAAGCAGGGCGCGGAGATATCAGGTTCTGCCTGCTGAGAAACTTTTCCTGAATCAGAAATTTCTCCCTCAGACAGACCCTCCCTCACTGCCAATTCAGACTGGTGTGAGGGTATAACAGATAAATTATCGTCAGCGCCCACTTGCTCATCCTCTGTATTTAAAACTGAGCAATCAAGCTTTCTGGGAAATGCTGGCAGTTTGGATAAAAGATTTGCTATAGAATTATCCATTACTGCAGTTAATTACTGCATAGTAACAAGCATTGGCGCGCTAGATGTACTAGGTATCGCCTGCACGGACACAACTGGTGTTGACACAGAAGGAGATAATGATGAACTATCCCCACTACCTTCATTTGAAGAATCATCTTGGGCAACCTTATTAAATGTGACACTACTGTCCTTACTTTGTTTGGACGCCATGGCACAATTTGAACATACATTTAAAGGGGGAACCACCTTGGCCTCCATACACACAGAACATATGCTATCTGAAGGTATAGACATGTTAGACAGACTTTGGCAGGCTATTAATGCAATAAAACCGTTTTTAAACAAAACCGTTACTGTCTCTTTAAATAATAAAAAGAGCACACTTTATTTCTGAATGTTTGAAAAACTATGAAGGAAATATCCGATCTTTACAAAATTTGCACCCTAGTGTCTTAATGCTTTGAAAGTATTGCACACCAAATTTCAATACCTTAAATGAGCAAACCAGAGCTAATTGTTCAATTTACCAGTTTAAACCCACTACAGTCCCTGCCACAGCCTTTGCTGCGGCTTTTACCTTCCTTGGGGGTTATTCACCACAGAAATAAGCCTTCTTGAACTCGTTTTTTTATGGCCACAGGACCCTCTCACATGAAGCTGCATGCACTGCTTCTAGAAGTAACTGCGCAACTGAGGCGCGAAAATGAGGCCTCCTCCCTCTGCATACCAGAGTGAAGGGGCCTTCCTGACTAGATTAGGTGTCTAAACAACTGCCAGGCGTAATAAAAACGTTCCCCAAAAGTGTTTCAAAGTCACAAAACACTCCAAAAGTCATAAATATTATATAAATCCATCGATTTAGCCCACAATAGTGTCAACCAGTATAGAGCCCATTTATAAGCCTTCATTCTGTTATGAGTCTAAGAAAATGGCTTACCGATCCCATAAGGGAAAATGAGTCTTCTAGCATTACTATGTCTTGTTAGAAAAGAGACTAGTCATACCTGGAGCAGAAAAGTCTGCAAACTGTTCCCCCCAACTGAAGTTCTCTGGTTTCAACAGTCCTGCGTGGGAACAGCAATGGATTTTAGTTACTGTTGCTAAAATCATACTCCTCTTTTAACAGAACTCTTCATCACTTTCTGTTGTAGAGTAAATAGTACAAACCGGCACTATTTTAAAATAACAAACTCTTGATAGAAGAAATAAAACTACAACTAACACCACATACTCTTTACCATCCCCGTGGAGATGCTACTTGTTCAGAGCGGCAAAGAGAATGACTGGGGGCGGAGCCAGAGGGGGAGCTATATGGACAGCTTTTGCTGTGCCCTCTTTGCCATTTCCTGTTAGGGAAGAGAATATTCCCACAAGTAAGGATGAAGCCGTGGACCGGACACACCAATGTAGGAGAAAATGGCGTCCCTTGAATTCCTATTGGCTGATTTGAGCCTTCAAATTCAAATCAGCCAATAGGATGAGAGCTACTGAAATCCTATTGGCTGTTCAAATCAGCCAATAGGATGAAAGCTACTGAAATTCTATTGGCTGATTTGAATAGCCAATAGAATTTCAGTAGCTCTTATCCTATTGGCTGATTTGAACAACCAATAGGATTTCAGTAGCTCTCATCCTATTGGCTGATTTGAATTTGAAGGCTCAAATCAGCCAATATGAATTCAAGGGACAACATTTTTAATTGCGTACCTTGAATTCCTATTCAGTGTATGGTGGAGATCGTATGAAGAAGATCCTCCATGCTCCATGGCTCCGCGGTCACCGGTCTTCAGTTCCAGGGTCACCGGTCTTCAGCTCCGTGGTCATCGGTCTTTAGCTCTGTCCTCCGCTCCGGACCAGCTGGTTTCTGGAAGAAGCAAGAAGAGGTCGCCGCTTGGAAGAAGACTTCACCGCCTGGAACAGGACCTTCTTCGCCGGACTTTAGGACAGGTGAGTACCACTTGGGGGTTAGACTTAGGGTTTTTTAAGGGATTTTTGGGGGGTTTCTTTTATTTATATTAGGGATGGGCAGCAAAAGAACTAAATGCCCTTTTAAGGGCAATGCCCATACAAATGCCATTTTCAGGGCAACGGGTAGTTTAGGCTTTTTTAGTGTTAGGTGCTTTTACTTTGGGGGGTTTGGTGGGTGGGGGGTTTGACTTTTAGGGGGGACTTAGACTTTTTTGTGTAAAAGAGCTGTGTATCTTGGGGCATTGCCCTGCAAAAGGCCCTTTTAAGGGCTATTAGTAGTTTATCATTAGATTAGAGGGTGTTTTTATTTTGGGGGGGGCTTTTTTATTTTCATAGGGATTAGGTATAATTTTTTAATTATTGGCAATTCTCTTTTTTATTTTATGTAAATTTAGCTTTATTATTTTCCGTAATTTTAGATTAATTTATACTTAGTTTTTTTAATTTTTAAAGTAATGCTAGGTTTTTTTTAATTGTAATTTAGTTTTAGTTTAATTCACGTAATGGGGTTAGTTTACGGAGTGTTAGGTTAGGAGGCTTAGAGTTTAACTATTTACGTTGTGGGTTATTGGCGGATTAGGGGTTAATAGATAGATTAAATTGCGTTGTGGGTTATTGGCGGATTAGGGGTTAATATATAGAGTAGATTGCATTGTGGGTTATTGGCGGATTAGGGATTAATATATAGATTAGATTGCATTGTGGGTTATTGGCGGATTAGGGGTTAATAGATAGATTAGATTGCGTTGTGGGTTATTGGATGATTAGGGGTTAATAGATAGATTAGATTGCATTGTGGGTTATTGGCGGATTAGGGGTTAATAGATAGATTAAATTGCGTTGTGGGTTATTGGCGGATTAGGGGTTAATATATAGAGTAGATTGCATTGTGGGTTATTGGCGGATTAGGGATTAATATATAGATTAGGTTGCATTGTGGGTTATTGGCGGATTAGGGGTTAATAGATAGATTAGATTGCGTTGTGGGTTATTGGATGATTAGGGGTTAATAGATAGATTAGATTGCATTGTGGGTTATTGGCGGATTAGGGGCTAATAGTTAATAAGTAATTGCGATGTGGGTTTGATGGCGGATAGGGGTTAATGTTTGTATTAAGTAGTTGCGATGTTGGGGTTGACGGTTTAGGGTTTAATCAACTATTCAATATTCACGCTGTGGTTGTGGATGGAAGTAAGTATTCACTTGTATTCAAATAATACTAATGCATTCGCGGTGCTACTACCGCTATTTACAACCGTCAACGTGACTACTGAACTATAATCGATAATTATTCTATTAGCTTGGGAATATTCTGATATTTAAAATTACACCATTAGAGACCCCATCGTTGTGGGATGGTGGGGTCCTTAATGGTGTAATTTTAAATATCAGAATATTCCCAAGATAATAGAATAATTATTGTTTATAGTTTAGTAGTCACGTTGACGGTTGTAAATAGCGTTAGTAGCACCGCAAATACATTGGTAGAGCTGGTAACTTATTATTCACACTCAGAGAATATCTAAAGGTTAAATGGTAACAAAATAACAAAGTGGTTGTAAATGGCGGTTTTAGCGCCGCAAATATTTTAGAGGAACTGGTAACTTACTATTCACACTAAGAAAATATTTAAACGTTAAATGGTAACAAAATAACAAGACGGTTGTGAAAAGCGGTATTAGCAACGCAAATGTATTGGCAAAACTGGTGACTTACTATTCACATTCAGAGATTATTTAAAGGTTAAAGGGTAACAAAATAACAAAGCGGTTATAAATAGCGGTATTAGCCACCGCAAATATATTGGCAGAGTTGGTAACTGACTATTCACTCTCAGAGAATATTTAAAGGTTAAATGGTAACAAAATAACAAGCAATTGTAAATGGCGATATTTGTACCGCAAATATATTGACAGAGCTGGTAACTTACTATTTACACTCAGAGAATATTTAAAGGTTAAATGTTAACAAAATAACAAAGCGCAAGAAACATCCTCTTATATATACAGTGGGGCAAAAAAGTATTTAGTCAGCCACCAATTGTGCAAGTTTTCCCACTTAAGAAGATGAGAGAGGCCTGTAATTTTCATCATAGGTATACCTCAACTATGAGAGACAAAATGTGGAAACAAATCCAGACAATCACATTGTCTGATTTGGAAAGAATTTATTTTCAAATTATGGTGGAAAATAAGTATTTGGTCAATATCAAAGGTTCATCTCAATACTTTGTTATGTATCTTTTGTTGGCAATGACAGAGGTCAAACGTTTTCTGTAAGTCTTCACAAGGTTGTCACACACTGTTGCTGGTATGTTGGCCCATTCCTGCATGCATATCTCCTAGAGCAGTGATGTTTTGGGGCTGTCGCTGGGCAACACAGACTTTCAACTCCCTCCAAAGGTTTTCTATGGGATTGAGATCTGGAGACTGGCTAGGCCACTCCAGGACCTTGAAATGCTTCTTACAAAGCCACTCCTTCATTGCCCGGGCGGTGTGTTTGGGATCATTGTCATGCAGAAAGACCCAGCCACGTTTCATCTTCAATGCCCTTGCTGATGGAAGGAGGTTTGCACTCAAAATCTCAAGAAACATGGCCCCATTCATTCTTTCATGTACACAGATCAGTTGTCCTGTTCCCTTTGCAGAGAAACAGCCCCAAAGCATGATGTTGCCACCCCCATGCTTCACAGTAGGTATGGTGTTCTCTCTCCTCCAAACACGACGAGTTGTGTTTCTACCAAACAGTTCTACTTTGGTTTCATCTCACCATATGACATTCTCCCAATCTGCTTCTGGATCATCCAAATGCTCTCTAGCATACTTCAGACGGGCCCGGACATGTACTGGCTTAAGCAGGGGGACACGTCTGGCACTGCCGGATCTGAGTCACTGGCGGCGTAGTGTGTTACTGATGGTAGCCTTTGTTACAGTGGTCCCAGCTCTCTGCAGGTCATTCACTAGGTCCCCCCGTGTGGTTCTGGGATGTTTGCTCACCGTTTTGTGATAATTTTGACCCCACAGGGTGAGATCTTGCGTGGAGCCCCAGATCGAGGGAAATTACCAATGGTCTTGTATGTCTTCCATTTTCTAATTATTGCTCCCACAGTTGATTTCTTCACACCAAGCTGCTTGCCTATTGCAGATTCAGTCTTCCCAGCCTGGTGCAGGTCTACAATTTTGTTTCTGGTGTCCTTCGACAGCTCTTTGGTCTTCACCATAGTGGAGTTTGGAGTGTGACTGTTTGAGGTTGTGGACAGGTGTCTTTTATACTGTTAACAAGTTCAAACAGGTGCCATTAATACAGGTAATGAGTGGAGGACAGAGGAGACTCTTAAAGAAGAAGATACAGGTCTGTGAGAGACAGAAATCTTGCTTGTTTGTAGGTGACCAAATACTTATTTTCCACCATAATATGCAAATAAATTCTTTCCAAATCAGACAATGTGATTGGATTTTTTTCCACATTTTGTCTCTCATAGTTGAGGTATACCTACGATGAAAATTACAGGCCTCTCTCGTCTTCTTAAGTGGGAGAACTTGCACAATTGGTGGCTGACTAAATACTTTTTTGCCCCACTGTATATAACACTTTAAATAATTCTAATAGTGGTCACACTGACTAATTATGTTCACATAGGGGTCTATGTTGGAACCCAGTATGTATATATAGAGGGCAACAGTTATTGAACAAGCACATTAAAGTTGAAACATTAAATTGAGATATAACATTGAAACATAGGTAATAAGAACAACTCATTTACCAAACCTCAAAGCAAAGCCAGTAACGGCATTTGCAGCATCCTAATAACATCTAAATAGAGGTTAATTTAGGATCTGGATATGTATGCACACACAGCAACGGAGGCTGCATAAATGCTTTAATGATACACAATAAATTGCAGCAAATAGAGGACAAGCGGTATATTTATAAATTGTGTAACATAAACCCTAGATATTGAAATTACAATATATAACCAGGAAAGTGCCATAATTAATTCAATAAACCACACATGTGGAACAAATTCGATACATCTAGTGATATAAATACTAAGTACCAACTAACAATTTCAATCAAAGATATTGAAGTTACAATATACAAGTAAAAGTGTGGAGTAATAAATTCATCAAACTCTACATATGGAATAAACTCTATGTATATTCATTCATGAGTCATCAAACATCATTTGATGCAAATACAAGCCTATACAAATCTTGTCAATTCATACCATATATATAAGTCCAAGCTCATAAATTGTCCACAAGGACTATCAGCATTATTAAGCAAGAAACTTTCAAACTGAGAGCATGAAATAACATATCTCAGGAACTACTAAAGCGAGGTATAATAAAACAGACAATTCCATATTGACTTGTATATGTTTTAAAATCAACTTAATATTGTAACTAACAGCCACATAGACCTTCTTTATCCACATGATAGCCAAATTATTGGCCCTTATAAAAATTAAGAACACCATATAATAACTACCAAAGTATTATTTGAATACAAGTGAAAACTAACTTCCATCCACAACCATAACGTGGATATTGAATAGTTGATATTAATCAGATTCTGGTTTACTAACATACCAGGATTGTGATTAAACACATAAATATAGTAACTATTAAGTGGTAGAGCCAACCAATAACCACAGTGTCCCTAAACATTACTTAATAATCAAGAGGCGAGATACTGAGGAATTAAGAGACACTAGTATAATAGTAGTGGAATTTCTGATAAGGATTTTAATTTGTGTGTTGTATCCCATCTTTTAATTGCAATAATAAAAGTTATATTTTATTTAGCCCAATTTCCTACTTATACATTAGTCTGGGCATAGAGTGCTAAGATAGCATTACTGTTTGTGGAACTTAGTTCCAATGGTTCTTTTTTGTATGTTGAATTAATGCTAGCACCACTCCGCCATACATAAGAACACTGTAGATAGGGTAAACACAATACCCCGTTCAACTTAAATACAGGAGGAGTTTGCCTATATAGTGCCCTTGTCTAATCTTTGTGTGTAGAGAATGTAAGAAGGGTGTCTGACAAAAGCAGACTATTATCATCTTCAAGAGAAAATATGGAGTAAGAAAGATGTTTAGACTTTATATTTTTTATGAGGATTTTAATTTTCATTGTCGAATTTTGCCAAAAAATTATTTCTTTTATAATCTATTTTAGGCATAAAAGATTGAATAGTAAGCATCATAATTTGAAGTGAATTTTCAGGGTTAATTTGATTAGATTGCTCTTGAGACATAACTGGACCCAAATGGTTAATATAATTTTAAAAATAAAGGGACAAAAATAATAAATATACAATAATTAATTTAAAGGAGCACTGAACCCAAATTTTTTCTTTTGTGATTCAGATAGAGCATGCAATTTTAAGCAACTTTGTAATTTACTCCTATTATCAAATTTTCTTTATTCTCTTGGTATCTTTATTTGAAAAGCAAGAATGTAAGTTTAGATGCCTGCCCATTTTTTATGAACAACCTGGGTTGTCCTTGCTGATTTGACAGCACCAATAAACAAGTGCTGTCCAGGGTTCTGACCAAAAATTGGCTGGCTCCTTAGCTTAGGTGCCTTTTTTTTTTCAAATAAAAATAGCTAGAGAACGAAGAAAAATTGATAATAGGAGTAAATTAGAAAGTTGCTTAAAATTGCATGTTCTATCTGAATCATGAAAAAAAAATTGGGTTTAGTGTCCCTTTAAATAATAATAAAAATAAATGAAAAGCAACAACAAAATAACTGAGGAGATAAACAATCTGAAAATAAAACAAGAGTGACACTCAGTGGCCGTTTGAAGAAATGTAAATGAAAGAAAAATACTGAAACAATTACCTACAAGATACAGGCCTAGATTTAGAGTTTGGCGGTAGCCGTCAAAACCAGCGTTAGAGGCTCCTAACGTTGGTTTTAGGCTACTGCCGGTATTTGGAGTCAGTCAGGAAATGGTCTAACGCTCACTTTCCAGCCGCGACTTTTCCATACCGCAGATCCCCTTACGTCATTTGCGTATCCTATCTTTTCAATGGGATCTTTCTAACTCCGGTATTTAGAGTCGTGGCTGAAGTGAGCGTTAGAAATCTAACGACAAAACTCCAGCCGCAGAAAAAAGTCAGTAGTTAAGAGCTTTCTGGGCTAACGCCGGTTTATAAAGCTCTTAACTACTGTGCTCTAAAGTACACTAACATCCATAAACTACCTATGTACCCCTAAACCGAGGTCCCCCCACATCGCCGCCACTCGAGTACATTTTTTTAACCCCTAATCTGCCGACCGCCACCTACGTTATCCTTATGTACCCCTAATCTGCTGCCCCTAACACCGCCGACCCCTGTATTATATTTATTAACCCCTAACCTGCCCCCCACAACGTCGCCGCCAGCTACCTACAATAATTAACCCCTAATCTGCCGACCGCAAAGCGCCGCTACTTACGTTATCCTTATGTACCCCTAATCTGCTGCCCCTAACACCGCCGACCCCTATATTATATTTATTAACCCCAAATCTGCCCCCCACAACGTCGCCTCCACCTGCCTACACTTATTAACCCCTAATCTGCAGAGCGGACCGCACCGCTATTATAATAAAGTTATTAACCCCTAATCCGCCTCACTAACCCTATAAGAAATAGTATTAACCCCTAATCTGCCCTCCCTAACATCGCCGACACCTAACTTCAAACATTAACCCCTAATCTGCCGACTGGAGCTCACCGCTATTCTAATAAATGTATTAACCCCTAAAGCTAAGTCTAACCCTAACACTAACACCCCCCTAAGTTAAATATAATTTAAATCTAACAAAATTAATTAACTCTTATTAAATAAATTATTCCTATTTAAAGCTAAATACTTACCTGTAAAATAAATCCTAATATAGCTACAATATAAATTATATTTATATTATAGCTATTTTAGGATTTATATTTATTTTACAGGTAACTTTGTATTTATTTTAACCAGGTACAATAGCTATTAAATAGTTAAGAACTATTTAATAGCTAAAATAGTTAAAATAATTACAAAATTACCTGTAAAATAAATCCTAACCTAAGTTACAATTAAACCTAACACTACACTATCAATAAATAAAGTTTTCCCACTTAAGAAGATGAGAGAGGCCTGTAATTTTCATCATAGGTATACCTCAACTATGAGAGACAAAATGTGGAAACAAATCCAGACAATCACATTGTCTGATTTGGAAAGAATTTATTTTCAAATTATGGTGGAAAATAAGTATTTGGTCAATATCAAAGGTTCATCTCAATACTTTGTTATGTATCTTTTGTTGGCAATGACAGAGGTCAAACGTTTTCTGTAAGTCTTCACAAGGTTGTCACACACTGTTGCTGGTATGTTGGCCCATTCCTGCATGCATATCTCCTAGAGCAGTGATGTTTTGGGGCTGTCGCTGGGCAACACAGACTTTCAACTCCCTCCAAAGGTTTTCTATGGGATTGAGATCTGGAGACTGGCTAGGCCACTCCAGGACCTTGAAATGCTTCTTACAAAGCCACTCCTTCATTGCCCGGGCGGTGTGTTTGGGATCATTGTCATGCAGAAAGACCCAGCCACGTTTCATCTTCAATGCCCTTGCTGATGGAAGGAGGTTTGCACTCAAAATCTCAAGAAACATGGCCCCATTCATTCTTTCATGTACACAGATCAGTTGTCCTGTTCCCTTTGCAGAGAAACAGCCCCAAAGCATGATGTTGCCACCCCCATGCTTCACAGTAGGTATGGTGTTCTCTCTCCTCCAAACACGACGAGTTGTGTTTCTACCAAACAGTTCTACTTTGGTTTCATCTCACCATATGACATTCTCCCAATCTGCTTCTGGATCATCCAAATGCTCTCTAGCATACTTCAGACGGGCCCGGACATGTACTGGCTTAAGCAGGGGGACACGTCTGGCACTGCCGGATCTGAGTCACTGGCGGCGTAGTGTGTTACTGATGGTAGCCTTTGTTACAGTGGTCCCAGCTCTCTGCAGGTCATTCACTAGGTCCCCCCGTGTGGTTCTGGGATGTTTGCTCACCGTTTTGTGATAATTTTGACCCCACAGGGTGAGATCTTGCGTGGAGCCCCAGATCGAGGGAAATTACCAATGGTCTTGTATGTCTTCCATTTTCTAATTATTGCTCCCACAGTTGATTTCTTCACACCAAGCTGCTTGCCTATTGCAGATTCAGTCTTCCCAGCCTGGTGCAGGTCTACAATTTTGTTTCTGGTGTCCTTCGACAGCTCTTTGGTCTTCACCATAGTGGAGTTTGGAGTGTGACTGTTTGAGGTTGTGGACAGGTGTCTTTTATACTGTTAACAAGTTCAAACAGGTGCCATTAATACAGGTAATGAGTGGAGGACAGAGGAGACTCTTAAAGAAGAAGATACAGGTCTGTGAGAGACAGAAATCTTGCTTGTTTGTAGGTGACCAAATACTTATTTTCCACCATAATATGCAAATAAATTCTTTCCAAATCAGACAATGTGATTGGATTTTTTTCCACATTTTGTCTCTCATAGTTGAGGTATACCTACGATGAAAATTACAGGCCTCTCTCGTCTTCTTAAGTGGGAGAACTTGCACAATTGGTGGCTGACTAAATACTTTTTTGCCCCACTGTATATAACACTTTAAATAATTCTAATAGTGGTCACACTGACTAATTATGTTCACATAGGGGTCTATGTTGGAACCCAGTATGTATATATAGAGGGCAACAGTTATTGAACAAGCACATTAAAGTTGAAACATTAAATTGAGATATAACATTGAAACATAGGTAATAAGAACAACTCATTTACCAAACCTCAAAGCAAAGCCAGTAACGGCATTTGCAGCATCCTAATAACATCTAAATAGAGGTTAATTTAGGATCTGGATATGTATGCACACACAGCAACGGAGGCTGCATAAATGCTTTAATGATACACAATAAATTGCAGCAAATAGAGGACAAGCGGTATATTTATAAATTGTGTAACATAAACCCTAGATATTGAAATTACAATATATAACCAGGAAAGTGCCATAATTAATTCCATAAACCACACATGTGGAACAAATTCGATACATCTAGTGATATAAATACTAAGTACCAACTAACAATTTCAATCAAAGATATTGAAGTTACAATATACAAGTAAAAGTGTGGAGTAATAAATTCATCAAACTCTACATATGGAATAAACTCTATGTATATTCATTCATGAGTCATCAAACATCATTTGATGCAAATACAAGCCTATATGTTTTAAAATCAACTTAATATTGTAACTAACAGCCACATAGACCTTCTTTATCCACATGATAGCCAAATTATTGGCCCTTATAAAAATTAAGAACACCATATAATAACTACCAAAGTATTATTTGCATACAAGTGAAAACTAACTTCCATCCACAACCATAACGTGAATATTGAATAGTTGATATTAATCAGATTCTGGTTTACTAACATACCAGGATCGTGATTAAACACATAAATATAGTAACTATTAAGTGGTAGAGCCAACCAATAACCACAGTGTCCCTAAACATTACTTAATAATCAAGAGGCGAGATACTGAGGAATTAAGAGACACTAGTATAATAGTAGTGGAATTTCTGATAAGGATTTTAATTTGTGTGTTGTATCCCATCTTTTAATTGCAATAATAAAAGTTATATTTTATTTAGCCCAATTTCCTACTTATACATTAGTCTGGGCATAGAGTGCTAAGATAGCATTACTGTTTGTGGAACTTAGTTCCAATGGTTCTTTTTTGTATGTTGAATTAATGCTAGCACCACTCCGCCATACATAAGAACACTGTAGATAGGGTAAACACAATACCCCGTTCAACTTAAATACAGGAGGAGTTTGCCTATATAGTGCCCTTGTCTAATCTTTGTGTGTAGAGAATGTAAGAAGGGTGTCTGACAAAAGCAGACTATTATCATCTTCAAGAGAAAATATGGAGTAAGAAAGATGTTTAGACTTTATATTTTTTATGAGGATTTTAATTTTCATTGTCGAATTTTGCCAAAAAATTATTTCTTTTATAATCTATTTTAGGCATAAAAGATTGAATAGTAAGCATCATAATTTGAAGTGAATTTTCAGGGTTAATTTGATTAGATTGCTCTTGAGACATAACTGGACCCAAATGGTTAATATAATTTTAAAAATAAAGGGACAAAAATAATAAATATACAATAATTAATTTAAAGGAGCACTGAACCCAAATTTTTTCTTTTGTGATTCAGATAGAGCATGCAATTTTAAGCAACTTTGTAATTTACTCCTATTATCAAATTTTCTTTATTCTCTTGGTATCTTTATTTGAAAAGCAAGAATGTAAGTTTAGATGCCTGCCCATTTTTTATGAACAACCTGGGTTGTCCTTGCTGATTTGACAGCACCAATAAACAAGTGCTGTCCAGGGTTCTGACCAAAAATTGGCTGGCTCCTTAGCTTAGGTGCCTTTTTTTTTTCAAATAAAAATAGCTAGAGAACGAAGAAAAATTGATAATAGGAGTAAATTAGAAAGTTGCTTAAAATTGCATGTTCTATCTGAATCATGAAAAAAAAATTGGGTTTAGTGTCCCTTTAAATAATAATAAAAATAAATGAAAAGCAACAACAAAATAACTGAGGAGATAAACAATCTGAAAATAAAACAAGAGTGACACTCAGTGGCCGTTTGAAGAAATGTAAATGAAAGAAAAATACTGAAACAATTACCTACAAGATACAGGCCTAGATTTAGAGTTTGGCGGTAGCCGTCAAAACCAGCGTTAGAGGCTCCTAACGTTGGTTTTAGGCTACTGCCGGTATTTGGAGTCAGTCAGGAAATGGTCTAACGCTCACTTTCCAGCCGCGACTTTTCCATACCGCAGATCCCCTTACGTCATTTGCGTATCCTATCTTTTCAATGGGATCTTTCTAACTCCGGTATTTAGAGTCGTGGCTGAAGTGAGCGTTAGAAATCTAACGACAAAACTCCAGCCGCAGAAAAAAGTCAGTAGTTAAGAGCTTTCTGGGCTAACGCCGGTTTATAAAGCTCTTAACTACTGTGCTCTAAAGTACACTAACATCCATAAACTACCTATGTACCCCTAAACCGAGGTCCCCCCACATCGCCGCCACTCGAGTAAATTTTTTTAACCCCTAATCTGCCGACCGCCACCTACGTTATCCTTATGTACCCCTAATCTGCTGCCCCTAACACCGCCGACCCCTGTATTATATTTATTAACCCCTAACCTGCCCCCCACAACGTCGCCGCCAGCTACCTACAATAATTAACCCCTAATCTGCCGACCGCAAAGCGCCGCTACTTACGTTATCCTTATGTACCCCTAATCTGCTGCCCCTAACACCGCCGACCCCTATATTATATTTATTAACCCCAAATCTGCCCCCCACAACGTCGCCTCCACCTGCCTACACTTATTAACCCCTAATCTGCAGAGCGGACCGCACCGCTATTATAATAAAGTTATTAACCCCTAATCCGCCTCACTAACCCTATAAGAAATAGTATTAACCCCTAATCTGCCCTCCCTAACATCGCCGACACCTAACTTCAAACATTAACCCCTAATCTGCCGACTGGAGCTCACCGCTATTCTAATAAATGTATTAACCCCTAAAGCTAAGTCTAACCCTATCACTAACACCCCCCTAAGTTAAATATAATTTAAATCTAACAAAATTAATTAACTCTTATTAAATAAATTATTCCTATTTAAAGCTAAATACTTACCTGTAAAATAAATCCTAATATAGCTACAATATAAATTATATTTATATTATAGCTATTTTAGGATTTATATTTATTTTACAGGTAACTTTGTATTTATTTTAACCAGGTACAATAGCTATTAAATAGTTAAGAACTATTTAATAGCTAAAATAGTTAAAATAATTACAAAATTACCTGTAAAATAAATCCTAACCTAAGTTACAATTAAACCTAACACTACACTATCAATAAATAAAGTTTTCCCACTTAAGAAGATGAGAGAGGCCTGTAATTTTCATCATAGGTATACCTCAACTATGAGAGACAAAATGTGGAAACAAATCCAGACAATCACATTGTCTGATTTGGAAAGAATTTATTTTCAAATTATGGTGGAAAATAAGTATTTGGTCAATATCAAAGGTTCATCTCAATACTTTGTTATGTATCTTTTGTTGGCAATGACAGAGGTCAAACGTTTTCTGTAAGTCTTCACAAGGTTGTCACACACTGTTGCTGGTATGTTGGCCCATTCCTGCATGCATATCTCCTAGAGCAGTGATGTTTTGGGGCTGTCGCTGGGCAACACAGACTTTCAACTCCCTCCAAAGGTTTTCTATGGGATTGAGATCTGGAGACTGGCTAGGCCACTCCAGGACCTTGAAATGCTTCTTACAAAGCCACTCCTTCATTGCCCGGGCGGTGTGTTTGGGATCATTGTCATGCAGAAAGACCCAGCCACGTTTCATCTTCAATGCCCTTGCTGATGGAAGGAGGTTTGCACTCAAAATCTCAAGAAACATGGCCCCATTCATTCTTTCATGTACACAGATCAGTTGTCCTGTTCCCTTTGCAGAGAAACAGCCCCAAAGCATGATGTTGCCACCCCCATGCTTCACAGTAGGTATGGTGTTCTCTCTCCTCCAAACACGACGAGTTGTGTTTCTACCAAACAGTTCTACTTTGGTTTCATCTCACCATATGACATTCTCCCAATCTGCTTCTGGATCATCCAAATGCTCTCTAGCATACTTCAGACGGGCCCGGACATGTACTGGCTTAAGCAGGGGGACACGTCTGGCACTGCCGGATCTGAGTCACTGGCGGCGTAGTGTGTTACTGATGGTAGCCTTTGTTACAGTGGTCCCAGCTCTCTGCAGGTCATTCACTAGGTCCCCCCGTGTGGTTCTGGGATGTTTGCTCACCGTTTTGTGATAATTTTGACCCCACAGGGTGAGATCTTGCGTGGAGCCCCAGATCGAGGGAAATTACCAATGGTCTTGTATGTCTTCCATTTTCTAATTATTGCTCCCACAGTTGATTTCTTCACACCAAGCTGCTTGCCTATTGCAGATTCAGTCTTCCCAGCCTGGTGCAGGTCTACAATTTTGTTTCTGGTGTCCTTCGACAGCTCTTTGGTCTTCACCATAGTGGAGTTTGGAGTGTGACTGTTTGAGGTTGTGGACAGGTGTCTTTTATACTGTTAACAAGTTCAAACAGGTGCCATTAATACAGGTAATGAGTGGAGGACAGAGGAGACTCTTAAAGAAGAAGATACAGGTCTGTGAGAGACAGAAATCTTGCTTGTTTGTAGGTGACCAAATACTTATTTTCCACCATAATATGCAAATAAATTCTTTCCAAATCAGACAATGTGATTGGATTTTTTTCCACATTTTGTCTCTCATAGTTGAGGTATACCTACGATGAAAATTACAGGCCTCTCTCGTCTTCTTAAGTGGGAGAACTTGCACAATTGGTGGCTGACTAAATACTTTTTTGCCCCACTGTATATAACACTTTAAATAATTCTAATAGTGGTCACACTGACTAATTATGTTCACATAGGGGTCTATGTTGGAACCCAGTATGTATATATAGAGGGCAACAGTTATTGAACAAGCACATTAAAGTTGAAACATTAAATTGAGATATAACATTGAAACATAGGTAATAAGAACAACTCATTTACCAAACCTCAAAGCAAAGCCAGTAACGGCATTTGCAGCATCCTAATAACATCTAAATAGAGGTTAATTTAGGATCTGGATATGTATGCACACACAGCAACGGAGGCTGCATAAATGCTTTAATGATACACAATAAATTGCAGCAAATAGAGGACAAGCGGTATATTTATAAATTGTGTAACATAAACCCTAGATATTGAAATTACAATATATAACCAGGAAAGTGCCATAATTAATTCCATAAACCACACATGTGGAACAAATTCGATACATCTAGTGATATAAATACTAAGTACCAACTAACAATTTCAATCAAAGATATTGAAGTTACAATATACAAGTAAAAGTGTGGAGTAATAAATTCATCAAACTCTACATATGGAATAAACTCTATGTATATTCATTCATGAGTCATCAAACATCATTTGATGCAAATACAAGCCTATATGTTTTAAAATCAACTTAATATTGTAACTAACAGCCACATAGACCTTCTTTATCCACATGATAGCCAAATTATTGGCCCTTATAAAAATTAAGAACACCATATAATAACTACCAAAGTATTATTTGCATACAAGTGAAAACTAACTTCCATCCACAACCATAACGTGAATATTGAATAGTTGATATTAATCAGATTCTGGTTTACTAACATACCAGGATCGTGATTAAACACATAAATATAGTAACTATTAAGTGGTAGAGCCAACCAATAACCACAGTGTCCCTAAACATTACTTAATAATCAAGAGGCGAGATACTGAGGAATTAAGAGACACTAGTATAATAGTAGTGGAATTTCTGATAAGGATTTTAATTTGTGTGTTGTATCCCATCTTTTAATTGCAATAATAAAAGTTATATTTTATTTAGCCCAATTTCCTACTTATACATTAGTCTGGGCATAGAGTGCTAAGATAGCATTACTGTTTGTGGAACTTAGTTCCAATGGTTCTTTTTTGTATGTTGAATTAATGCTAGCACCACTCCGCCATACATAAGAACACTGTAGATAGGGTAAACACAATACCCCGTTCAACTTAAATACAGGAGGAGTTTGCCTATATAGTGCCCTTGTCTAATCTTTGTGTGTAGAGAATGTAAGAAGGGTGTCTGACAAAAGCAGACTATTATCATCTTCAAGAGAAAATATGGAGTAAGAAAGATGTTTAGACTTTATATTTTTTATGAGGATTTTAATTTTCATTGTCGAATTTTGCCAAAAAATTATTTCTTTTATAATCTATTTTAGGCATAATAGATTGAATAGTAAGCATCATAATTTGAAGTGAATTTTCAGGGTTAATTTGATTAGATTGCTCTTGAGACATAACTGGACCCAAATGGTTAATATAATTTTAAAAATAAAGGGACAAAAATAATAAATATACAATAATTAATTTAAAGGAGCACTGAACCCAAATTTTTTCTTTTGTGATTCAGATAGAGCATGCAATTTTAAGCAACTTTGTAATTTACTCCTATTATCAAATTTTCTTTATTCTCTTGGTATCTTTATTTGAAAAGCAAGAATGTAAGTTTAGATGCCTGCTCATTTTTTATGAACAACCTGGGTTGTCCTTGCTGATTTGACAGCACCAATAAACAAGTGCTGTCCAGGGTTCTGACCAAAAATTGGCTGGCTCCTTAGCTTAGGTGCCTTTTTTTTCAAATAAAAATTGCTAGAGAACGAAGAAAAATTGATAATAGGAGTAAATTAGAAAGTTGCTTAAAATTGCATGTTCTATCTGAATCATGAAAAAAAAATTGGGTTTAGTGTCCCTTTAAATAATAATAAAAATAAATGAAAAGCAACAACAAAATAACTGAGGAGATAAACAATCTGAAAATAAAACAAGAGTGACACTCAGTGGCCGTTTGAAGAAATGTAAATGAAAGAAAAATACTGAAACAATTACCTACAAGATACAGGCCTAGATTTAGAGTTTGGCGGTAGCCGTCAAAACCAGCGTTAGAGGCTCCTAACGTTGGTTTTAGGCTACTGCCGGTATTTGGAGTCAGTCAGGAAATGGTCTAACGCTCACTTTCCAGCCGCGACTTTTCCATACCGCAGATCCCCTTACGTCATTTGCGTATCCTATCTTTTCAATGGGATCTTTCTAACTCTGGTATTTAGAGTCGTGGCTGAAGTGAGCGTTAGAAATCTAACGACAAAACTCCAGCCGCAGAAAAAAGTCAGTAGTTAAGAGCTTTCTGGGCTAAAGCCGGTTTATAAAGCTCTTAACTACTGTGCTCTAAAGTACACTAACATCCATAAACTACCTATGTACCCCTAAACCGAGGTCCCCCCACATCGCCGCCACTCGAGTAAATTTTTTTAACCCCTAATCTGCCGACCGCCACCTACGTTATCCTTATGTACCCCTAATCTGCTGCCCCTAACACCGCCGACCCCTGTATTATATTTATTAACCCCTAACCTGCCCCCCACAATGTCGCCGCCAGCTACCTACAATAATTAACCCCTAATCTGCCGACCGCAAAGCGCCGCTACTTACGTTATCCTTATGTACCCCTAATCTGCTGCCCCTAACACCGCCGACCCCTATATTATATTTATTAACCCCAAATCTGCCCCCCACAACGTCGCCTCCACCTGCCTACACTTATTAACCCCTAATCTGCCGAGCGGACCGCACCGCTATTATAATAAAGTTATTAACCCCTAATCCGCCTCACTAACCCTATAAGAAATAGTATTAACCCCTAATCTGCCCTCCCTAACATCGCCGACACCTAACTTCAAACATTAACCCCTAATCTGCCGACTGGAGCTCACCGCTACTCTAATAAATGTATTAACCCCTAAAGCTAAGTCTAACCCTAACACTAACACCCCCCTAAGTTAAATATAATTTAAATCTAACAAAATTAATTAACTCTTATTAAATAAATTATTCCTATTTAAAGCTAAATACTTACCTGTAAAATAAATCCTAATATAGCTACAATATAAATTATATTTATATTATAGCTATTTTAGGATTTATATTTATTTTACAGGTAACTTTGTATTTATTTTAACCAGGTACAATAGCTATTAAATAGTTAAGAACTATTTAATAGCTAAAATAGTTAAAATAATTACAAAATTACCTGTAAAATAAATCCTAACCTAAGTTACAATTAAACCTAACACTAAACTATCAATAAATAAATTAAATAAACTACCTACAATTATCTACAATTAAACCTAACACTACACTATCATTAAATTAATTAAATACAATATCTACAAATAACTACAATGAAATAAACTAACTAAAGTACAAAAAATAAAAAAGAACTAAGTTACAAAAAATAAAAAAATATTTACAAACATCAGAAAAATATTACAACAATTTTAAACTAATTACACCTACTCTAAGCCCCCTAATAAAATAACAAAGACCCCCAAAATAAAAAAAATGCCCTACCCTATTCTAAATTACTAAAGTTCAAAGCTCTTTTACCTTACCAGCCCTGAACAGGGCCCTTTGCGGGGCATGCCCCAAAGAATTCAGCTCTTTTGCCTGTAAAAAAAACACATACAATACCCCCCCCCCCCAACATTACAACCCACCACCCACATACCCCTAATCTAACCCAAACCCCCCTTAAATAAACCTAACACTAAGCCCCTGAAGATCTTCCTACCTTATCTTCACCTTACCAGGTTCACCGATCAATCCAGAAGAGCTCCTCCAATGTCTTGATCCAAGCCCAAGCGGGGGGCTGAAGATGTCCATGATCCGGCTGAAGTCTTCATCCAAGCGGGAGCTGAAGAGGTCCATGATCCGGCTGAAGTCTTCTATCAACGGCATCTTCAATCTTCTTTCTTCCGGATCCATCTTGCAGACCTCCGACACGGAACATCCTGCTGGCCCGACGGACTACCGACGAATGAAGGCTCCTTTAAGGGACGTTATCCAAGATGGCGTCCCTCGAATTCCGATTGGCTGATAGGATTCTATCAGCCAATCGGAATTAAGGTAGGAAAATTCTGATTGGCTGATGGAATCAGCCAATCATAATCAAGTTCAATCCGATTGGCCGATCCGATCAGCCAATCAGATTGAGCTTGCATTCTATTGGCTGATCGGAACAGCCAATAGAATGCGAGCTCAATCTGATTGGCTGATCGGATCAGCCAATCGGATTGAACTTGATTCTGATTGGCTGATTCCATCAGCCAATCAGAATTTTCCTACCTTAATTCCGATTGGCTGATAGAATCCTATCAGCCAATCGGAATTCGAGGGACGCCATCTTGGATGACGTCCCTTAAAGGAGCCTTCATTAGTCGGTAGTCCGTCGGGCCAGCAGGATGTTCCGCGTCGGAGGTCTGCAAGATGGATCCGGAAGAAAGAAGATTGAAGATGCCGTTGATAGAAGACTTCAGCCGGATCATGGACCTCTTCAGCTCCCGCTTGGATGAAGACTTCAGCCGGATCATGGACATCTTCAGCCCCCCGCTTGGGCTTGGATCAAGACATCGGAGGAGCTCTTCTGGATCGATCGGTGAACCTGGTATGGTGAAGATAAGGTAGGAAGATCTTCAGTGGCTTAGTGTTAGGTTTATTTAAGGGGGGTTTGGGTTAGATTAGGGGTATGTGGGTGGTGGGTTGTAATGTTGGGGGGGGGTATTGTATGTTTTTTTTACAGGCAAAAGAGCTGAATTCTTTGGGGCATGCCCCGCAAAGGGCCCTGTTCAGGGCTGGTAAGGTAAAAGAGCTTTGAACTTTAGTAATTTAGAATAGGGTAGGGCATTTTTTTATTTTGGGGGTCTTTGTTATTTTATTAGGGGGCTTAGAGTATGTGTAATTAGTTTAAAATTGTTGTAATATTTTTCTGATGTTTGTAAATATTTTTTTATTTTTTGTAACTTAGTTCTTTTTTATTTTTTGTACTTTAGTTAGTTTATTTCATTGTATTTATTTGTAGATATTGTATTTAATTAATTTATTGATAGTGTAGTGTTAGGTTTAATTGTAACTTAGGTTAGGATTTATTTTACAGGTAATTTTGTAATAATTTTAACTATTTTAGCTATTGTACCTGGTTAAAATAAATACAAAGTTGCCTGTAAAATAAATATAAATCCTAAAATAGCTATAATATAAATATAATTTATATTGTAGCTATATTAGGATTTATTTTACAGGTAAGTATTTAGCTTTAAATAGGAATAATTTATTTAATAAGAGTTAATTAATTTCGTTAGATTTAAATTATATTTAATTTATATTTAATTTAGGGGGGTGTTAGTGTTAGGGTTAGACTTAGCTTTAGGGGTTAATACATTTATTAGAATAGCGGTGAGCTCTAGTCGGCAGATTAGGGGTTAATGTTTGAAGTTAGGTGTCGGCGATGTTAGGGAGGGCAGATTAGGGGTTAATACTATTTATTATAGGGTTAGTGAGGTGGATTAGGGGTTAATAACTTTATTATAATAGCGGTGCGGTCCGCTCGGCAGATTAGGGGTTAATAAGTGGAGGCAGGTGGAGGCGACGTTGTGGGGGGCAGATTAGGGGTTAATAAATATAATATAGGGGTCGGCGGTGTTAGGGGCAGCAGATTAAGGGTACATAGGGATAATGTAAGTAGCGGCGGTTTACGGAGCAGCAGATTAGGGGTTAAAAATAATATGCAGGGGTCAGCGATAGCGGGGGCGGCAGAATATGGGTTAATAAGTGTAAGGTTAGGGGTGTTTAGACTCGGGGTACATGTTAGGGTGTTAGGTGCAGACGTAGGAAGTGTTTCCCCATAGACAACAATGGGGCTGCGTTAGGAGCTGAATGCGTCTTTTTTGCAGGTGTTAGGTTTTTTTTCAGCTCAAACAGCCCCATTGTTTTCTATGGGGGAATCGTGCACGAGCACGTTTTTGAAGCTGGCCGCGTCCGTAAGCAACTCTGGTATCGAGAGTTGCAGTGGCGTTAAATTATGCTCTACGATCCCTTTTTGGAGCCTAACGCAGCCATAATATGAACTCTCAATACCAGAGGTATTTAAAAGGTGCGGCCAGAAAAAAGCCAGCGTTAGCTACGCGGGTCGTTACCGACAAAACTCTAAATCTAGGCCACGATTTATAATATATAAAAGGAGAACTGGATGATGCGGTGAACAAGGAGGTGGAGAAGATACCGGGAGGTTGAGAATGACGTGGCCAGTGGCAAAAAGAGATATGTTAGCGATGGGAAAAGGTAGACAAATAACTAAGCAGGGAATAAAAAGGGAAAATATAATTTCCTTAAGGGAGTAGAAAAATAAGAAAAAGAAGTAAATAAAATAAAACTGGAACCAAAAAAGACTAGTGTTGTTTTGGTATCTCCCTTTAGAGGTCCTCCATCTTGTGTTAGAGTAATGGAGTTGGAATATCCAATTGTCTGCAAAAGTGCTCCAGGTTGTCTGCCGATTGGTATGTTGGTAAAATCTTAGTTTAGCGTTCTAAATTCTCGGCCATATCGCATTATTTTCCTACAAAAATTGGCATGGGGGTTCAGATGAGGGCTACCAACAATGCTGCAATGTTTGTGTCTCCAGGAACAAAAAGGGGAGCCATATTTTGTGGTGTAAAGTCCCTGTTTTCCCCATAGACTTTCCACAGCCAGCCAGCTCTGCTCACCTACATGGATACATTGTATCAAACCTTCAGCCTACAGGTTTTTATAGATTTGTAACTGTTTACTGTACACAGATACTTAAAGCAGCCCTCTCAGTAACAACTGTACAAACTGCTGAGGAAATAATGTTCACACAGCCTTAAAGGGCAGGATAGCACCTGGTCAAAAGTCTTAAAGGGACAGACAAAAAACCACACAGCCTTGAAAGGGTCAACTAGCACACAGTCTTAAAGGGACAGATCGCAGAAATGTTCATGCAGCGCAACCTTAAAGGGCAGTTGGACACCTGCGCACACAGCCTTAAAGGGACAGATCACTGTAATGTGCACGCAGCGCAACCTTAAAGGGCAGCTCGACACCTGTGCACACAGCCTTAAAGGGACAGATCACAGTAATGTTCATGCAGCGCAACCTTAAAGGGCAGCTCGACACCTGCGCACACAGCCTTAAAGGGACAGATCACTGTAATGTGCACGTAGTGCAACCTACAAGGGCAGTTTGACACCTGTGCACAAAGCCTTAAAGGGACAGATCAACGTAATGTGCGCGCAGCGCAACCTTAAAGGGCAGCTCAGCACCTGCGCACACAGTCTTTAAGGGACAGGCACACACAACCTTTATTGGTTAAACACACACAGTTTTAAAGGGAGCGATAGTATGCATCCACACGCAAAGCACACCGTCTTAAAGGGGCAATCTGTCTTAAAGGGACAGGGGCACGTAAACACAAACCGCACTCACAGCCTTTAAAAGAACAACTTGCACCATGCACAAAGCATTAAAGGAACAGCTCACACCATGCACAGTCTTTAAGGGACAGGCACACCTAGCGCAATCTTAAAGGGCAGCTCGGCACCTGCTCACAGTCTTAAAAAGGCAGGCACACACACTTTAAGTGAGTTTACTCGCACAGTTTTAAAGGGAGCGATAGTATGCATCCCCAAGTGATGCACGCAGCCTTAAAGGGATGCTCTCTCTTAACGAGACAGTGGCTTGTGCACGCACACAAACACACAGAGCACTCTCAGCTTTTAATAGGACAACTTGCACTACACGCATACAGCCTAAAGGGGACAGATCACTGTAATGTTCACGCAGCTCGGCACTTGCGTACACAGTATTTAGGGTACAGGCACACACAACCTTTAGTGGTTAAACACGCACAGTTTTAAAGGGAGCGATAGTATGCATCCAAACGCAAAGCACACCGCCTTAAAGGGATGCTCTGTCTTAAAGGGGCAGGGGCACGTGCACAGTCTTTAAAAGGACAATTTGCACCATAACCACACTTAAAGGGGCAGGCACACACAACCTTTAGTGGATAAAGTCACACCACACGCACACAGTCTTAAAGGAAGCGATAACAGTATACATCCGCGCGCAATGCACACAGCCTTAAAGGAACATCTCACACCATGCAAAGTCTTTAAGGGTCAGGCACACAGGCTTTTAAGCACACTCAAATGCACACAGCCTTAAAGGGGCACCCAGTATTAAAGTGACACAAATGCAGACTTTAAAGGGAGAGCTCACACCAAACACACACAGTTTTAATGACACAGGTGCACAAACACAGCACACACAGCCTTAACAGCACAGATCACATTACGCTTGCACAGTCTTAAAGGCACACCCACATGTAGTCTTACAGGGACAGATCACATCATGCACAAACACATACTTGGCACTTAGCACACACAGCCATGACGTTAAGGGACATCGCACATTATACTGCACACTGTCTTAAAGGTACAGGCACACAAACAGTGCACACATCATAAAAGGAACAGCTCACACCATATGCACACAAACTTAACTCCTTCACTATCGAGACTTTCAGAGAAAAATTTGCCCAAAATACATTGTGTGAGGGTGTCCGTGCCTTTAAGACTGTGCAAGCGTAATGTGATCTGTGCTGTTAAGGCTGTGTGTGCTGTGTTTGTGCACCTGTACCATTAAAACTGTGTGTATGTGGGAAGCGTATCGCTTTAACCATCATAATACGTGCTGATAGCAAGATCAGTAAATTGGCCCAATTATTCAGTTTCTCCTTAAATTCCTTAAAACACCTGGGACAGTTCAGTTTATACCATAATGAGGGGTTTCTACTTAAAGTAATACCCAGATATTCAATATGTTCGACTTCCTTAAAAGGATGTAGTATATCATGGTCTGCTTTGATAATCCATAACAATTCAGATTTACCCATATTAATTCTATAACCTGAGATAGAGCTGAATATTTCAATAAGATGTAATAACTGAGGTATAGATTGCTCTAAATTACTAAGGAATAGTAGGATGTCGTCTGCAAACATTGATAATATAACCTTTTCCCCTCCCAGCCAAATTCCTGCCAGCTCCTGTCTTAAAAGAATTGTGAAAGATTCTAATGCTAGATTAAAAAGTATTGGAGAGAGGGGACATCCTTGATGTGTTCCTCTCTTGAGCTTAAAACTCTCAGAGGTCTCTCCATTGATTATAACGGAGGAGAGTGGGAAATGGTAAATTAATCCTATGAATTGTTGGAATTGCCCTATCAAAGCAAAACTTTCAAGGGAACTAAACAAGTGGTCCCAAAGGATTGAGTCGAATGCCTTTTTAGCGTCGACCGTAAGTAAGGCCAGGTTAGGTCTCCTATGGGATTTTTTACATGGTGGTTTAGTCCAAAAATAGTCTATAACCAACATCGCTTTCCGAAGATTTTTAACAGAGTTCCTTCCTACCATGAAGCCAGCAAGGTCTGTATGAGTGAATTCAAAAAGCCTTTGAGTCTATGAGAGATAATTGATGTTAATAATTTATAGTCCTGATTTAACAAAGATATAGAATGGTGAAAAACATTCCGGATCTTTGTCTTTCTTTTAACTAAGTGTTACATTAGATGCAGTAAAATATGGTGATTGCATTTTGTTTTCAACATAATATTCGTTAAAAAGGGAGCATAATATAGGAGGTAACTGGTCGTGAAGAAGTTTATAAAATTCTGCAGGGAGATAATCAGGTCCGGCAGCTTTGTTCAATTTTTAATTTTTGATAGCCTCCGAAATTTCGGTCGGTGAGGTTGGCTCATTTCATTTCTGTAACTCCTGTAAAGATATTGTAGGAATATTTATCTTTTGCCAGAAAGTCCTCTTATTTGCCTCATTAATCATGCCTGCAGAATAAACTTCTTGGAATTTTTTAGTGAGTTCTCGTCTAATATCGTTCACATTGGTAAACCTCTTATCGCCACTTTTAATTCTTCTACGCCTTTGCCCTAGATATCCTGGCTAGGTATTTTGCTGATTTCCCATATTGGCCACTGAAAATAATTTTTTGTTTTTGTTCTTCTAATGCAGAATTTTGCTTCAAGAATGTGTCTTTTACTAGTCTAGCATCAGAATATGTCTTCCATATTTCTGGGGTCGAATTAAAAATATAGCTCCTGTAACTATTCCATACCTGGTTAGATAATTGCTCATCTTTAAGTTTACTCTTTTTCTTCCATCTACACAGGAAAGCTTTTATTTCCCCTCTGAAAATGGACTTTTCTGTTTCCCACAAAATTTCAGGTTTGTTTGCGTATGTTGCATTAAAGCCATAGAACTCTTGCTATTTTAGTTGAAGCCAATTCTTAAATTTGGTGTTGGAGAACAAATATTGTGTGAAGAAAAAGCATGGCCCCTGCTTGAACTTATTTGTTTACCTCTAAAGAAATAATAGCATGATCCGAGATAGCTATTTCACCTATAGTTGCTCTTATTTTCAAACCTAGCATATTGTTTCAAACTAAAATTAGGTAAATCCTGGAGAATGAGTTAAAGGTCTTGGATTCACAGGTGAACTCCTGGATATCTGGATATTGCAATCTCCTTATATCTTTTAGTGACAATTTTTGGCAAATGTTACGTAATATCTTAGATTCACTACTTCTCTTATGAGATTGACGGGGTTTAAGCCTATCTAGTTCTGGGGAAAATGCCATGTTAAAATCGCCGGCCATTATCACATTTTTCCCAACATGTGGGAATAACTTTAAACTTAGCCTGTCCCAAAAACCTTTGTCTATAGTATTTGGTCCGTACACGTTACAGATAAAGTGGTTATTCTGTATTACTAGTTCTATTACAGAGAAAAAAAAAGGGGGGGTGCTCCCCCTCCCAACTCCTCTCCAATTGGGGCCTCAAGTGGGAACATCATATGGATATATACTTTCATTGTTTCACCCAATTGATCCACTAAATCTAAAAATGATAAGATTAAAATCAAGGTGAACAGCCAGGATGATCAGATGTGTGTACCCTGAGCTCCTAGGCCATATCTAATTAAAGTTACTATTTATAGAAACGGAATGAGCTAAACTTATATGTAGACTTGTGTTAGCTGATTTACAAGGGAAAGACACTATGCATGAGTCAATCTGAGGTGCTAACTCTGTGTTTTGCGCCCATATTGTGGAGAGCTGGTATACTGCGAGTGCTGAGATGCTTGGGCCTACCTCCGCTATCATTTGCCAGCAGATCTAAGCCTGAATTTTTCTTTAATATGGAAGAGACTCCGGAACTGCTCTATATTTTACTACAAGATCTGGATCAGCAGATTGTAAATCGCTTTACCGATCTTTCAGACACACTTAGTTCGGCAATGAGAGGAGAGATCAGAAATGCCCCTGGAGGCACATGGAAAGATTTCTCGCTGACAGCTCCCTCAACAACATGTCGCCAATTGCCACTAAGGAGTACTGGTGATGAAGACATACCTTATCCATCGCAAGGCCAATACAGCGTGCTGCCAGTGGACAATACAACGGCTACCGTGAGTACTGCAGAAACTCCGGAACGGCCATTACAGAAGGAAGTGCTAGCGCAGCTATTAGACCATACGTCGCATCACCTACACCATGAGCAGAGGCTTCCTACTACCATCAAGCAGAAAAAGCCACCTCCAACATGCCACAGCATTTCTGAGAGACCGGAGACTAAATTGGCAGAAGCGGTGGCCCTGCATTTCAGCTCTCAGCCTTTATATTCTACTACAGAACTTACTGTAGTCCCAGCTGGAATCGGGTGAGATACCATTAGCAGCGCTGGGAGTACAGGATTGTTTGAGAGAGTTTTGGCTGATTCATAGTTAAATGACTTTTTCCTATGGGATATACGATGCAGATCTATCAGCAATAACTTTTGGTTCTCATCATAGCCTGCTCCTATATTTACACAATCCTTGGTCCCCTGTAAGAGACTTGCATATCACAGATGTTACTTTTAGTAGACTTTCATAGTCACCTTGCACTATACACTTCATTGCAGCCCAAAGTTATCCTACTGTTATGTCTATACATTAGATACTGTCATTTTGCAATGTTCAAATATGTTTTAAGGCTTTTCTCTGTCAAAGTCCATAGGTTCAGTTAAATGTGTTTATATTTTTTTTATGTTAGGTCCTTTTGTTTATATATTACTTGTATTTTACTAGAAGCATTCCCCTATAGTGCACCCCATCCCCTGTTACTTATGATATTGGTGTGTCGCCGGCGGCCGAGGTGACACACTTATTCTCCTTTAGTATACCTTGGGGTGGTGCTTAGACAAGCTTCTGGGACCTAGCACTATATTATTTAACTGACTAAATGTATGTTAACACTTTATGATTAAGATTATTTATAGATAATCCTTGCAGTAATGGTTAAATTAGGGGGACAAACTCATACTTGTCCCCTTCTATATTCAGACTTTGATGTCATGTAGAGAGACGCTAACACTAGATCTTTTATCCTACCTTATCATATATATTGATCATTTCAGCTGGACGCTTTACTTTGGTTGTAGGTGTCACGCCTCCACTTGAGTTTTGCATCATACAGGTGTGTTTTTATAACTGACAGCTAAAGCTCTGGAAGGGGCCCATTTCTAGATTACCTTCAACACTCTCTACCTGAGATCACCTATATACCCCTATTTCAAAGGTCATAGGGTATAATTGATTGTCTGATATATATAAAATATCCATATCTGTTGTCATTTTAGAGAAATATTGGTAATTGTCCTGCACAGTATATATTTGTAATACCCCCCCCCCCCTCCAGGTTAATAAGAGCTCCTGAGGGGTAATATTATTTTATCTCGAATATTCACCTAGTCTGGTGTATTCTCCAGCGGTATTAATCCTCTCTATAACACCAATTCACCTTGTTCATATTACACACCTCTCTAGGTATAAGAACTACCATCTATGTCACAAGAGGGAATTGGTGTTCTAATTTGTTAATTGTTGGAACATCTTTTATATTATATCTCTACCCCCTTTTTTTTACTTTATGTAAAGCAACACTACGTATATTAGGGGGAAAAATGTATCTCTCATCAGTGTTTATAATTCCACATATGTCTGTTTCTAATATCACTCTATTAGACGGAATATCACGATAAAGAGGTACTGTAGTATCTTCTCTTAAAAAATAATAAACCAATAGGGTATCAATGTAAACCTTACAGTATATTTACCCAAAGTATGCAAGTCAGCCGTTAGGGTATTCATGTATTTTAAAATGTATTTTATGATTTACTACTGTTTTTAGATATGTTCAATTTGAAATAACTTGTTTTCTTGTTTATGTATGAACACGATTTTGCTAAATACCCTAATAAAAATCTTTGATTTAAAAAAAGATTAAAATCAAGGTATTTGCATTTTGCCACAGTATTCCTGTGCCTCTTTACTACTGCTTGAGTGTTATACAGTCGCCATCCTTCTCCAGAACAATCTTGACTGGGTATATCAGTCTTGCATTCAAATTTGCCTTGATTAATCTGGAATAGTAGGGTGACATTTCTCTTCTTTTGGCTAGTGTTTCTGAGGAGAAGTCTTGGAACAGCATCATTTTATGTTGATCGATTAATATTGAGTTAGTTTTCCGGTAGCTTCTATGAATGTTCATTTTATCTTGGAAGTTTAAAATTTTTATTATCACTACTCTAGTCTTGGGAGTTCTGTTAAGGTTGTTACGTATTGGGCCAATTCTATGTGCTCTTTCTATATTTAATGTTGTGTTACCTATATTGAGGCCTACTAGTTTAGGAAGTTTAGTGGCGGCAAATAATAGGAGATCTTGGAATTCCACTATTTCAGGGAGGCCTACCACTCTTAAATTATTACGGCAGGCCCTGTCCTCTAGCTCTTCCATTCTAGATTAGAGTATCTTTATGGCATCCCCCTGAGTTAGATTGGAATGTTCCTGAATATTCATATGATCTTCTACATCAGATATCCTTTCCTCAACCTCTGCAATTCTGGTAGAGAATTGTCTTACCTCATTAGTGAGGCTAGCTATATCTTGTTTTAGTGAGTCAAATAGTGGCATAATCAGTTAAGATATCTGTTGAAGAGATAAATTAGCCTCAGGGTTAGCCCCTAAAGTGTCACTGATAATTTCTGAGCTAGTATCAAATTATTTGGTTTACTTGTCCTTGTGTTTGGGCGGCATTGCCGGTGACTTGTTTTTAGATTGTGATACAAATTTTACCATGTGTAGGGAAAGGCAAGACTCCCTAAATGGGAGGGTGTGGTAAATTGTGAATTAAAGAGAAAGTGAGTTTAGTGCAAGTGTAAACTTGAATTTGTGTCGTTATAGTGAAAAAAAGGTTAAATAAAGAAAACTAGTGCCTGGGTGTAGATGTGTCAGAATAGTAGGGTCAAACAATAAGAATAAAAAAAAAGAAAAAAGGAAAGTGTAAGTGGAGTGGTGTGTAGAATTAGGTGTATACCAAATCCTTAAAATCAGCGTCACCCTAGTGAAACAGGGCCTTTTTGTGTGTAAGTTTTTTCTCTCTCTAGTGGCCTTAAATAAATTATAAACCTTTAGGAAAGTTAGTAGTCACTATCATACAGTGATTGTACCATAAACCTGCCTACAGCAGGTAGTAATGTTAACATGAAGAATACAATTCAGAGAAACCCTCTAGCCAATATGTAAATTA
The DNA here is from genome assembly GCF_027579735.1 of Bombina bombina. Lineage (NCBI taxonomy): Eukaryota > Metazoa > Chordata > Amphibia > Anura > Bombinatoridae > Bombina > Bombina bombina. The sequence continues at coordinate 482,036,495 of NC_069502.1, read as the reverse complement.
GTATCTAATAGAGGCTTGTCAAAGTTTAGACCCAGTATACAAAGATAATTGTTAACAGTTTTAATACCTTATCTTAAACTCTAAACATGCAGTTAATTGTTGAACTCAGTAACATATATGCTGGCACTGGTTAAAATCTAAATTTAGAGATCTTTGAATGGTCCACTTCTTATATAGTGGCGCCAACAACTCTTTATTGTTCCTGTCTCCCAGTCATTGACTTCTTTTAGCAAATATCTACAAATTACAAATTCCAGAAAATAGCTTTAGAGTAAGCTGCTTTGTTGGTCAGAATTATATTATCACTCAGCTCTCCTCCTGCTTATTTGTGCTGCTTAACAAAATCAGTCCAGCAAAAGAATCTAGCACAGTTCAAGTAGCTCAACTAACATATCACTGTGGCCTAATAGTGAGTTTGATAAATATTATGCATATATTTGACCTTAAACAACAGTGAAAAAATAATAAAAACAAAGCCCATTAGTCCAAGACTATTGATCCACATGAACCGTTAGCTTTAACATATTTGGGCGACAGATGAGTATTTCAGGGCACAATAAAGTTTGCTCCTCTGACGTGGAACCCTCTGCTGGAATTGTTAAACAAAGAGAGGATGAAAATTCCTTTAGCATGTACATTTTTGTTGGTCCACACCACTTTTTTTATGGTATAACCAAACTTTAGCTGGTCCTGCTTGTGAGGGGATGGTGTAGACCTTAACCCACTAGTGGGGCTCTCCTAAATTTCCAACCAGAGTAACACACTTTCTAGGTTCCTCAACTCTGTGCATATAATGGGCATTTGACTTTAATCTAGGTGCTTCTTTTGATCAAGTACTTCTCAGCAAATGTAGTTGGTATAAAAAGTACTGTATAGATTCGGCACACTCCAAGTCAATAGCACCGATATGTCTGCTTAACCCAGGTCCTGCTATGTACTGCAGCTTGCTGCCCAGCGTGTAAAAAAGAAACACAATATACTTGCAGTTTTAGACGATCCTGGGGTGCCATTCTGTGATGCTGGGACCAGGCCAGCTCCTGCCTCTCGGTACTTCCTTTTGGGGGGGGGGGGATAACACCAGCGCCGGACACCTCTGCCTTCTCGTGGCCCTCAACCACCTCCCCAGGTAAAACCATTTACTGAGTTATGGCTTCCCTCTGGATAGAGAAGGTAGGAGGTGTTCTGAGTTCACTGTTGGTCTTTGGCCCCTAGGTCTAAACCGCCTACTTTGCATGCTCATACTGTGGCAACAGGGTTTGGAAGTGGCTCAGTGACCGAGCATGGGGATTTCAGCATCGCACTTTGGAGAGTGCAAAGTCAGTGTCATGTAACTTGCTGGCTCCACCCAACCAGATGTCCTCCGTGGTGTAGCTGTATACAGATAAAAACCTTTTTTTCATGCAGTTTAAAATAAAGGATGTCCAGGCAAATTCTTAATGTTGTATGTCCAAGTGGATTTCACACACAGAATTGGTTACCATCTCATAATATAACAAATATCCAACCAGAGTTGAAAACCAATACAAAAAGGTTACTCAAAACCTTAACCCTTAACAACCCTAATGATTAATTGTCAATGTTAAAGCACAACACCTTGTAGGTAAATTCTCATGTATACAAACTATTTTTTTTTTTAATGTTTTATTTTTATAAGATACATAAGCAAGCATATAAAATACACAGGACATTTCGATGGCTTTAAATTATACAAATGAAAGACGAATAACAAGGTACATGAACGTAGGGGATTATTTAAAGTGATCTTGTGTCGAAAGTCACTGTGATGTGGGTAGTTGATGTAGGTAGTTACTAACATTCACGATTAAAACATTAAACTAAGTTCAAACTAAAACAATGTTGTCACCTATCTTTTCTTAATTATACAATACATAAATAATAATACATAAATAATATCTGAATCAAGAAAGAGCATGCAAATTTAAGCAACTTTCTAATTTACTACTATTATTAAATTTTCTTCATTCTCTTGGTATCTTTATTTGAAAAGCAAGAATGTAAGTTTAGATGCCGGCCCATTTTTGGTGAACAACCTGGGTTGTTCTTGCTGAGTGGTGGCTAAATGCACCAACCAATAAACAAGTGCTATCCAGGTTCCTGAACCAAAAAAATAGCTTTTTTTCAAATAACGATAGCAAGAGAACGAAGAAATTTTGATAACAGGAGTAAATTAGAAAGTTGCTTAAAATTGCATGCTCTAGGGTTCCGGTGGAGGAGGAGTCAGACAGGTGTTGCTGAGCTCACACCTCCAGCCCTGCAAACCTTGGCGGTGGTGATTCTCGCGCCTTGCCCCAGATCTGGGGCTGCTTTTTTGGGGCAGTCAGTAAAATCGCCTCTGGAACCCTTCCGGTGGACTACCAACCCACTGGCTATTATCTGAGCCTACTATTCAAATCAATAAGCTCCATCTGGCTTTTGCCAAGGGCGGCTATATCTTATATGCCCTGGGCTACCCGCATCTCTCTCCCTCCTCTGGAGGAACTTTGCCGTTTGTATGAGTGGTGACCCCCCCCCCAGTTGCCCCCCCCCCCCGCCGGGTTAAACTTTGGGGACTAAGTATACATTGTATCCCTTTAAACTTTACCGGCCCTGTTGTCTTGCCCGCCGCTTACTGCTGGATTGCTGCTCCTGTTGCCGGGTGTTCGCTCCGCCCCCTCCCCCACCAGTGCTGCGTGGGAGGGAGCTTGGTCCGTCTCTTGGATAGAGGTCCGGTGTGGTGCTTGCCTTTTTCGCGCTGCTGCTGGTATCTGGGCTGGCGCCCCTCTCTCCCCTCCCACCGATGCTGCGAGAGGGGAGTTGAGGCTGGAGCTCCGAGCGGTGGATCTCGAAGGACCTCAAGACGATGCCAACGCACCTAAGTGTCTACATCTTGATAACGCACCTGGTGGGCAGGAAGGCACTGGTAGTGCAGGGGGTGAGTCACTGAGAACTGTTTATACAATACATTGCCTTACATTGGTCTGTTGTTTCTACTGCATTAAGCTTTTAAGAGTGACTAAAAGGTTAATTTGGAGGCCTGCTGGAAAACGGCATCTATATAACAGAACGCAAAAATCTTTTCCCTACTCAGACGAATACTTTCTAAAGGGTATGGGAGAGAGGTGAAGGGCGAAGAGACTGTGGATCATAATCTACCCCTAGCGGACTAGCAGGCCTATAAAGGGCCTTTAAGAAATCATTGGACTCTGAATAACAGGGCGAAGGGGAGAGGAGAGAAAAAAAAAGGAAAGCCAATATACGTCTATTTGCCTGTCATATCGCCCCTCAGAGACTCTGATTCTGGGCGCTGTTCCATAGAGGAACTTGATATTCCCTAAATAGATACAATGTTGTAACTCTTTAACGAGTCTGGTTGCTCCTTTTGAAAGTTGTATATATGTGACAAAATGTAAACTGATACTGTTATTATTTTTTTGCCTGAGAGATTATAAGTCTCTCTTTTCAATTCATATAGTGGTAGCCTTAAGCAAAAAGGTGATATTTAATTGGTGCTTAGGCAGTAATCTCTTTGCTCCTTAAGCAAGCCTTCTTTTTCCTTTTTTAAGACTGTAAAAGTCAATTGCACAATTGTTTGGGCTTAGCTTATCACAACCCAGTATTCAATAATGGTTATAAAGATTGTAAATCCTTGTTTGTGGCTAATTTAGGATAAAATACACCCTTCCCAGCTTATTTATGCATTATTTTTGTACCCGTTGGATGTGAGATGATAGTAAGTTTATAGGGCATTTGTGTTCCCTGCAATTGGGTGAAACCTCTTGGGACTAGAATTTCTATCAGTTTTTATATCTAGCTCAACGAGTAAAATTACTATGTTCGTTCAAAGCTAAATTGACAATTGAAGTATAAAAAACTCTGCTTGTTCTTTTTGGATTTTTTCCCAAAATTACTCTTGTCCCTGTGCATAGTGTGAAATCACAGTGTAATTTTGTCTGATAATCACTTTATTCACAACAACTATCTCAGATCACCACAACACTAGTACGTCACACTCAGCATTGGTGCAGCTTCAGCACCCTTCCGCTTTAATCTCACTTAGGGATCACTGCACTTCCCCCCCCTTTTTTTTTTTGTTTCTTCCTTCTTCTCCATCCCCCCACTATCCACCTCACTTAATTATTCACCTAGACATCACAATATCACCACCGGACTGACACACCCACCAGCACCAACTAGTCCCTCGCACTTCCCATCCCTCCCTCCCTCACTCCCCCCCCCCATTTTTTTTTTTTCACTATCACCTCACCAACACTAGTATATGGACAAGTTTCTTGGTACCTCTGCCAAAACATCCTCACCAACAATGGCAGGCAGACAAAGGGATAAAAAATTCAAAAACACACAAGACCCGGTTGTTGATACCCAAGCGGGTATTACAAACACAACCACACCTGAAGCATTAAATATTCAAAGCCTAGTTGCCAGCATTTCTGAGGCCCTTTCTCCTAAATTTGATGCTCTCAGGCTAGAAATTAAACAGGATATCTCCTCCCTTTCGCAAGAAGTTAGACAATTCTCCTCCAGGATGCAGGAGGTTGAGCAGAGAGTGTCTGATTTAGAGGATCTGACTCTGTCACATAGCTCTAAGCTTGATAATGTGAGCAGCAGTACCCAAAAAATCCTCTTGAGGCTAGAAGAATTAGAAAATCGCAGCAGGAGAAACAACATTAGAATAATAGGCCTTCCAGAGGAGAAACAATATGAGGATCTAGCCCTTTTCATCTCAGATACCTTAAAGACAGCTCTCAAATTACCATCTACATATCATAGTATATTGGTAGAAAGGGCACATAGGCTCGGCCCATCACATACAGTTAATAAAAACACCGCTAGGCCGAGACCAGTTATAGCAAAGCTACTTAATTACCAAGATAAAGTTTTACTCCTTCAATATTTTCACAAAACTCAACCTCTTATTATTAATGGGTCTAAGATTCTTATTTTTCAGGATTTCTCGGCTGACACGGCATCCAGGAGGAGGGCGCTTGCACCTATATGTACTAAATTCATAAACTCCGGATTTAACGCGACAATAATCTATCCAGCTAAACTTAAAGTAACAGTTGATGATACGGTGCATCTCTTTCTGGAGGCACGTGCAGCCGAGAGATTTCTCTTATCCTTGGACCCATTGGTATCAGTCTGAAATAACCCCAGCTAGTCAGAGTAGGCTCAACAGTTGGGATGACCCTTTAGGTAGGGACAGATGGGGCATTTAAGGGAAATACTAGGGTTCCCCTCCCCGTTCTTCTTTCTTTTTTTTCCTTTTTTTTTTTTTTTCTTTTTCTCCTCTTTTTCTTTTTGGTTCTGTTTTTTGTTTTGCTCTTTCTCTCCCTCTCCCTCTCTCCCCTTTTCACCAGCTCTCTCTCTCTCCCCCCTAGAAGGGCTTAAAGTTACAAGAAAATAGATAAATTTAGGATAATATCCTGGAATGTGGGAGGGATCTCCACTCCTATTAAACGGAAGACCATATTGACACAACTAAGGAAATACCAGACGGATATAGGTCTAATTCAGGAAACACACCTTAACTCAGTTGAATCTCTTAAACTCAGAGCCTCGTGGGTTAAAGAAGTGTTCTACGCACCAAGTGTGGGTAAGAAAAGGGGAGTTGCTATTCCAATCGGGAAAAAGATTCAGCTTGAGATTGTGCACTCTGAGTCCGATCCGGAGGGGAGGTATGTTCTGCTAAAAGTAAGAATTGCTCGGGAAATCTATACGATATGTAATGTCTATGGTCCTAATGTATTCGATCCAGAATTCTGGAATAGAATGCAATCCAAACTTCTTCTGTATAGTCAGGGGCACCTAATTATCGGAGGTGATTTTAACATGGCGCCGCAATGCCCGCTCGATAGGTGTCGAGAAATTAAGAAACAGAAAATACATAAAAAAGATAACCTTGCATTTAAAATGTTTAAGAAAATAGAGCAAAATTTATCACTGCGCGATATTTGGCGACTTCAGAATCCTGATACCCAGGAATTTACTTGTCTCTCAAAAGCACACAAGACCCTGTCACGAATAGATCTATTTCTTATAGATGAGCATCTAGGATCCCTTACGGTGCAAGCAAGAATAACCCCCATATTATTATCAGACCATGCCCCTATTACCCTGGATATCCAGCTTAAACACCTACGACCCAAAACTCTGCGTTTTTTCTTCCCATATTACTTAGCGACAGATATGAAATTTAAAACTCGTCTCAGGTCTAAGTTTGAGGAATTTATACGATTTAATTCTGAATATATTGAATGCCCAGAATTATTATGGGATACCGCTAAAGCGGTTCTCAGAGGAGAAATCTTAGCTTATAATATAACCCTAACCAAGAAATTGAAGTTAAGAGAAAAAGAAATAAATAAGGCATTATCCAATTCATACAATACATTTTTGTTGCATAAGAATGCCTCAAACTGGGCGAAGTATGTCCAGGCTAAAGAAGCCAGGGATACATTTGTGCTGTCCCAGCAAACTCAAAAAGAAATAAAAATTCAGGCTAAGCTTTACAGATTTGGGAAAAAGTCTGGAAAGATGATGTCTAGGCTGGTTAATAATGAAAAAAAACAATCTCGTATTGAAGAACTCCTCGTATTGAAGAACTGCATTAGTGGAATATTATCAAGGGATATACTCTTGTAAAGGTTATGATCAGGATAAATCTGTAGATTTTTGGAACAAGATAGTCAGCCCCTCAATAACTGAGGACTGTAATAGTACTCTTAACTCTCCTATATCTTTACAAGAAGTAAATCAGGCAATTTCTAAATTACCTATTAATAAGGCGGCCGGCCCGGATGGATTACCTAGTGAATTTTATAAAATATTATCTGAAGAAATCTCTCCGTATTTAACAAATCTATATAATGACTTCTATATTAATAGTAAACCAGTTTCTGCTTCATTTTCTTCTTCTTACACGACTCTAATTCTTAAGGCAGGGAAGGACCCAAGGTTTAAAGAATCTTATAGACCAATAGCCCTGCTCAACTCAGATTATAAGATTCTAACATCTATTTTAGCATTCAGATTACAATCAATTTTACCATTAGTAATCCATCCGGACCAAGCTGGCTTTCTAAATAAACGAAATTCATCTGCTAAAATTAGGGAACTACTGGCCACACTGGAGTATTTTGAAAAAGTTTCTCTGAGCAGGGAGGGGAGAGGGGAAGAGCCTGAGGCGCCGGACATGGCAATCCTCTCTATTGATGCAGAAAAAGTGTTTGACTCTGTTACATTTAAACATCTTAACACATCTTTACTGAAGTTTGGAATCAAGGGCAAACTCCCTGACTTTGTGGAGTGTCTCTATAAAAATTCAGCTACAAGTTTGATAATTAATGGAACTGTATCTTCACCAATAACCTTGGAAAGAGGAACGCGCCAGGGCTGTCCCCTCTCCCCTCTTCTGTTTGATGTTGCTATTGAACCCTTAGCAATTATGATAAGACAAAGCTTGGAGGGAATAAAAATTTCAAATCATGAGATGAAAATAGGCCTATATGCAGATGACGTGTTGCTGTATTTATCCAATACTAAAATGAATATCCCAAAACTTATACAGATAATTGACCAGTTCGGTACCTTTTCAGGGTATAAAATAAACACAGCTAAATCAGAAATGTTTTGGATCTGTAAGAAAAGTGACTCCTATTTGGAAAATCCATTTAAAACAGTTATAGACTCATTTAAATATTTAGGTATAAGTATCCCAGTGAACTCTGACAATTTATATGATTATAATATCCCCCCAGTTGTTAGACAATTTAAGGAAAAGCTTAAAACATGGCAAAGCCTACCACTCTCAATCTCGGGACGAGTGGCACTAGTTAAAATGATCCTCCTTCCGAAATTACTATACATACTTCAGAATGTTCCAGTAATTCTTTTGGAAAGGGATGTACGGATGATTAATGTCCTATTTAGACAATTTCTCTGGCAGGGGAAAAGATCACGGATATCTCTTAATAAACTCTCCCTCCCACGTGAGTTTGGAGGGTTAGCATTCCCAGACATTAGAGCGTACAACCTCAGCTTTTTGGCAGGAATAGCAGCTGGCTGGATTCTGTCGAAAGACTATATTTTAAACAACCGTCTTGAGATAAATATATGTAGTCCCTACCTCCCTTTAGCTCTTTTACATTCCTCTCCCAAGGAGCTACCGTCAGAAATTAAAAGATTAAAAGTAATCTACAACCCTATCAGGGCATGGTGGAGGATTGTAAAAACTCTTTCAATTAAGTCCAAGATTTCATACTACCTACCCCTGATAGGGAACCCAAAATTCCAACCTGGGTTACACTCTGAAGTCTTTAGTAGATGGCACAAGAATGGGTTAAATAAACTGGCACTCCTGACAGACAGAGATAGAAAAAGTATTAAAACATTTGAAACATTAAAAAGGGAATTTAACCTGCCTAATAAAGACTTCTTCGCTTACTTACAGATAAGGCATTTTTTATCTGAACTAATTAGAGAAGAGGGCTGGAGTTGGGAACTAGGCAAACTTGAAAATTGGCTTATACTCATGAAGGCCGATCGTATGTCTATTTCTGTGGGATATCACCTATTAGGTGTCGGCAGGGGTAACCTTAACTTGGCAAGAATAGTTTCAGCCTGGACCTCACTGTCAGCACAGAATAGGGTTGACCCCAAAACCTTGCAACATTCCATAGCTAAGGTGGCTAGGACAACGCTCTCTGCTACATGGCGGGAAGCACATCTCAAGTTACTCCACAGGGCATATTTCACCCCGGAAAATTGTCTTAGGGTGCACAACTCGAGCTTTAATAAATGTTCTAAATGTTCTTTCCCAGCAGCTGACATAGAACATATGTTTTGGTTCTGTCCAAAAGTGAGAAACACTTGGCGCAAATTAGAATATTGGTTGAATAGGATAGGATATCTATTTCTATAATAGCCACTAGATATTTAATATGTAAAAAATTGAAAATGCGTTCTGTACCAAGTGTGGCGGAAATTCAGAATTGTTTGAAAAAACAATGTTTATTAGAACAAAAAGACACAGATATTAATAATGAAGAGGACATAAGGAATTTCTTTAACAAATGGTCAGTATATATTAAGTCACTCCCTGAAAGTGAGAGAGAATATATGATCTTCCCTTTTCAAAATTCAGAACTAGTACTGCTGGGTATATGGTAGATGGACTGCTGGGGGGAGACGGGAGAATTGCGTTTTCCCCTTCCCTTCTTTTTATTTTTTTTTTCTCTCTTCTTTTTTCTTGTTTTCCTTCTTCCTTTTTCTTTTTACCGCAAACAGAAAACCCCAATACAAGATGGCTTATGGCAAGAATGTCTCCTTTTATTTGTAGACTCAAAGGAAAATATTTTTACTTTTTCACTCCTCTTTTTGAGGAAAATTGTCGGTTAGTGGATATTTAATATAACCTGCTTTTTCTTTTCGCTTTCTTTTTCTTTTTTTCCTTGTTACTTGAGTCGAACCTTTAGAAGATGAAAATTGTTTCCTTTTCATAATGCTACAAATTAAGTCTGCATCATTGTATAAACTGCCATCTATGTTGGTTAATAAAGAACAATTTAAAACAAAAACAAATTGCATGCTCTATCTGAATCAAGAAATAAATAATTTTGGGTTCAGTGTCCCTTTAAGGTAAGGTTCTTATTCCGGTCTGTTTTTAACCTGTCCTTGTGTTAGTAGATTGGTTTTAGGGACTGTTTATCCCAGCTCCCAGTCATCTGTCTGAGGAATATTTAACGTGAGCCCCCCTACTAGTTCTGCGTTTGGTGAGATGGGGGATAGAGGTGATCTTAATGTTGAGATTCCTGGTTGTCGTCTGATAATTGTTTCCCAAACTTGGAATGGGTTACTGAGTTGGGGATAGTAATGATTCCAGGGAGGTCTGTTCTTTTTTTCCCCACCCAACAGAGCACTCCTGGTGATGTGGATTTTAATATATGTGAGTCTATTGAAACCCATGATTTGACTGAATTGTTCATGTGCCAATCAATGATTCTTTGGAGGCAGATGGCTTGAAAGTAAGTTTTTATTTGAGGTAGGCCTAAACCCCCTTGTCTTAGTGAGCGATGCATAGTTCTCCTATTTATATGCAGTTTTATAGATCGCCACAGGTCTGTTTAGTTGATTTGGCATAGTGAATTAGTTGTTGGGCTCTTATGATGTTGTCCCTGGCTTCCCTAATGCTTTAAGTATTTCTTGTATATAGACACACAGTGGAATCAGCACATCACAATATCCAATCCATGAAATGAAGTAGAAAAATGTTCGGGTGCACACCTGAAGGGCCCCCCTTCCAAAGGTCCCAACAGTAATATCAAAATGAATACACAGGTGCCACTCAGGATAGGTAACAGTACCCTTTAATACAGTGAGCAATGTTTCGGGGTTCCTGCTCCTTTATCAAGCTACTTGATAGAGCTTGATAAAGGGGTAGGAGCCCCGAAACGTTGCTCACTGTATTAAAGGGTACTATTACCTATCATGAGTGCTACTTGTGTGTTCATTTTGATAGTACTTCTTGTATAGTTATTTCTGCATCTAGTTCTTCGATTTGTGAGGTGTCAAGTTGCAGAAGTTCTATAGTGTTTAGGTATTGAGTGATCTGTTCTATGGATGGAGGTGTCAGGGTTTTTTCCCTGTTTTGTTTGCCATGCCATGTGCTGCTGGCAGCCATTTTACTAACCTCTCTTGCTGACTCTGGTGCATACTGTGTGATGCTGCTCATTTCCTGCACTTCCTTTTATGGCCAGACTGGTGTACATCATCCGTGTGAGACAGGATGCAGTCTCAGAATTGTGATGTCATCACTTATTATTTAAAGGGCCTCTGTTAAGGATGCTTTGCCCTTGAGTTGTCTCAGACCTGTTTGTGAGATCTCCTGTGTATTAACTGTCTGTCTGACGTCCCTCCTGGTTCCTGATCTCTGGCTTGTTCCTGACTCTGCTGTTCTCCTTGTTCCTGATTCCGGCTCATCTGACTACTCACTTTGGCTCACAGAGAGGTGCAAAAAATACTCACAGAGAGATAAAAGAAGATTATTTAATGGACCAAGTTAAAAGGCATCAGCAATAAAAGACTATATGTAAAAATATAAAAAACACATATAAATAAAAGTACAGGAATTACTTGCAGGAGCGGCTCAAAGGGCCAATGATAATAATTACAATAAAAACAGAGATAATAACAGGTGATCAGTGTGAGTGGTACACCAGAAGAAGAGTGTAAACTAGTGAAACAGAGTTATCCTAAGTCAAACTCAAACAAGTGCATCAAACAAAAAATTTATAAACAATAATACAAACAATAATGTCCAAAAAATACACTGCAGTGCAAAAAAAGGTGGGATGTGTGTTAAAAATAATTGTATAGATACGGTCAAAATGTAAGTGAGTGCAGATGATGATAACAAATGCTTGGTTGGAATTAGGCACCTAAACATTTACCAATGTTATGGGTCTACCAAAAAGCAGGCATGTGAGGATAATGTACCTGCCTTCTCTGTCCTCGTGTTTTTGTAGTAATTTAAATTGGATTTGTCTATGTATCAAAATGCCTACACCGTTTGTTTTCTTAGTGTTTGAGTTAAGGTATCTGAGTGGAAAGTCTCTATTGTTAAGATATGGTTCCTTGTCTTTTAATAGGTGTGTCTCCTGTACGAAAACTATTTGGCCTTGTAATTTCTCAAAACTGTTTAGAGCTATAGAGCGCTTTGTTGGGGAATTAAGGCCCCTACAATTCTATGAGAGAAAAGTGATCTTTGGGAAAGTCATGGGTTTGTGTAGTGTGAGTTGAGTATCGCTCTTACCTGAGGCTTTTTCTGGGCTGTTGGAGATTCGGGAATAGGGTGGAGTGTCTGAGTGAGCGCAGTTAGTGGTCTTGGGGGTTCTCTGGGGTATTGGGGGTCCCCTCCATCCCGGGCATCTCATGTGAAGGGAAAGGGTTGCAGCTTAGGGGTATATTGCAGAGCTTTACAGCCTGGACTTTAGAAGGGTTACATGATGCAGAATAGGTAACACAGTTTAAACATTTTAACAATACAACAGACAAATAGAAAACAGCATAGAAACATTTTTCCTACTATAGCTTGGTAGTCAGCAGGTGTAAAACATTGGGGAAGTGGTACCACCAAGGTGTCTGTGATCGTTGGGAGATTGTGACTAAACTTTTAGGGTATATGCACATAGTTAACAAAGGGTAGGTTGTTTAGAAAGGAAGGGTGAATCAAGTTATTGTTTGTTGCGGGGGGGGGGGGATATTACCAGTCACATATGTTAACTTATCTTTTGTAAGTACCATAAATACATATTATGTCAGAGCTATGTGAAAAGGATACTTATGTCATGGAGGCCTCCTTTAGACATGGAAAGGAGGACCACTGTCCAAAACCATTAAGGGTGGTTCTGCATGGGTCAGAGGGCATCTGTTCTTCATGTTGGGGCAGATTGAAGAAGATCCGGAGCTGTGGGGAGGTTGATGTGTCTGGTTCTCTTCCTGTGGACTGTTGCCCATTATTGACGGTGTTGCTTGAGTCTTGTTTTGATATCTCCCTTTAGAGGTCCTCCATCTTGTGTTAAAGAGTGATGGAGTTGGAATGTCTAATTGTCTGCAAAAGTCCTCCAGGTAATCCGCCGATTGGTATGTTATTATTTGGTTATTTTTACTCTAAGCTGAAATGGAAAGCCCCAGCGGTATGGTATCCCATGTTCTTTAAGGTGAAGTGTGAGGTATCTAGTTACTCTACGGTTCTGAAGAGCAAGAGGACTTAGGTCATTGAAGAATTGGAGAGACTGTTCTTCATAAGTGAAGGGATGCTTCTTCCTTAAAGAATGAGTTCTTTGTCAGTATATTTATCGAATTTATAATCACATCCCTTGGGGGTTCAGTGTTTTTGGGTGGGGGCCTAAGTGCCCTGTCTAGTGATAGGTCTGAGGTAGGTGTGGAGTTGTTCAGTAGAGATTATGCCTCTAATTCTGATATTTTGCTGCCTCCCACGGTCTATAGCCTCAAAATTTGTCTGCAGAAAAGTTATTTGGGATTCTTGTGCGTTGATCTTATGATTAAGAATATCTGAGTCAGATATTTGTGATTCCATTTTTTCCTCTGAGAACTCAACTCTGCTTCCTAGATCTGCCACATCTTTTTTAGCCTCTGAGAGGCCCTCTTTCATGATCTGGCTGATTTATTTCAGTAATGAGGCAAAGTCTGCTTTGATTGGGAAATCCTTTAGATCACCCCTTGTGACAGGAGTTTCATTATCCAGTTCCAAGGGATCAGTTGTTTCTTCTAAAGAGGAGTTTGACTGCATCTCTTAAGTTTGAGTGTTGTGTAAAGCTTTAAAGTAAGAGCTCATTTGTGACCCAGTGGCTTGTGGTGTTTTAGGCAACTGTTGGGTTTTGTCTGGCTTATTAGATTTTTTGAGGCCATTGTATACTTGATAGATAGGTGCTTGTGAGATAGAGTAGCTAGAGAGCAGGAATGTTATCTCTTGGTGTGTCTGTGGTCAGGGCTGATAATGCCAAACCACCCCTTCTCTCCTTGTCTATAACAGGAATGCTTATCTTTTCCTTCTGAATAAGTAGCTCCAGGGGTGATGGTTTTAGGTGTTAGTATGAAGGGGTGAGAGTCAGAGCCTGTTTGGGAGACGACAGCCTGCTCACTGATCTTTCTATTGGGTAGAGCTTAATTTTAATAAAATGAGTGTGAAGTGATGTGCTGGGTTCCCCAACTGGCCAACCTAATAGAAGCTACATTCTTCCTAGGTAGCTATATAACTAGGGAGTATCAAATTGGAAAATTCAGGTGGCGCTTAATAAAGCTGTGGGTTCAATACTAATACAAACTCTTAAAAATTCCCTCTTTGAAAAAAATTCTTACTAGATGCAGTCAGCTCTTCAAAACATTAATGGCTAGATTTAGAGTTTGGCGTTAGCTGTCAAAACCAGCGTTAGAGGCTCCTAACGCTGGTTTTGGGCTACCGCCGGTATTTAGAGTCAGTCAGGAAAGGGTCTAACGCTCACTTTCCAGCCGCGACTTTTCCATACCGCAGATCCCCTTACGTCATTTGCGTATCCTATCTTTTCAATGGGATCTTTCTAACGCCGGTATTTAGAGTCGTGGCTGAAGTGAGCGTTAGAAATCTAACGACAAAACTCTAGCCGCAGAAAAAAGTCAGTAGTTAAGAGCTTTCTGGGCTAACGCCGGTTTATAAAGCTCTTAACTACTGTGCTCTAAAGTACACTAACACCCATAAACTACCTATGTACCCCTAAACCGAGCCCCCCCCCACATCGCCGCCACTCTATTAATTTTTTTTAACCTCTAATCTGCCGACCGCACACCGCCGCCACTTACATTATCCCTATGTACCCCTGATCTGCTGCCCCTAACACCGCCGACCCCTATATTATATTTATTAACCCCTAATCTGCCGCCCCCAACGTCGCCTCCACCTACCTACAATTATTAACCCCTAATCTGCCGACCGGACCTCACCGCCACTATAATAAATGTATTAACCCCTAATCCGCCTCACTCCCGCCTCAATAACCCTATAATAAATAGTATTAACCCCTAATCTGCCCTCCCTAACATCGCCGACACCTAACTTCAAGTATTAACCCCTAATCTGCCGACCGGACCTCACCGCTACTCTAATAAATTTATTAACCCCTAAAGCTAAGTCTAACCCTAACACCCCCCTAAGTTAAATATAATTTAAATCTAATGAAATAAATTAACTCTTATTAAATAAATTATTCCTATTTAAAGCTAAATACTTACCTGTAAAATAAACCCTAATATAGCTACAATATAAATTATAATTATATTGTAGCTATTTTAGGGTTTATATTTATTTTACAGGCAACTTTGTATTTATTTTAACCAGGTACAATAGCTATTAAATAGTTAAGAACTATTTAATAGCTACCTAGTTAAAATAATTACAAAATTACCTGTAAAATAAATCCTAACCTAAGTTACAATTAAACCTAACACTACACTATCAATAAATTAATTAAATAAAATACCTACAATTATCTACAATTAAACCTAACACTAAACTATCAATAAATAAATTAAATAAAATACCTACAAATAAATACAATTAAATAAACTAACTAAAGTACAAAAAATAAAAAAAGAACTAAGTTACAAAAAATAAAAAAATTAATTACAAACATAATAAAAATATTACAACAATTTTAAGCTAATTACACCTACTCTAAGCCCCCTAATAAAATAACAAAGCCCCCCAAAATAAAAAAATGCCCTACCCTATTCTAAAATTAAAATAGAAAAGCTCTTTTACCTTACCAGCCCTTAAAAGGGCCTTTTGCGGGGCATACCCCAAAGAATTCAGCTCTTTTGCCTGTAAAAAAAAAAAAACATACTACAATACCCCCCCCAACATTACAACCCACCACCCACATACCCCTAATCTAACCCAAACCCCCCTTAAATAAACCTAACACTAAGCCCCTGAAGATCTTCCTACCTTGTCTTCACCATGCCAGGTATCACTGATCGCTCCAGGCTCCGAAGTCTTCATCCAAGCCCAAGCGAGGGCTGGAGATCCATCATCCGGCTGAAGTCTTCTATAAAGCGGCGGCTGAAGGGGTCCAGAAGAGGCTCCAAAGTCTTCATCCTATCCGGGCAGAAGAGTAGATCCGGACCGGCAACCATCTTCTTCCAAGCGGTGACAAGCGGCTCCATCTTGAAGACCTCCGGTGCGGATCCATCCTATTCTTCCGACGTCCTAAGTCCGAATGAAGGTTCCCTTAAATGACGTCATCCAAGATGGCGTCCCTCGAATTCCGATTGGCTGATAGGATTCTATCAGCCAATCGGAATTAAGGTAGGGAAAATCTGATTGGCTGATTGAATCACCCAATCAGATTGAGCTTGCATTCTATTGGCTGTTCCGATCAGCCAATAGAATGTGAGCTCAATCTGATTGGCTGATTCGATCAGCCAATCGGATTGAACTTGAATCTGATTGGCTGATTCCATCAGCCAATCAGATTTTTCCTACCTTAATTCCGATTGGCTGATAGAATCCTATCAGCCAATCGGAATTTGAGGGACGCCATCTTGGATGACGTCATTTAAAGGAACCTTCATTCGGACTTAGGACGTCGCAAGAAGAGGATGGATCCGCGGCGAGGTCTTCAAGATGGAGCCGCTTGTCACCGCTTGGAAGAAGATGGTTGCCGGTCCGGATCTTCTCTTCTGCCCAGATAGGATGAAGACTTTGGAGCCTCTTCTGGACCTCTTCAGCCGCCGCTTGATAGAAGACTTCAGCCGGATGATGGATCTCCAGCCCCCGCTTGGGCTTGGATGGGGTATGCCCCGCAAAAGGCCCTTTTAAGGGCTGGTAAGGTAAAAGAGCTTTTCTATTTAAATTTTAGAATAGGGTAGGGCATTTTTTTATTTTGGGGGGCTTTGTTATTTTATTAGGGGGCTTAGAGTAGGTGTAATTAGCTTAAAATTGTTGTAATATTTTTATTATGTTTGTAATTAATTTTTTTATTTTTTGTAACTTAGCTTTTTTTATTTTTTGTACTTTAGTTAGTTTATTTAATTGTATTTATTTGTAGGTATTTAATTTAATTTATTTATTGATAGTGTAGTGTTAGGTTTAATTGTAACTTAGGTTAGGATTTATTTTACAGGTAATTTTGTAATTATTTTAACTAGGTAGCTATGAAATAGTTATTATCTATTTAATAGCTATTGTACCTAGTTAAAATAAATACAAAGTTGCCTGTAAAATAAATATAAATCCTAAAAAAGCTACAATATAATTATAATTTATATTGTAGCTATATTAGGGTTTATTTTACAGGTAAGTATTTAGCTTTAAATAGGAATAATTTATTTAATAAGAGTTAATTTATTTCGTTAGATTTAAATTATATTTAACTTAGGGGGGTGTTAGTGTTAGGGTTAGACTTAGCTTTAGGGGTTAATAAATTTATTAGAGTAGCGGCGAGGTCCGGTCGGCAGATTAGGGGTTAATACTTGAAGTTAGGTGTAAGAGATGTTAGGGAGGGCAGATTAGGGGTTCATACTATTTATTATAGGGTTAGTGAGGCGGATTAGGGGTTAATACATTTATTATAGTAGCGGTGAGGTCCGGTCGGCAGATTAGGGGTTAATAATTGTAGGTAGGTGGAGGCGACGTTGGGGGCGGCAGATTAGGGGTTAATAAATATAATATAGGGGTCGACGGTGTTATGGGCAGCAGATAAGGGGTACACAGGTATAATGTAGGTTGCGGCGGTGTACGGAGCGGCAGATTAGGGGTTAATAATAATATGCAGGGGTCAGCGATAGCGGGGGCGGC
Source organism: Bombina bombina (assembly GCF_027579735.1). NCBI lineage: Eukaryota > Metazoa > Chordata > Amphibia > Anura > Bombinatoridae > Bombina > Bombina bombina. The sequence continues at coordinate 482,019,124 of NC_069502.1, read as the reverse complement.
AGATTAGGGGTTAATAAGTGTAAGGTTAGGGGTGTTTAGACTCGGGGTACATTTTACGGTGTTAGGTGCAGACGTAGGAAGTGTTTCCCCATAGGAAACAATGGGGCTGCGTTAGGAGCTTAACGCTGCTTTTTTTGCAGGTGTTCCGTAAGCACCGCTGGTATTGAGAGTTGCAGTGGCGGTAAATTATGCTCTACGCTCCCTTTTTGGAGCCTAACACAGCCATTCTGTGAACTCTAAATACCAGCGGTATTTAAAAGGTGCGGGGGAAAAAAAGCATGCGTTAGCTACGCGGGTCGTTACCGACAAAACTCTAAATCTAGGCGTTAATTTATTAAACACAGTATGAAGACAATTCAAATGTCATTAAAATATTGTTCAAATATCATCACAAATTCAATCATACGTTTTGGCCCAAAACAGTTACAATCACCATTCATGCAGCCTACAATTTCTATTCACTGATAAATTTAACTATACTATATAAAAATTGATAAAATAACAGGTCAATATCAGTGCTTAATCAACAATAAAATAGTTCAACCATAAAATGCTCCTTCAACTTTTTTAGGTATACTGAGCTTCTATGAATTTCCTTACTGATCATATCCTATGTAAACACTATGCAACATATAACCACCAGTGCAATGTTTGATATAAGAGAATCGTAGTGTTAACTTGCTGTTAGTCAGTTCAAACAGTATCAGCTGTCTCCAATTGTAAATAATGTGCAATGTTCTTAACCCCTTAATGACCACAGCACTTTTCCATTTTCTGTCCGTTTGGGACCAAGGCTATTTTTACATTTCTGCGGTGTTTGTGTTTAGCTGTAATTTTCCTCTTACTCATTTACTGTACCCACACATATTATATACTGTTTTTCTCGCCATTAAATGGGCTTTCTAAAGATACCATTATTTTCATCATATCTTATAATTTACTATAAAAAAAAAATTATAAAATATGAGGAAAAAATTGAAAAAAACGCAGTTTTTCTAACTTTGACCCCCAAAATCTGTTACACATCTACAACCACCAAAAAACACCCATGCTAAATAGTTTCTAAATTTTGTCCTGAGTTTAGAAATACCCAATGTTTACACGTTCTTTGCTTTTTTTGCAAGTTATAGGGCAATAAATACAAGTAGCACTTTGCTATTTCCAAACCACTTTTTTTCAAAATTAGCGCTAGTTACATTGGGACACTGATATCTGTCTGGAATCCCTGAATATCCCTTGACATGTATATATATTTTTTTAGAAGACATCCCAAAGTATTGATCTAGGCCCATTTTAGTATATTTCATGCCACCATTTCACTACCAAATGCGATCAAATAAAAAAAAATGTTCACTTTTTCACAAATGTTTTCACAAACTTTAGGTTTCTCATTGAAATTATTTACAAACAACTTGTGCAATTATGGCATACATGGTTGTAAATGTTTCTCTGGGATCCCCTTTGTTAAAAAATAGCAGACATATATGGCTTTGGCATCGCTTTTTGGTATTTAGAAGGCCGCTAAATGCCGCTGCGCACCACACGTGTATTATGCCCAGCAGTGAAGGGGTTAATTAGGGAGCATGTAGGGAGCTTGTACTTTTAATTTTAGCTTTAGTGTAGTGTAGTAGACAACCCAAAGTATTGATCTAGGCCCATTTTGGTATATTTCATGCTACCATTTCACCGCCAAATGCGAACAAATATAAATAAAACGTAAAATTTTCCCAATTTTAGGTTTCTCACTAAAATTATTTACAAACAGCTTGTGCAATTATGGCATAAATGGTTGTAAAAGCTTCTCTGGGATCCCCTTTGTTCAGAAATAGCAGACATATATGGCTTTGGCTTTGCTTTTTGGTAATTAGAAGGCAGCTAAATGCCGCTGCGCACCATACGTGTATAATGCCCAGCAGTGAAGGGGTTAATTAGGGAGCTTTTAGGGAGCTTGCAGGGTTAATTTTAGCTTTAGTGTAGGTATCAACCTCCCACATGACACATCACACCCCCAGATCCCTCCCAAACAGCTCTCTTCCCTCCCCCACCCCACAATTGTCCCCGCCATCTTAAGTACTGGCAGTAAGTCTGCCAGTACTAAAATAAGAGGGGTTTTTTTTTGGGGGGGGGGGGGGGGGTTAAATAATAATTCTGTTCTGTAGTATCCTCCCTTAGCCCCGAACCTCCCTGATCCCCCCCAAACAGCTCTCTAACCCCCCCTCTCCCTGCCTTATTGCGCCATATTGGGTACTGGCAGCTGTCTGCCAGTGCCCAGTTTGAAATCAAATATGGTTATTTTTATTTATTTTTAAAAAAATACTGTTTTCTGTAGTGTAGCTGCCCTCCCTCATCCCCCAACCCCCCAACCCCTGCCAGATATGCTAAATATTTTTTAAATGCCCACCCTCACTCCCACCGAGTACCACCTTGTGCTCCCACCATTGTTCCATAGTGTAGGTTCCCACCCGCGCGCGCGCACCCACTCCCGTGCACGCGCGCGCACCCGCACTCGATCCCGCCCCCCTTCCCACCGATGGCCACCCACCCGCCTCCCTGGGTAAGCTCCCACCCACCAATGAACATGGCCATCAATGGCCGATGCAGAGAGGGCCACAGGGTGGCTCTCTCTGCATCGGACGGTTAAAAAATGTTATAGCAGGATGCCTCAATATCGAGGCATCACTGCTATAACATGAAAGCAGTTGGAAGTGATCAGGATCGCTTCCACTGCTTTCAAAGACCAACGACGTACGGGGTACGTCCTTGGTCATTAACTGCATTTTTTTGCAGGACGTACCCCATACGTCGTTGGTCGTTAAGGGGTTAAACAACTTGGTTATCCAATCACCACCTCTTTCCAAATGCGCTTCCAAATTACAAACACTCTTGGTGCTGGGTGTGCTAATACAGTCTCTTTCCAATAGTATCGCTTTTTTTTTTTGTCACAGGATTAATTAAGCATGTTAGTCTCCTCTAAATATATCTGACATTATCAGTGCAGGGAACCCTGTGCTCGTAATCACACACGTTCTCACCTGCTCCTTATCGATGTCTTGTCCGGCTGTTCCCCACCGGCAGGTACGCTGTGTTAGGTGTGTCTCAGGATACCGGGTTTCTTTAATAACGATCTTCACTTGCACAAGTCTTGGTATGGTTACTATTTACCTCCCAGCTGTCAGGAAAGCCTTAGGTCTCTGCACATAGGTACTAAGTACACAGAGTCCTTGCGTTTAGAATAAACATCAAATTCTTAAGTTCCACAGAGAGTATGCTTATCACCTTCAACGTTTCACCCCTAAGGTGTGGGGCTTTCTCAAGATACTGCATACTATGTGAGATACTTCTTAAATCCCCTAAGGTTACCTGTGATTCGTTGTACTTAATTGTATTTCCTATTTCATCCTGGAAGTACTTCTTCAGATGGGATCCATATGTTCCTGTCAATGCAGGTGAGTGGTAGCCTTTTTTGTCAGTTTACACTACTCTTCTCAATTGCTCTGTGTGTAGTTGCAGGAGCTTCCTTTTTATGACAAAAATGCTTAAAAAACAATAAATTCTTAAAAATACATAGATAAATAGAAAAATAAAAAACCTAGTGCCTTCATACTGAATCTTTTCAAAAACATTCTTGAAAACTTCATATAAAAATCTTATACATCAAGATCCTGTGACAAAAAACAAAGCGATACTATTGGAAAGAGACTGTATTAGCACACCCAGCACCAAGAGTGTTTGTAATTTGGAAGCGCATTTGGAAAGAGGTGGTGATGGGATAACCAAGTTGTTTAAGAACATTGCACATTGTTTACAATTGGAGACAGCTGATACTGTTTGAACTGACTAACAGCAGGAACAGCCAATAGAATGCGAGCTCAATCTGATTGGCTGATCGGATCAGCCAATCGGATTGAACTTGATTCTGATTGGCTGATTCCATCAGCCAATCAGAATATTCCTACCTTAATTCCGATTGGCTGATAGAATCCTATCAGCCAATCGGAATTCAAGGGACGCCATCTTGGATGACGTCATTTAAAGGAACCGTCATTCGTCGTTCAGTCGTCGGCCAGGATGGATGTTCCGCGGTGGAGGTCTTCAGGATGCTGCCGCTTCGCTCCGGATGGATGCCGCTTGGATGAAGACTTCAATCGGATGGAAGACCTCTTCTGCCCCGCTTGGATGAAGACTTCAGCCGGATCATGGACCTCTTCAGCCCCCCGCTTGGGCTTGGATCAGGACATCGGAGGAGCTCTTCAGGACAGATCGGTGAACCTGGTATGGTGAAGATAAGGTAGGAAGATCTTCAGGGGCTTAGTGTTAGGTTTATTTAAGGGGGTTTGGGTTAGATTAGGGGTATGTGGGTGGTGGGTTGTAATGTTGGGGGGGGGGGGTATTGTATGGTTTTTTTTACAGGCAAAAGAGCTGTATTTCTTGGGGCATGCCCCGCAAAGGGCCCTGTTCAGGGCTGGTAAGGTAAAAGAGCTTTGAACTTTAGTAATTTAGAATAGGGTAGGGCATTTTTTTATTTTGGGGGGCTTTGTTATTTTATTAGGGGGCTTAGAGTAGGTGTAATTAGTTTAAAATTGTTGTAATATTTTTCTTATGTTTGTAAATATTTTTTTATTTTTTGTAACTTAGTTCTTTTTTATTTTTTGTACTTTAGCTAGTTTATTTAATTGTACTTATTTGTAGCAATTGTATTTAATTAATTTATTGATAGTGTAGTGTTAGGTTAATTGTAGGTAATTGTAGGTAGTTTATTTAATTAATTTATTGATAGTCTAGTGTTAGGTTTATTTGTAACTTAGGTTAGGATTTCTTTTACAGGTAAATTTGTAATTATTTTAACTATTTTAGCTATTAAATAGTTCTTAACTATTTAATAACTATTGTACCTGGTTAAAATAAATACAAAGTTACCTGTAAAATAAATATAAATCCTAAAATAGCTATAATATAATTATAATTTATATTGTAGCTATATTAGGATTTATTTTACAGGTAAGTATTTAGTTTTAAATAGGAATAATTTATTTAATAAGAGTTAATTAATTTCGTTAGATTTAAATTATATTTAACTTGGGGGGGTGTTAGTATTAGGGTTAGAATTAGCTTTAGGGGTTAATACATTTATTAGAATAGCGGCGAGATTCGGTCGGCAGATTAGGGGTTAATAATTGAAGTTAGGTGTCGGCGATGTTAGGGAGGGCAGATTAGGGGTTAATACTATTTATGATAGGGTTAGTGAGGCGGATTAGGGGTTAATAACTTTATTATAGTAGCGCTCAGGTCCGGTCGGCAGATTAGGGGTTAATAAGTGTAGGCAGGTGGAGGCGACGTTGAGGGGGGCAGATTAGGGGTTAATAAATATAATACAGGGGTCGGCGGTGTTAGGGGCAGCAGATTAGGGGTACATAAGGATAACGTAGGTGGCGGTCGGCAGATTAGGGGTTAAAAAATTTTTTTCGAGTGTCGGCGATGTGGGGGGACCTCGGTTTAGGGGTACATAGGTAGTTTATGGGTGTTAGTGTACTTTAGAGCACAGTAGTTAAGAGCTTTATAAACCGGCGTTAGCCCAGAAAGCTCTTAACTACTGACTTTTTTCCTGCGGCTGGAGTTTTGTCGTTAGATGTCTAACGCTCACTTCAGAAACGACTCTAAATACCGGAGTTATAAAAATCCCATTGAAAAGATAGGATACGCAATTTACGTAAGGGGATCTGCGGTATGGAAAAGTCGCGGCTGAAAAGTGAGCGTTAGACCCTATTTTGAGTGACTCCAAATACCGGCGGTAGCCTAAAACCAGCGTTAGGAGCCTCTAACGCTGTTTTTCACGGCTACCGCCAAACTCCAAATCTAGGCCTAAGTGTTTTGAAGAGCTGACTGCATCTAGTAAGAATTTTTTTCAAAGAGGGAATTTTTAAGAGTTTATCGCCTAGATTTGGAGTTTGGCGGTAGATGGGGTGCGTTATCTACGCGTGGTTTATGTCTAACGCACAGAGTTTTTTAACGCAGGTATTTAGAGTTCATAAACAACCTTCTAACGATACTCCTAATGCGTGTATTTCACACGCGGAATCCTGCCCGCGTTAGACAGTCTCCCATAGAGATCAATGGAATAGCAAACAAACACGCTTTTTTCACCTAACACTCGATCTCGCGAGAAATACGCACAGCTCGGTCATATGACGCATACCACATAATGCACAACAATAACACGCCGCAAATGTCACAACAACAATCACTAAACAAAGCACATAAGCATTATACATTCAGAAGCGGGGGGAAATTTAATAAAATAAAATACAGGGAATACGCATATTATTTAAGATGCGGAAATACGGAAAATAACAACAAGGAAGAAAGAAACACAATCATACACTAGCAAAATACTCGCATTCAAAATTACTATATATTAGGACAAACATAAATATACAACACTTCACTAATACCACACCATCGCAAATTAACATTTAAACATAATACTATGGGACAATGTTATAGAAAACGAGCACTATGACATCATCGCATTCTACACATTCCACAAATACTAACTCGAAATGAGCATGCGCAAATTCACACACCTAATACACATTGCACAAATAATAATTACTAATAAAGCACACCTGAACACAATTTACAACGCAAACCGGTACATCATTAAACATTTACACAGGGTATATAAGCACCACACAAGCATGGCTTCTTTGACTGTGTTGCTGGTGGGTTTTTGGAGATTGGAGCTTAGAGATTTTGTGCATTATTGTGAGTCAGTTAGTGTTATCGTGAGTGAGTTAGTGGTAGTGTGAGTTATTGAGAGTTAGTGGTAGTGTGAGTTAGAGAGTTAGTGGTAGTGTGAGTTAGAGAGTTAGTGGTAGTGTGAGTTAGAGAGTTAGTGGTAGTGTGAGTTAGAGAGTTAGTGGTAGTGTGAGTTAAAGAGTTAGTGGTAGTGTGAGTTAGAGAGTTAGTGGTAGTGTGAGAGAGTCAGTTAGTGGTAGTGTGAGTTAGTGAGCGACAGTTGGTTTGGGTGAGTGTGCAAGTGCTTTTTCTGTACACTTAACACATTTACACGCAAACACATTCAATACATACATACACTTATCAATAACACTACATACACTCCATACCCCATACCCTCTCATACTACACTCCATACCCCATTCCCTGTAGTCCCATTCCCTTTCATCCCATTTACTCTTATCCCATTCCCCATCCCCATCCCATCCCCTAGTTACATTTAGTTTACATATCCTCCTTTTAGTCTTCTTCTTCATTTTGTTTATTTAAATACTCCTTACCCTCTTTTATTTATATCGCTTTCACACTTTCAGCACTTTTTACGTCTTTTTAGTTCTTTATTTTGACCCCCTTTCATTTGATCACACTCACTTTTTGTTTGCTTTTTTGGGGTTTAGTTTAGGGAAGAGATGGAGGGCAGGCAGGGGAGAGGTAGAGGGGGGAGGAGAGGGAGGGGAGAGGAACAGGGCAGGAAGGGGGGCAGGAAGCAGGGGGTGGAAGCGGTGGGTGGACCCAGCCACTTGGTTCAAGATGAACAAGTGGCTGGGCCCAGTGGCGGACAGAGTAGGGCTTCACAGTCCGGGAAACAGAGGGCATCGTCACAGGGGAAGGCCAAGGCGACTAGGGAGGCAAGGTTTTCTATGGAGGAGAAGGAGGCCCTCGTAGAAGCCTATATGGCCAGGTATAGGAGGCTGCAGCATCAGAAGACCACCCCGACTGAGAAGAGGAAGCTCTGGCAGGAGATAAGGAATGCAGTCAATGCAGTGAGTGGCCGGAACAGAGATATGGACTCTATTAAACATCGCTACCGGGACTGCAAGATGGATCTTAAGAAAAAGTTAAGCCGGGAGTCCCAACATGCCGCAGGAACCGGTGGCGGCCCTGCACTGGAAATCGATTACTGCCGATGGGAGGAAATGTTGCGTCCCAGCATCTCCGAGGTGGATATAGTCGGTATCGGAGGAATTGATACCGGGAACCTGCCATTCTCATCTGACGGTAAGCTCATTTAAGAATAAATTAACATACAAATGTATTTCAAGGGACACTATACGCAAACCTTTCCTTTCATGATTAAGGTAGAGAATACAATTTTAAACAACATTCCAATTTACTTATATTACCTAATTTGCTTCATTCTTTAGATATACTTTAATGAAGAAATAGCCATGCACACGGTGAACCAATCACAGGAGGCAGCTATATGCAGCTACCAATCAGCAGCTTCTAAGCATATCTAGATATGCTTTTCAGCAAAGAATATCCAGAGAATGAAGCAAATTAGATAAGAAAAGTAAATTAGAAAGTTGATTATAATTGTATGCTTCTAAATCATGAAAGATAAAAAATTGGGTTTCATGTCCCTTTAAGGATCAGATTAATGCTATTACGTTGTTTACAAGCATTCACAATTACTTTGCGGTTACATTAGTATCTAGGCTATAGGTTAGGTGTGCATTTAAACAGACTGAAAACAAACGCTAAAACATTCAGATTGACCAGAGATATCACAAACACGGTTTAGAAAATGCGGAAATCGTATTGATTGTTAGATTTCAAAGTGGATTAATGAGGCTGCATTTGTAATTGTATTGTAAGCTAAGTAATTTAAAGCTTTATTTGGAAATATGCTAATATATACATTTCTTTCTTTTTCAAATATACAGAGTCTGGGGAGGAGGCAGCACAGCAACTACCGGCTCCTCCTTTTCCTCGGGATGAGAGTGGTGGGGATGAATCTCCACCTCGGAGGGAAGAGGCCCCCCTGAAGCAGAGGCCCCCCCTGAAGCAGAGGCCCCCCTTGACGAAGAGGCCCCCCTTGACGAAGAGGCCCCGGAAGCAGAGGAAGAGGCCGCGGAAGCAGAGGCCCCTCAAGGACCAGCAGGCCGCCGTGTACCAGCAGGCCGCCGTGCACGGGCACCCCGCTGTGCACAACAAGAGGAAATAGCGGAGGTGCGGGTTCTACTAGACTACATTGACCAGATGTGTAACTCCCGGATCCAAAATATAGAAGGCAGAAATAGAATTATTGAAGGCCAAAACAAAATCATTGAAGGCCAAACCCAAATCATACACCTCCTTACTCGAATAGAAGAAGGCCAAAACAGAACCTTTCGACTCCAACAAGAGATGTTTAATTTCTTCCGGGAGGCGCATGCTGGTCTGCCTCCTGCTGGGCCTCCTGCTCCTGGGCTGCCATCTGCTGGGCCTCCTGCTCCTGGGCTGCCATCTGCTGGGCCTCCTGCTCCTGGGCCACCATCTGCTGGGCCTCCTACTCCTGGGTCGCCATCTGCTGGGCCTCCTGCTCCTGGGCCGCCATCTGCTGGGCCTCCTGCTCCTGGGCCGCCATCTGCTGGGCCTCCTGCTCCTGGGCCGCCATCTGCTGGGCCTCCTGCTCCTGGGCCGCCATCTGCTGGGCCTCCTGCTCCTGGGCCGCCATCTGCTGGGCCTCCTGCTCCTGGGCCGCCATCTGCTGGGCCTCCTGCTCCTGGGCCGCCATCTGCTGGGCCTCCTGCTCCTGGGCTGCCATCTGCTGGGCCTCCTGCTCCTGGGCCGCCATCTGCTGGGCCTCCTGCTGCTGGGCCTCCTGCCGGTCCATCTGCTCCTGCCGGTCCATCTGCTCCTGCCGGTCCATCTGCTCCTGCCAGGCCATCTGCTCCTGCCAGGCCATCTTCTCCTGCCGGGCCATCTTCTCCTGCCGGGTCATCTCCTCCTGCTGGGCCATCTTCTCCTCCTCACCTTGGTCGCCCCAGTACTCTTCCTTCCACTCTTCCCACAACATCTTCAATGAGAACTCGTCGGAGTCGGCAGTTGCCCCTCCCAGAGCCTCAGCCCCGTGGGAAGAGGGGAAGGAAGAGGAAGTAAGTATTTGTTTTCATGTTTAATTATTTTTTATTTAATGTGTAATGGATAGGTATGTGATGATGTGGTTTCCATACACTTGTGGACCACACTCTGTATATAATCTACTTCTATGGGACCGGGTCCATGGAGGCAGATTGTTTGCAGAGTGTGGGTTATAAGTGTGTGAAAACCACATCATCACATACCTATCCTTGTTCATGATATTGATTGGTTTCTGTGATGTGATGTCCAAACTGTTTCCCGAATCGCAAACAAAATTACCATTAAAATTATCCATGATGGCATATTACTGTTTGAATGCCAATAACACAGCTTAAAGGGACAGTCAGAACATTATTGATTACAAAGAAAACACTATATTACACATTATCAAGTTTGAAACAACAAAACATGGAGAAATATGTGTGACTTATGTGCTTACCCTTGTATCTATGCCTATGAAAAATGACCACTTATTTGTTGTTCTGACCTAACAACATTTTAGACAATCAATGATCAATACATGGTAAATATGCTGTATGAGCTCAAGGTTTTATATATACAAATGCTATCAAAATGCCCTCTAGTGGTCAAATTGAATTCTGATTACATGCACTCTTCAAGCTCTAAGAAATGAGCACACGAACCTCATAGGTTTAGCTAGCAAATAAAAATAAACACAGAAAAATGATTAATTGGTGAGAAACCTTTGATATCATTGATATAACAAAATTGTCTTTTTTAATAATGCAAAACATTATTTGTTTTCTAGACTGTCCCTTTAACAAAATTACATATGCTAACATATAATATTTGGTGATTGTTGGTATATCTACATGTACTTGTTCAAACAAGAAATATTGAAAAAAGATTTATATTGACGTGTTAAATAAAGTCTATTTTCTTAAAGAGACATTATTGTGTTTATTTTTTTTAGAAAGACATTTGTTTTAACAATGAATATGGTTTAAAGTCCTTTTAGGAGTGAAAAAAATAAATATGCTAACAATAATATATTTGGAGATTAACCAATGTGAAACTCATACATGATACAAAAATCAACATTTGCATTAAAGGGGCAGTATACAATCTTTTTAACAGAACTGCATGTAATAGACACTACTAGAAACAACAAGATTAACATATACTGATATCAAAATCAATATTAAAAAGCTTTAAACACTTTCAAAGAAAATCGGGTTATCTCTATTGAAAAGATAGATGGAAACCCCATTACAACCGTAAAACAAGACAATACCCCATCATTAACATATGAAAAGACCCTTTACACAAACAGGAGAAAGCTGGAGATGGTACTCACATGAAACCTTGAGGCTTGGCGAGGAGTCTGAAAATTACTTCAATTTTATTTGAACAGAAGCAAAAGTAGACGTGTATTTGGTAAACAATGGACTATATAACTAGAGACAAAATAAAATATTTTGGTTTTTAATGTGAGTGTCTAATGAACCTTTAATAAAATATACGACGAAACTACATTTAGAAGAAGTCGGCATCATATATTTAGCATATGATAAAGATAAATGCATATTGATTACTTTATTATAATACAATAGCGCATATTTATGAATTAGATATCTTTAACATTAAACACAACAGTCATTTTTCATAAAAAGGAACATATTGTTGACAAACATATTAAACAAGATGGACTATAGAGATTTGCACTTGCCTCGAAATATCTTATGCATGAAAACATTTTGCTTTCATTCGTTTATTCAACCAGACATCCAGCAAAAGAGATTGTGGTGGTCTTTATCAGCTATGGGTCAACAATGTAACATGATGCACACAATCCATATTCGCCATGGTTTTAAACTTGTCTTCTCATTCACAAACATGTGTAACGTGCACAAACAAATATTGCGGGACTACGTAATACAATCAGACTTTTTTTACACCTTTGCATGTGACGTCTTAATTAACATGGCGCTTCCTTGATCACGTAAGAACGCAATCCAATAAAAGGCGCCTTCTTGATCACGTAAGAACGCAATCCAATAAAAGGCGCATCCTTGATCACGTAAAAACGCCATCCAATAAAAGGCGCATCCTTGATCGCGTAAAAACGTCAGTCAATACAAGGAATCATTGGACAGCCTGGCAGGTGACGTCTTAAGCAACATGGCGCATCCGAGATCGCTGAAAAACCGCAGCCAATACAAGGACTCAGTTGACAGCTTGGCATATCAATAAGAAACTTATTTATATTTTAGTAACTAGTATGTGTCTATATTGCTATCTAGTAATGTCACGATAGATAACGAAATACTGTGATCTATAAAATATAATACATTATCGAAAATAAGGAGATATTTAATTAGAAGCAGAGGATTTATAGCTAAACTATTTAGCAAGTAGCATGTTTTAATTACAAATTAAATCAATATTGGTTACACGATTATGTACGACATTGCAATTTGAAATATATTGTTACAATAAATGTAAATATTTGGATTTTTGTGTTTCCTGTCCCTTTAAAAGAAAATTAATGCTAGGAGATGCATTAGTAAAATAGGGATGTGTTAGATATTATATGTTAAAGGGACAGTCAACCCCAGAAATTGAATTTTCAAAAATATAGCTAATCCCTTTATTACACATTACTCATTTTTGAACAACAAACACAGTTATATATTAATATACATTTTACTTCTGTTATTATCTTGTATCTAAGCTTCTGATGACTGCCCCATTATTTAGGTTCTTTTGACAGACATGCAGTTTAGCCAATCAATGCTCACTCCTAGGTCACTTTACGTGCATGATCTCAATTTTATCTATATGAAACATGTGAACTAATGCCTTATAGTAGTCAATATTTTTACAACATTAGAGGCAGTCTTCAAGGTCGAAGAACTTAGCATATGAACCTCCTCTGTTTACCTTTCAAATAACTATAACAAGAGAACAAAGCTAAATGTTGAATAAAAGATAATTAGGAAGTTGGGTAAACTTGCATGCCCTATTTAAATCATGAATCATCTTTTCGGACTTGACTGTCCCTTTAACTATAGCTATGGTGTATATCTTTAACATTTAAAAGATACACATGAGAAATACATATGCCATTGATGTTTTAAGATATGTTTAGATTGTTTTGGAATAGCAATAATGACACATGTATTGATCAAACGTGTCATTTATTCAAGTTGAAATATGGTCAGCCTACCTATAGCCATATATGGGAGGAGAAGTATTTTTTTACAAATATTTAGAAAAACATATTCCTCATCTAAAATATGCGCATTACACACAGATATTGATTTGGTTACACTACTACAATAAGATAGAATTGAAAATGAAATGCATGTGCTGTCAACATTACAATAAGATTGTTTATTAATAAGATTATATGTCTTTGTTCATGTAAAAAGGACAAAAACGCTTTAGAAATAGAAATCCATTCATTAACAATTGTGCTCAGCATCACTTAAAGGGACATGATTTTGTTTTGTAAAAAGAGGATACACAGAGACAATACTATTTCAATAAAATGAACACTTTACATGGATTATATCATTGTATCAATCCTCAGATCATTTGTTAAAGGTGCATCAATTCATGCAGAGTTTATAAATACACACATGGATGTGAAATTTGCAATATACATATATACACAAATAACAATCTATATATACATATATAAAAGAATTACTATGATAATCATAATCATGCAATGATAAAGCTTTACGAAAAATATATAAAGACAAATAATAAAATTAAATTGGAGATGTTAATCTTAAAGTCATTTACAATTGTATTACATATATGATTCAGGAAACACCATTATTTTTGCTAAGGTCCCTTTAAGGATTAACCAGATAAACTAGAGATTTCAATCAATGACATGTCTTTTATTAGTATGTCAGAAAACATCAACAACGTTTATAAATAATCTTTTAAAGATAAGGAAAATTGGAGCCATATGACAAGGTAACAGAGTGCATCACAGTCCATGAAGAGAGTAGCCAAGGGCCAGAATAGCCCCATTGGAGCCATATGACAAGGTAACAGAGTGCATCACAGTCCATGAAGAGAGTAGCCAAGGGCCAGCATAGCCCCATTGGAGCCATATGACAAGGTAACAGAGTGCATCACAGTCCATGAAGAGAGTTGCCAAGGGCCAGCATAGCCCCATTGGAGCCATATGACAAGGTAACAGAGTGCATAACAGTCCACGAAGAGAGTAGCCAAGGGCCAGCATAGCCTCATTGGAGCCATATGACAAGGTAACAGAGTGCATCACAGTCCATGAAGAGAGTAGCCAAGGGCCAGCATAGCCCCATTGGAGCCATATGACAAGGTAACAGAGTGCATCACAGTCCATGAAGAGAGTTGCCAAGGGCCAGCATAGCCCCATTGGAGCCATATGACAAGGTAACAGAGTGCATCACAGTCCATGAAGAGAGTTGCCAAGGGCCAGCATAGCCCCATTTGAGCCATATGACAAGGTAAAAGAGTGCAACAGGCACAACAATAATAAAAAAAAGGCCAAATGGCAACCATAAAAAACGACATCAACATGTGGACGGAGGATTCTTATCTGCGCCCTTGGAGCATCTCCAAATCCTCCACTTACTGGTCATCCCCTTTATCGTCCTGTGCCTGTCCAGCTACAGATTCAAGCATTGAATTCCACCGCCTCATCTGACGTAGAGTCAAATGCTGAACCTGTAGCTAGGCCTGCATGGTGTCGCTCATCCCTCTCAGGACAGCTGTGTTCCTCAACACGGCCTGCTCTACGCGGGCTTGACCTTCTAGCGTGAGCCATGTTGAGTCACAGCCTAAAATAAAGAAAGAATTAAATATTAATGATAATTACACAACAGAACAAAAAATAAGCAAAGATACATTGTCATCATAAAGACAAATCATTCTTTAAATTAATTTGTTGAAATTGATTATTTACACATGAAATATGTTATTCAGACAGACCTAAACCATTAAAGGGACATTTTACTCCAACATGTTGTCCACTTTAATTGGTTTTTGATGATCCACTTTTACAGCTTGAGTGTCTAAAATCTTGTAAAAGGATTTACATTGTACTTACATTAGCAATTTAAATATTTTAGTTATACTGTGGTAGGCACACCTATCCTTAAACATATTGGCGTTGAGGACAAGCTGTGTAAACATAGCAACCAGAAGAAATTACATTCCCACTTGGTTATACAAGAGATAATGTATGAACATTTGTACATAAATTGTTGGATCCAAGTAGTGGTGATTGGTATATGTAGTGATATCAAATTAAAGGACACTAAACCAAAATATTTTAGTTACTGATTCAGATAGAGCATGCCATTAAAAAGAATTATTCATTTACTCCTATTCTTTAAATGTTAGAATTCTCTAGCTATATTTTAAATGCAAGAATGTAAGTTTATAGGGCAGGCCATTTTTGGTTATCAACTTTGGTTGTCCCTGCTGATTGATGGATACATTCATCCAACAATAAAGAAATGATGTCCAGATTTTGTTTTAATAAAAAATAATTAGAGGCATTTCTTTGTTTCAATAAAGATAGCAAGAGAATGAAGAATAATTGATCAGAGTAGTAAATTATAAATTTGATTAACATTGCATGCTCTACAGGGAGTGCAGAATTATTAGGCAAATGAGTATTTTGACCACATCATCCTCTTTATGCATGTTGTCTTACTCCAAGCTGTATAGGCTCGAAAGCCTACTACCAATTAAGCATATTAAGTGATGTGCATCTCTGTAATGAGAAGGGGTGTGGTCTAATGACATCAACACCCTATATCAGGTGTGCATAATTATTAGGCAACTTCCTTTCCTTTGGCAAAATGGGTCAAAAGAAGGACTTGACAGGCTCAGAAAAGTCAAAAATAGTGAGATATCTTGCAGAGGGATGCAGCACTCTTAAAATTGCAAAGCTTCTGAAGGGTGATCATCGAACAATCAAGCGTTTCCTTCAAAATAGTCAACAGGGTCGCAAGAAGCGTGTGGAAAAACCAAGGCGCAAAATAACTGCCCATGAACTGAGAAAAGTCAAGCGTGCAGCTGCCAAGATGCCCCTTGCCACCAGATTGGCCATATTTCAGAGCTGCAACATCACTGGAGTGCCCAAAAGCACAAGGTGTGCAATACTCAGAGACATGGCCAAGGTAAGAAATGCTGAAAGACGACCACCACTGAACAAGACACACAAGCTGAAACGTCAAGACTGGGCCAAGAAATATCTCAAGACTGATTTTTCTAAGATTTTATGGACTGATGAAATGAGAGTGAGTCTTGATGGGCCAGATGGATGGGCCCGTGGCTGGATTGGTAAAGGGCAGAGAGCTCCAGTCCGACTCAGACGCCAGCAAGGTGGAGGTGGAGTACTGGTTTGGGCTGGTATCATCAAAGATGAGCTTGTGGGGCCTTTTCGGGTTGAGGATGGAGTCAAGCTCAACTCCCAGTCCTACTGCCAGTTTCTGGAAGACACCTTCTTCAAGCAGTGGTACAGGAAGAAGTCTGCATCCTTCAAGAAAAACATGATTTTCATGCAGGACAATGCTCCATCACACGCGTCCAAGTACTCCACAGCGTGGCTGGCAAGAAAGGGTATAAAAGAAGAAAATCTAATGACATGGCCTCCTTGTTCACCTGATCTGAACCCCATTGAGAACCTGTGGTCCATCATCAAATGTGAGATTTACAAGGAGGGAAAACAGTACACCTCTCTGAACAGTGTCTGGGAGGCTGTGGTTGCTGCTGCACGCAATGTTGACGGTGAACAGATCAAAACACTGACAGAATCCATGGATGGCAGGCTTTTGAGTGTCCTTGCAAAGAAAGGTGGCTATATTGGTCACTGATTTGTTTTTGTTTTGTTTTTGAATGTCAGAAATGTATATTTGTGAATGTTGAGATGTTATATTGGTTTCACTGGTAAAAATAAATAATTGAAATGGGTATATATTTGTTTTTTGTTAAGTTGCCTAATAATTATGCACAGTAATAGTCACCTGCACACACAGATATCCCCCTAAAATAGCTATAACTAAAAACAAACTAAAAACTACTTCCAAAACTATTCAGCTTTGATATTAATTAGTTTTTTGGGTTCATTGAGAACATGGTTGTTGTTCAATAATAAAATTAATCCTCAAAAATACAACTTGCCTAATAATTCTGCACTCCCTGTATTTGAATCACAAAAGAAACAATTTGCCTTCAGTGTACCTTTAAGTATCTTATAATGTTGATTTTGAATGATACTTACAGCTGTGCCTGGGAAGGACAATCCAACACCCAGGACAATGAAGGTTGAGACAGGGGGGAGGGATGGGATTGGGTTGGGGAGGGATGGGCTGCTGCTCTGGGGTAGCCCGTACAGCTGGGGAGTGGTGAGTTGGGGGCTGGTCAGCTGGGGTAGCTGTACGGGCCAAAAGACGGGGAGAGCGCGCGAAGGGGGATGAAGGGGCGTTTTTTGGGAGGGACAGGATAGGAAAAATGGTAAGGGCCGGGAGGGTCTGTGGTCTGTGGAGGGGCAGGGGGCTGGGCAGGGGACTGGGCAGGGGCCTGGGCCTGGGCAGGGGACTGGGCAGGGGCGGAAAACTGATGACCAGAAGAGGAGGATCCATCTGAAATAAATAATAAAAATATATTAACATCTCATACATCATGAAATCAAATCAACGCATTTCAACTTGATTATGTTTGCAATATACTTAGAAGTGTGTTTGAATTTCTAAACAATGATGACATGAGGATATGGTATGCATATAGGCACTCAGATGAATAGCAATGACTGTCTGTACAATTATAAAATTATTATTGTGGTTTGGCCTGGAATATGCATGTGACATCATGATGGCATGAATTAGAAATCCAAAAATTTAAAAAAATCCAAGCATATTTTCATGCTGCCTGATATATAAAGGGGGCAGTAGTGTATTTGAACAGACAAATAATATTCCTTTTTAAAGTGCAAAAGCTGTAGACTTTTAATGTCTTCAATAAAATGATTTCCAATAAAGAAACATGTTGGATACATGTTAGATATATTTCACATACCATCAGACTTCAAGGGAGCCTCTTCCTCCTCGGTCCCACATGTTAAATCAATCTCTGTAAAACATAACATGTTGTGTACACGTTAAGATCAGATATTATAACATATGTTACTGTTGCTCAAAGACACACATCAATGTTGCATTAAAGATATACACATCCAAAGTTATGATTTACATCATTTTGATGGAGCATACAAATGACATTAGATTTGTTATTCTCAATGATTCAGATTTTCGATTTATTGTTTGTATTAATTTAAAAATCATACAAGCATAGTACATTGAACATTTAAGATTTCTCATGTGTGTATCACTTGATGATTGTTGTCAAAATTGAACATGGAAACAAACATATGCTATACATCTTCGGAATAACAAAGGTGTAGACTAAGAAAATTTTAATTCTTAATCTTTCAATATTAAAATAAAATTAATATATAATCAGAGGAGTAAATTATATGTTTGTTTCAAATGTTATGCTTCATCAGAATCATGCTCATAATATTGATTACCAATACACCTTCAATGACATATAAATGAGTCAATGGACTTACCAGAAGACTGCAAAGGCAGCTCTGTGTCGGTGCTGGATCCCTCTGGGCTCCCCACAACAACTCTCTCTATGAATGATATAGATATATATTAGTGAACACATTTGGGATAGCACTAAATCACATCTGTATCGATTTATAAGAATAATCAACTTGAAAATGTGAAGAATAGAGCAGTCATTAGAATAAAAAATGCTTGATTGAATCAAGGGGATTCTGTAAAAAATGATGTATTTAACATATGTTTAATTTCTGACTATATTAGACATCAAACTCATCTCATACGATGCTATTGCATATCTAAATATACCCATTGATCAATGTTCTTAAAAGAATACACACAAACCACATTTTGAATAACAGCTGTTGACAAATATAAACAAAGACATGTGGCACATCGAGCCATTTGTGCAATGTACAGTAATCTTGTTTAGGACACAACACATATTGATCACAATACCAAACCAAATTGATTTGTACAAATATATAATCATGGTGCTGTTAGAGTATGCTTATATCTAGAAAGTAACTCAAACAGTGAATATGTGAATTATATATCAATATTGTTTAATCCAAAGAATGTAAGGATTAATGAATCTATTGTTTATCAAAGGGACACTGACATGATTTATTTCAATCAGTGATTTCACTGTTCAAACTGTTCCAAATTATTTAACATTGACTCCTATTATAATTTTAATTTTGCTACATTTTAATCTTAAAGGCAGATAAGCAATATTGGATTCAATAAATATTGTTTGTTGAAGGTATCCACCAATCATCAATAAAAACCCAGGTTGGTCAACCAAAATGGAGCTGCAGATAAATGTACATTCTTGATTTTAAAATACATTTAGCAATAGGATATTTAAAATATTATTATAGTATTATATTTAAATGTTGATTAATATTGCATGCTCTATCTGAATGACAACAGTAATAATTTTAGCTCAGTGTCCCTTTAATATAAAAATATATTGATTTGACAATGTTGCTGTTAATGAATTCTCTACTCCATATGTTGATGTAATGAATGGGATGGAGCATGCAATTACAATCTAATATGTTAGTTAAGGATATCCTAAAAATTATTTAATTATCCTCTCTTAAAGGGACATGAAGCTCAAAATATGTAATTGTATACTTTTCGAAACTATGTACTACTGTTATCTGAACACATGATTTTAACTTTTGACAAAATGCCAATTTATGCATAAAAAAACAGCCGGATAATACCAGTAATGCATTGTTTAACCTAAACCAAAATCAATATGTTTTTAGAAGAACTAAAACAATAGACTGGACCAATTTAGCTCATAAAATGTTTATACAAAACAATAAAATCACGTTTCAAAATCATTCAATGTAAAATTTAGTTGGCATGTCCCTTAAATGACGTGATCAATTTCAAAAATTGAATCTATATTTTTAAAATCAAAACATATGCAAAAGTGTGTGAATTTTGTCAAAATGTATCCAAATAAGATTAAGCAATACACAGGGGAAGAATATAAATTGGACATTCAAAGAATCTTACATTAAAATGAAGATATCAAGAATAGATGGGATATCTTAAATTCGATAAAAATTCAGATTAGTATTACAATGTAATCATATGTTTGTTTGTTTTTTATTCTTATTTGTAAATATTTTACAAATCCATTTTGCGGATACATATAAATATTGAACAATGTGGATTTTGTATGTAATGTTCTGTCCATGTTTCTAAGACAAATGTCAATTAAAATGAGACATACCATACTGTGACAAGCCCTGGCTTGAGGTTCCAGCACCAACATCACGATCTGTAATATATTAAATGAGGATTGGATATCATTAATACAAATCATGCCATGTTTAAAATCTTTACATTATTACCAAATCAATTAAAAACTATTAATCTTTTGGTAGTCCCATGAGTTAATTGTTTCCTCAATTAAATTCATCATAAATATATCCTGTACTCTTATTTTCAATCAGTTGTGTTGTTTACTGTAGCTTTAATTAATTTTTTGTGTTATTTCATTCTCATCAATTGATGGACATATGTTATTATTTATTTTGATTCTGCTAGTCTTTTTTTATTATGTATAATATTGAAAATAAGAATACTGTATTCTTCACATATATAACAATTCACATTTCATTTTGACCAACATGTGTAAAGCAATGCCACTTACAGCAAACCCATGTTAACGTGTATGCGCAATTCTAATTTTCGGGATCATTGCGCAATGATTCCAAGTGGAATTACGCATCCGTCATTTGACCAACATGTGTAAAGCAATGCCACTTACAGCAAACCCATGTTAACGTGTATGCGCAATTCTAATTTTCGGGATCATTGCGCAATGATTCCAAGCGGAATTACGCATCCGTCATTTGACCAACATGTGTAAAGCAATGCCACTTACAGCAAACCCATGTTAACGTGTATGCCCAATTCTAATTTTCGGGATCATTGCGCAATGATTCCAAGCGGAATTACGCATCCGTCATTTGACCAACATGTGTAAAGCAATGCCACTTACAGCAAACCCATGTTAACGTGTATGCGCAATTCTAATTTTCGGGATCATTGCGCAATGATTCCAAGCGGAATTATGCATCCGTCATTTGACCAACATGTGTAAAGCAATGCCACTTACAGCAAACCCATGTTAACGTGTATGCGCAAATTCTGACTACATATCCGAAAATATTTTTACAAATTAACATTTAAAAAGTACACAATAAAAGCATCGATGGATTTCACTCCCCAATTAATTTAAAAAAGATAGTTGACTTTAATATTCTCTGAATCAGTGGATTTTCTAAAATTAATGCTATACATGATGCCTAATTTGATCTTATGCATGTGCTTGTCAAATAGACAACTACCAGTCATGGGAGTCAAATTGTTTTTTATTGACAGATTATATGGATATTTATTATAATCTGTTCAAAAGAGGGTATTTAATAATAAAATGTTGATTATTACCATTTATAAAAAAAAAAAAAATTCTTTTAACAAAAAAAAAAAAAGAAAGAAAATTCCTGGAAGTCATCAGATGAAAATCTGAAAAAAATAAAAAATATTTTACAAAGTTA
Organism: Bombina bombina; assembly: GCF_027579735.1. Lineage (NCBI taxonomy): Eukaryota > Metazoa > Chordata > Amphibia > Anura > Bombinatoridae > Bombina > Bombina bombina. Next base: position 481,997,571 of record NC_069502.1, on the reverse strand, counting down.
ATACACACGTTGTAAAATATTCATAAAATACATTTACAATCATCTTGTGTCTATGCTCTAACTTTGTGCAACATTTTATAAAGATATTTATGACTTAAATTATTGGATTAAAAAACAAAAAAAACATACACCATTATATTGTGTAATAAAAATTACATTTAAATATCAGCATTTCTAATTATACATAATAATGTATATCACATTTAAATAATCAAAAATACATATATGTATGCTGAACATAAATGTAATATTTAATGTCCATTCAAATACCTCTATATCAACTATAATATGTATTCCTTTGTCTGATTGTGATACCTAAATATCTAATTATGAACAAAGTATGACTAATGTATGTAAGCTACAAATATTCTACATTCTTCCTGTGATTCTTAACTAGCATGCATTGGTAAACCAACCTGGATAATGCATGGTCTTTGAAAGTCAATTCTGGAGAAAACAAGTGATCTTCAATAGGTGTCTTATTCATCATTTCAAAAATAGAGGACTGTGAAATACCATCTAAAAATTTAAAAATAATCTAAGTGTCTGATTGTGATACATAAATATCTAATTATGAACAAAGTATGACTAATGTATGTAAGCTACAAATATTCTACATTCTTCCTGTGATTCTTAACTAGCATGCATTGGTAAACCAACCTGGATATTGCATGGTCTTTGAAAGTCAATTCTGGAGAAAACAGGTGATCTTCAATAGGTGTCTTATTCATCATTTCAAAAATAGAGGACTGTGAAATACCATCTAAAAAATTTAAAATAATCTAAGTGTCTGATTGTGATACATAAATATCTAATTATGAACAAAGTATGACTAATGTATGTAAGCTACAAATATTCTACATTCTTCCTGTGATTCTTAACTAGCATGCATTGGTAAACCAACCTGGATAATGCATGGTCTTTGAAAGTCAATTCTGGAGAAAACAGGTGATCTTCAATAGGTGTCTTATTCATCATTTCAAAAATAGAGGACTGTGAAATACCATCTAAAAATTTAAAAATAATCTAAGTGTCTGATTGTGATACATAAATATCTACAGTGGGGCAAAAAAGTATTTAGTCAGCCACCAATTGTGCAAGTTCTCCCACTTAAGAAGATGAGAGAGGCCTGTAATTTTCATCATAGGTATACCTCAACTATAAGATACAAAATGTGGAAACAAATCCAGACAATCACATTGTCTGATTTGGAAAGAATTTATTTGCATATTATGGTGGAAAATAAGTATTTGGTCACCTACAAACAAGCAAGATTTCTGGCTCTCACAGACCTGTATCTTCTTCTTTAAGAGGCTCCTCGGTCCTCCACTCATTACCTGTATTAATGGCACCTGTTTGAACTTGTTATCAGTATAAAAGACACCTGTCCACAACCTCAAACAGTCACACTCCAAACTCCACTATGGTGAAGATCAAAGAGCTGTCGAAGGACACCAGAAACAAAATTGTAGACCTGCACCAGGCTGGGAAGACTGCATCTGCAATAGGCAAGCAGCTTGGTGTGAAGAAATCAACTGTGGGAGCAATAATTAGAAAATGGAAGACATACAAGACCACTGATAATCTCCCTCTGTCTGATGCTCCACGCAAGATCTCACCCCGTGGGGTCAAAATGATCACAAGAACAGTGAGCAAACATCCCAGAACCACACGGGGGGACCTAGTGAATGACCTGCAGAGAGCTGGGACCAACGTAACAAAGGCTACCATCAGTAACACACTATGCCACCAGGGACTCAGATCCTGCAGTACCAGACGTGTCCCCCTGCTTAAGCCAGTACATGTCCGGGCCCGTCTGAAGTATGCTAGAGCATTTGGATGATCCAGATGCGGATTGGGAGAATGTCATCTGATCAGATGAAACCAAAGTAGAACTGTTTGGTAGAAACACAACTCGTCGTGTTTGGAGGAGAGAGAATGCTGAGTTGCAACCAAAGAACACCATACCTACTGTGAAGCATGGGGGTGGCAACATCATGCATTGGGGCTGATTCTCTGCAAAGGGAACAGGACGACTGATCCGTGTACATGAAAGAATGAATGGGGCCATGTATCGTGAGATTTTGAGTGCAAACCTCCTTCCATCAGCAAGGGCATTGAAGATGAATCGTGGCTGGGTCTTTCAGCATGACAATGATCCCAAACACACCACCCGGGCAACTAAGGAGTGGCTTCGTAAGAAGCATTTCAAGGTCCTGGAGTGGCCTAGCCAGTCTTCAGATCTCAACCCCATAGAAGACCTTTAGAGAGAGTTGAAAGTCTGTGTTGCCCAGCAACAGCTCCAAAACAGCACTGCTCTAGAGGAGATCTGCATGCAGGAATGGGCCAACATACCAGCAACAGTGTGTGACAACCTTGTGAAGACTTACAGAAAACGTTTGACCTCTGTCATTGCCAACAAAGAATATTTAACAAAGTATTGAGATGAACTTTTGATATTCACCAAATACTTATTTTCTACCATAATATGTAAAAAAAAAATATTTCCAAATCAGACAATGTGATTGTCTGGATTTGTTTCCACATTTTGTCTCTCATAGTTGAGGTATACCTATGATGAAAATTACAGGCCTCTCTCATCTTCTTAAGTGGGAGAACTTGCACAATTGGTGGCTGACTAAATACTTTTTTGCCCCACTGTAATTATGAACAAAGTATGACTAATGTATGTAAGCTACAAATATTCTACATTCTTCCTGTGATTCTTAACTAGCATGCATTGGTAAACCAACCTGGATAATGCATGGTCTTTGAAGTCAATTCTGGAGAAAACAGGTGATCTTCAATAGGTGTCTTATTCATCATTTAAAAAATAGAGGACTGTGAAATACCATCTAAAAATTTAAAAATAATCGAAGTGTCTGATTGTGATACATAAATATCTAATTATGAACAAAGTATGACTAATGTATGTAAGCTACAAATATTCTACATTCTTCCTGTGATTCTTAACTAGCATGCATTGGTAAACCAACCTGGATAATGCATGGTCTTTGAAAGTCAATTCTGGAGAAAACAGGTGATCTTCAATAGGTGTCTTATTCATCATTTCAAAAATAGAGGACTGTGAAATACCATCTAAAAATTTAAAAATAATCTAAGTGTCTGATTGTGATACCTAAATATCAAATTATGAACAAAGTATGACTAATGTATGTAAGCTACAAATATTCTACATTCTTCCTGTGATTCTTAACTAGCATGCATTGGTAAACCAACCTGGATAATGTATGGTCTTTGAAAGTCAATTCTGGAGAAAACAGGTGATCTTCAATAGGTGTCTTATTCATCATTTCAAAAATAGAGGACTGTGAAATACCATCTAAAAATTTAAAAATAATCTAAGTGTCTCCAATAGGATGCCTCCACAGCCTTATTCTATCAAATAGTTGGCACTTACCATGTGAACATGTCTTTGTATGGTTTTCAAGGTCAGCAGATTTGAAAGATAATGCCAGACATGATCCCATTGGTATTCTTCAATTTCAATCTTGTCTTTTTCCACTGTCAGTCTGGGAATTCTTCACTGTCATTCTTCGAATTCTTCCCTTTCAGTCTTTACATGAAGTCATCTCCCTAATGGCATAAAAGGTTTTAAAAAAATTATTACTACAAGTGTGTGAATCAGTTCTGTACCCCTCTCCCACCCCCCATTTCTGAATCAATTTCTGTCACTAGCTTAAAGGGCCTCTAAACCCAAAATCTTTCTTTCATGATTCAGATAGAAAATACAAATTTAAACAACATTACAATTTATTTCTATTATTTATTTTGCTTCATTTTTGAGATATCCTTATTTGAATAAAAAGCAATGCACATGGGTGAGCCAATCACATGAGACTTCTATGTGCAGCAACGAATCAGCAGCTACTGAGCATATCTAGATATGCTTTTCAGCAAAGAATATCAAGAGAATAAAACAAATTAGATAATAGAAGTAAATTAGAAAGATGTTTAAAAATGCATTCTCTTTCTAAATCATGAAAGAAAAAATGTGGGTATCATGGCCCTTTAATAAGCATGTGTAGCATCTTGTGTTATGTTCTATCAATCAAGTGTGAAGATGAGTCATATTGAGCAGAACGAACCTCTAATGTGTGACTTTGAACCATAGTCATGCTAGAGGATAGTTATGCTAGAGGATCCCTTTCTGAGTATTTACATTTTAAGTAATGTGTAAACTAAATACTAGTTTTGAAAATGTATGCCATATGATGTATTTGTGTACAATTCATGCCAGCAACAGTCCATACATTTATACTTACCAGCTGATGTTCTCTTTAAAAACCAGGTGGCAAAGACTCGCTACAGGACCCAATGACCAGAGCATCACCTATATTAATAAATGAAACACATATTTAGCATTTGATGAACAATCCTAACATGTTTGCACAATTCTCTACTTGTCATTTCCCTAGAGTTCACATCTATTGACAATACTCCAATCTAACTTCTATTATTTACCGTCTAAAGTGGCGGTTGATGATGTCTGCTCTGACATTGACCTCATTTTCAGGAGCCCGAACATTCTTTCAACCACAGCCCTGGTTCTCTTATGCGCCCTATTGTAGCGCTCCTGAGCCACATCAGTAGGGCTACGTAAGGGAGTAATAAGCCAAGGCCGGCTCATGCAACCAGAATCACCTATAAATTATGAACAGAACATAATTCAAACTGAATCCTCAAAATTGTATTTTGATTCCCAAAAATGTTTGTGTACACGATAATCCACTAACAAATGTTTATTTTTTAAAAGAATAATCTAGTTCAATATTATTCTCTATCTTCCCATTTCAGCTAAGACATGCTACATATGCATATTTCTCCTAAACCAGACCTTGTGTAACATACCAACTAAATGGTTACATTGCATTCTCTATCTGAGCATTTAAGGTAAGCCATGCTACATATCTGCATTGAACTAAAAGTAGACATTAGCGGAAAGAGACAATGACATGGTTAAATTGCATTTGCTGCTATCTTCCCATTTCAGCTAAGACATGCTACATATGCGTATTTCTCCTAAACCAGACCTTGTGTAACATACCAACTAAATGGTTACATTGCATTCTCTATCTGAGCATTTAAGGTAAGACATGCTACATATCTGCATTGAACTAAAAGTAGACATTAGCGGAAAGAGACAATGACATGGTTAAATTGCATTTGCTGCTATCTTCCCATTTCAGCTAAGACATGCTACATATGCGTATTTCTCCTAAACCAGACCTTGTGTAACATACCAACTAAATGGTTACATTGCATTCTCTATCTGAGCATTTAAGGTAAGACATGCTACATATCTGCATTGAACTAAAAGTAGACATTAGCGGAAAGAGACAATGACATGGTTAAATTGCATTTGCTGCTATCTTCCCATTTCAGCTAAGACATGCTACATATGCGTATTTCTCCTAAACCAGACCTTGTGTAACATACCAACTAAATGGTTACATTGCATTCTCTATCTGAGCATTTAAGGTAAGACATGCTACATATCTGCATTGAACTAAAAGTAGACATTTGCGGAAATATAAATAAATGGTTAAATTGCATCCTATAGCTGAACATTACGCTAACATTTTAAGACTACAGTGGCAATTGTCTAACTAATTAACCATGTTGTGCACAAATACTCAACAACGAGATAACCAGGGGGCATTTGTCTTTCCTCAAACTGCCACCACAGGGTGGACAGAGAGAGGATGCGGGCATCATGACAAGCCCCTCCAAAATTTGCACACACATGCATAATCCTCATCCGTGCGTCACAAACATACTGCACGTTGAGGCTATGAAAATGTTTGCGATTTCTGAAGGGCAAGTCATCAATTGGAGCACGCAGCGCAATGTGGCTACAATCAATGGCTCCCAAGACATTGGGCAATTCAGCAATATCAAAGAATTCCCGCTTCAGGCGCCTCCAATCACCATCATTCTGTGGGAATCCTATGTAATGCTTACTGATACGTACCATGGCGTCCAGAAAGTTATCAAACACCACAGAGAATGTACCTTGAGCCAGGCCATGCATGTACATTTCTCCGGATTGAAAACTCCCGGAGGCCAGGACGTATAGACAACTTAGCATCTTACTCATGCCGGGAACAGCAGTCCTTATTCTTATACGTGGCTCCAAATGAGGTTTAAGAAGATCGTAAAGGTCAATGAGCTGTTCGCGATTGAGCCGATACTTATCATAAACCTCAAAGTCGCTCATGTTTTCCAAGGTGGGTCTCACCCTGTAGACACGAGGACCTCGAACCAGACGAGCCCTTCGTCTCACTCGGAGCCGCCGAGGCTGCCTGATTCTATCAACAGCTAGTTCGCCAATAGCAGCACCAGCAGCGTCTACCATGTCATCATCATCCATATTTCCAAACAGCAGAGCAAGGAGTAACAAGGTATGCGAATTGATCTGATGTGGATTACCATGGATGCTTTGGCCATGTTGTTTGGGGGATTTATAGTACAATTAGTCCAATGGTAGTGAGTTTGTAATGATTGCTATTTGTATTCACTTGTTTGTATGTGAACGGCGCAAATGCTTTCAAAGTGGGCATTTTTTTAGGTGTTTGCTGAAATGTTGTTTTCCCCCAATGAATCTCAATGTGAAAGTGTCAAATATCACACATACAGTGCATGTAATGTTTGATCATATCTTATAGCAAAAAGCACACGTCCAGGCTAACATGAATGAAAGTGCATAGTTGTGTATAATGTGCATCGAATGTGATCGATCAATGTTGCTGCAATATTGTTTGTAAACGATAAAGTAACATCTGCCATCTGTAGTATTGTATATATAAGTGATTGCCGAGATGTCAATATTGTACGCGTCCCATTAAAATCTGCATAATAATTCTGAACTTCCGGCTGTCATCTGTAGTATTGTGTATATAAGTGATTGCCCAGATGAAAATATTGTATGCGTCCCATTAAAATGGCACTAATACTGAAGAACTTCCGGCTGTCATCTGTAGTATTGTATATATAAGTGATTGCCGAGATGTCAATATTGTATGCGTCCCATTAAAATGGCACTAATACTGAAGAACTTCCGGCTGTCATCTGTAGTATTGTATATATAAGTGATTGCCGAGATGTCAATATTGTATGCGTCCCATTCAAATCGCACTAATACTGAATAACTTCCGGCTGTCATCTGTAGTATTGTATATATAAGTGATTGCCGAGATGTAAATATTGTATGCGTCCCATTAAAATGGCACTAATACTGAAGAACTTCTGGCTGTCATCTGTAGTATTGTATATATAAGTGATTGCCGAGATGTCAATATTGTATGCGTCCCATTCAAATCGCACTAATACGGAAGAACTTCCGGCTGTCATCTGTAGTATTGTATATAAGTGATTGCCGAGATGTCAATATTGTATGCGTCCCATTAAAATGGCACTAATACTGAAGAGCTTCCGGCTGTCATCTGTAGTATTGTATATATAAGTGATTGCCGAGATGTCAATATTGTATGCGTCCCATTCAAATGGCACTAATACTGAAGAACTTCCGGCTGTCATTTGTAGTATTATATATATAAGTGGTTTGCGAGCTGACAATATTTATTAATTGTCCCATTCAAATCGCCCTAATAATGCTGTTCCAAACTGTTGTTTACGTATATGTAGTATTGTAGTATTGAGTGGTAAATTTCGGAAAGGGGCGGTACAGTCGTGAATCTGTAATGTGTATGGTTGAATCTTCTAATGACGTCATCATATTATTAACCTGCTTATGTAGTTCTGAAATCCTCATTGTGTTGTTGCTACATTGTTATTGTGTGCTGAATAAAATATAAATGTGTGCTTTGTGGTTGCGTGATGGGTGATGCGTGTTATGTACATATACGTATATATTGTGATTGTGTCCCACATATGCTGACTTCTATATAGCGGTCTGGCATTGTTGTTCCTTCCCATAAAGTGACATCTGTAATCTGGTGTAATGATGTTCCTCTTGTACGTAATTCCTAATGGTTTATTGTGATGGAATCATGATGTTAAAAGTACAGTAAAATCCATATGTTCTGTTTTGTGATTCCTAGAGAGAATGTAATGTGTTTTCCCCCCATCATTTGAATGCACATGTATGAGTGAATGATAAAAGTAATGTATGTGCATCCATGACTGATCATGTGTTAAGCCTATGTAGATATGCTGTTGCTGCAAGCATATGAGTTGAATAAATTAAATGCAATAATAAAGGTAAATGAGAGGTGTTTCCCATTGTGTACTGTTTGTGAATCCTGAAATGTTGTAATTATTTTTGTGTCCGTTTAAATGTGATTTTTTTTTTAAAAATGTTTGTTACTAGTGATGTTGATTTGTAGTTGATGTAATGTAAAAGTATGAAACAATTTAATGTTGTTGTGAATATTCAATAAGTAAAATCCATAAGTCCACCATAGGGAAATAGGCATTTCTTGATCTATTTGTCATAGCTGGGTCTAACGCAGAAAAGCATGTTTTTTTTTCCGATTTCTAGCGCTGGTATTTGGAGTTTTTTTTGTCTACGCTTTTTGCGTGCGTTAGGGAAATCTGTCTGTGGCGTGCATGAGCACGTCTTCCCCATAAAAGTTAATGGAGGATCAAAATTTGTGTGTAAATAAAATCCAAGACTGGTTTTGAGCGTAAAGTGAGTGACGTCATGAGCTTGTGTGAAAAAGTAGCTAAATCGTGTTCATTTTGTAATAAATAACTTGTTTGTGTATGTAATGTGGTGTATATTGTTTGTATGCATCAATGAGTGTATGTTTGTGATAATATTATTAGTTATATGAAGCTATATGAGTGTGTTTTCCCGTGTGTCAATGTAAGTCAATGGCAAAATGGATTTGTGTTGGTTTTTTTCTAACACCCGAGATCTCGCAACTTTGATCCTTTCTATTTTGAAGAAAAAATATTAAATCTGAAAAATAAATATAGTGTAGTGTTTGTATGAGTGTAAGTGTACTTTGTGTAATATTTGTTTTGTGATTCGTGGATGTTTATTTTGTCGGTAGATGTTAACTACTGGGTCTGAGCTGTTGGTAGAGATTTGTGCGTTGGGAGATTTTTGAGTGTCGATAACTAAACTCTAAATACCGGAGGGCGGTAAAAACAAGCGTTAGGAGCCTCTAACGCTGGTTTTCACGGCTACCGCCGAACTCTAAATCTAGGCCTGTATTAGTATTGAACCCACAGCTTTTTTAAGCGCCACCTGAATTTTCCAATTTGATACTATCAGGTAGAGCTTGGAAACATGCTTAAAGTGAAGGAGCTGATAGGCAGTGTGCTTTTCTGTCTCGTTTGTGTGGAGATAACGTTAGTGGTGTTTCCCGTCCTTCCTTTATATTGCTTACCCGAAGCTACTGGATGGCACACTTTTTATTTGTTGTCCTGACAGCCGCCCGCCGAGCTCCAGCCACGTGGTATGGCCTGGCGGATCACTCCGGGTTGCGATCTCACCTGCTTTTCGTTTTTGGAGCTGCGGGGTGAGTTATCATTGGATTGATGGCTTGGCTGATGTCGGTGACGCCCTAGCTGGTAGATGATGTCGCTCCGGGAGTTAGGGTGCATTCTTGGAGGTGTTAAAACTCCTGCTTATTGCGGGTCATCTCCCACCTCTGCTGTTAGGCTGTGGAGCCGTATCAGCTTGATAAAAGAGCTGTTTTCCACTCCTAACAAGCACTAGCGGAGCATTAGACTTTGGCAACCATCTCGCTCCGTTGTTGGCCCAGCCTGGAGTTTTTAGTGGGATTATTGTTTTGTATATTTTCTCAATAATATTATTTTCTATCACGTATTTGAAAGAGTATCATGCACTTGCAAAAACAAAACTTTACGGTATGTAATACTAAAACACTGAGGCCTAGATTTAGAGTTCGGCGGTAAAAGGGCTGTTAACGCTCCGCGGGTTTTTTTCTGGCCGCACCATAAATTTAACTCTGGTATCGAGAGTTCAAACAAATGCTGCGTTAGGCTCCAAAAAAGGAGCGTAGAGCATTTTTACCGCAAATGCAACTCTCGATACCAGAGTTGCTTACGGACGCGGCCGGCCTCAAAAACGTGCTCGTGCACGATTCTCCCATAGGAAACAATGGGGCTGTTTGAGCTGAAAAAAAACCTAACACCTGGAAAAAAGCAGCGTTCAGCTCCTAACGCAGCCCCATTGTTTGCTATGCGGTAACCCTTCCTACGTCTGCACTTAACACTCTAACATGTACCCCGAGTCTAAACACCCCTAACCTTACACTTATTAACCCCTATTCTGCCGCCCCCGCTATCGCTGACCCCTGCATTACACTTTTAACCCCTAATCTGCCGCTCCGTAAACCGCCGCCACCTACGTTATCCTTATGTACCCCTAATCTGCTGCCCTAACATCGCCGACCCCTATGTTATATTTATTAACCCCTAATCTGCCCCCCACAACGTCGCCGACACCTACCTACACTTATTAACCCCTAATCTGCCGACCGGACCTGAGCGCTACTATAATAAAGTTATTAACCCCTAATCCGCCTCACTAACCCTATCATAAATAGTATTAACCCCTAATCTGCCCTCCCTAACATCGCCGACACCTACCTTCAATTATTAACCCCTAATCTGCCGACCGGAGCTCACCGCTATTCTAATAAATGTATTAACCCCTAAAGCTAAGTCTAACCCTAACACTAACACCCCCCTAAGTTAAATATAATTTTTTATCTAACGAAATAAATTAACTCTTATTAAATAAATGATTCCTATTTAAAGCTAAATACTTACCTGTAAAATAAATCATAATATAGCTACAATATAAATTACATTTATATTATAGCTATTTTAGGATTAATATTTATTTTACAGGTAACTTTGTATTTATTTTAACCAGGTACAATAGCTATTAAATAGTTAAGAACTATTTAATAGTTACCTAGTTAAAATAATTACAAATTTACCTGTAAAATAAATCCTAACCTAAGATATAATTAAACCTAACACTACCCTATCAATAAAATAATTAAATAAACTACCTACAATTACCTACAATTAACCTAACACTACACTATCAATAAATTAATTAAACACAATTGCTACAAATAAATACAATTAAATAAACTATCTAAAGTACAAAAAATAAAAAAGAACTAAGTTACAGAAAATAAAAAAATATTTACAAACATAAGAAAAATATTACAACAATTTTAAACTAATTACACCTACTCTAAGCCCCCTAATAAAATAACAAAGACCCCCAAAATAAAAAATTCCTTACCCTATTCTAAATTTAAAAAGTTACAAGCTCTTTTACCTTACCAGCCCTGAACAGGGCCCTTTGCGGGGCATGCCCCAAGAATTTCAGCTCTTTTGCCTGTAAAAAAAAACATACAATACCCCCCCCCCAACATTACAACCCACCACCCACATACCCCTAATCTAACCCAAACCCCCCTTAAATAAACCTAACACTAAGCCCCTGATGATCTTCCTACCTTGTCTTCACCATGCCAGGTTCACCGATCCGTCCTGGCTCCAAGATCTTCATCCAACCCAAGCAGGGGCTAGACATCCACTGAAGAAGTCCAGAAGAGGGTCCAAAGTCTTCCTCCTATCCGGCAAGAAGAGGACATCCGGACCGGCAAACATCTTCTCCAAGCGGCATCTTCTATGTTCTTCCATCCGATGACGACCGGCTCCATCTTGAAGACCTCCAGCGCGGATCCATCCTCTTCTTCCGACGACTAGACGACGAATGACGGTTCCTTTAAGGGACGTCATCCAAGATGGCGTCCCTCGAATTCCGATTGGCTGATAGGATTCTATCAGCCAATCGGAATTAAGGTAGGAATTTTCTGATTGGCTGATGGAATCAGCCAATCAGAATCAAGATCAATCCGATTGGCTGATCCAATCAGCCAATCAGATTGAGCTCGCATTCTATTGGCTGATCGGAACAGCCAATAGAATGCGAGCTCAATCTGATTGGCTGATTGGATCAGCCAATCGGATTGATCTTGATTCTGATTGGCTGATTCCATCAGCCAATCAGAAAATTCCTACCTTAATTCCGATTGGCTGATAGAATCCTATCAGCCAATCGGAATTCGAGGGACGCCATCTTGGATGACGTCCCTTAAAGGAACCGTCATTCGTCGTCTAGTCGTCGGAAGAAGAGGATGGATCCGCGCTGGAGGTCTTCAAGATGGAGCCGGTCGTCATCGGATGGAAGAACATAGAAGATGCCGCTTGGAGAAGATGTTTGCCGGTCCGGATGTCCTCTTCTTGCCGGATAGGAGGAAGACTTTGGACCCTCTTCTGGACTTCTTCAGTGGATGTCTAGCCCCTGCTTGGGTTGGATGAAGATCTTGGAGCCAGGACGGATCGGTGAACCTGGCATGGTGAAGACAAGGTAGGAAGATCATCAGGGGCTTAGTGTTAGGTTTATTTAAGGGGGGTTTGGGTTAGATTAGGGGTATGTGGGTGGTGGGTTGTAATGTTGGGGGGGGGGTATTGTATGTTTTTTTTTACAGGCAAAAGAGCTGAAATTCTTGGGGCATGCCCCGCAAAGGGCCCTGTTCAGGGCTGGTAAGGTAAAAGAGCTTGTAACTTTTTAAATTTAGAATAGGGTAAGGAATTTTTTATTTTGGGGGTCTTTGTTATTTTATTAGGGGGCTTAGAGTAGGTGTAATTAGTTTAAAATTGTTGTAATATTTTTCTTATGTTTGTAAATATTTTTTTATTTTCTGTAACTTAGTTCTTTTTTATTTTTTGTACTTTAGATAGTTTATTTAATTGTATTTATTTGTAGCAATTGTGTTTAATTAATTTATTGATAGTGTAGTGTTAGGTTAATTGTAGGTAATTGTAGGTAGTTTATTTAATTATTTTATTGATAGGGTAGTGTTAGGTTTAATTATATCTTAGGTTAGGATTTATTTTACAGGTAAATTTGTAATTATTTTAACTAGGTAACTATTAAATAGTTCTTAACTATTTAATAGCTATTGTACCTGGTTAAAATAAATACAAAGTTACCTGTAAAATAAATATTAATCCTAAAATAGCTATAATATAAATGTAATTTATATTGTAGCTATATTATGATTTATTTTACAGGTAAGTATTTAGCTTTAAATAGGAATCATTTATTTAATAAGAGTTAATTTATTTTGTTAGATAAAAATTATATTTAACTTAGGGGGGTGTTAGTGTTAGGGTTAGACTTAGCTTTAGGGGTTAATACATTTATTAGAATAGCGGTGAGCTCCGGTCGGCAGATTAGGGGTTAATAATTGAAGGTAGGTGTCGGCGATGTTAGGGAGGGCAGATTAGGGGTTAATACTATTTATGATAGGGTTAGTGAGGCGGATTAGGGGTTAATAACTTTATTATAGTAGCGCTCAGGTCCGCTCGGCAGATTAGGGGTTAATAAGTGTAGGCAGGTGTCGGCGACGTTGTGGGGGGCAGATTAGGGGTTAATAAATATAACATAGGGGTCGGCGATGTTAGGGGCAGAAGATTAGGGGTACATAGGGATAACGTAGGTGGCGGCGATTTGCGGTCGGAAGATTAGGGGTTAATTATTTTAAGTAGCTTGCGGCGACGTTGTGGGGGGCAAGTTAGGGGTTAATAGATATAATACAGGGGTCGGCGGTGTTAGGGGCAGCAGATTAGGGGTACATAAGTATAACGTAGGTGGCGGTCGGCAGATTAGGGGTTAAAATTTTTAATCGAGTGGCGGCGATGTGGGGGGACCTCGGTTTAGGGGTACATAGGTAGTTTATGGGTGTTAGTGTACTTTAGGGTACAGTAGTTAAGAGCTTTATAAACCGGCGTTAGCCAGAAAGCTCTTAACTCCTGCTATTTTCAGGCGGCTGGAATCTTGTCGTTAGAGCTCTAACGCTCACTGCAGAAACGACTCTAAATACCGGCGTTAGGAAGATCCCATTGAAAAGATAGGCTACGCAAATGGCGTAGGGGGATCTGCGGTATGGAAAAGTCGCGGCTGTAAAGTGAGCGTTAGACCCTTTAATCACTGACTCTAAATACCAGCGGTAGCCCAAAACCAGCGTTAGGAGCCTCTAACGCTGGTTTTGACGGCTACCGCCGAACTCTAAATCTAGCCGTGAGAACCACTGGAGAAAATATTTGACCCCGGCTATCAACATCTCTATAAGTAGCACAATGTTTCAGCTTGTATTTTTGCTTTTTCCTCTCTAATCCCAAACTGTCTGTCCTCCACTATGTAACTTGCAAGTTTTTTTATTGGTTGGAATAGTTTTGAACTCAATAAAAAAGAGTTGGTTTTGCACCATTTTCCTATGATGACAAAAATGTTTCCCTTTTAATTTGTTCCCAATGATCCACTTGATTTAGCCTGTGGTATTCCCACATAATCTGAAAGTTTTTGGCCTTAAAGGTACACTGAGCCCAAATTTTTTCTTTCATGATTCAGATATAGCATGCAATTTTAAAGCAACTTTCTAATTTACTCCTATTATCAATTGTTCTTCATTCTCTTGCTATCTTTATTTGAAAATCATGAATGTAAATCTTAGCAGCCAGCCCATTTTCGGTTCAACACCATGGATAGCGCTTGCTTATTGGAAGCTAACATTTACCAACCAATAAGCAAGCATAACCCCGGTTCTCAACCAAAAATGGGCCGGCTCCTATGCATCACATTCCTGCTTTTTAAATAAAGATAGCAAGAGAACGAAGAAGAATTGATAATAGGAGTAAATTAGAAAGCTGCTTAAAATTGCTAGCTCTTTCAGAATCATTAAAGACAAAAAGTTGTGTTTAGTGGCCCTTTAACTCCTGTTTTTTTTCTGTGGCTGGAGTTTTGTCGTTAGATTTCTAACGCTCACTTCAGCCACGACTCTAAATACCGGCGTTAGAAAGATCCCATTGAAAAGATAGGATACGCAATTGGCGTAGGGGGATCTGCGGTATGGAAAAGTCACGGCTGCAAAGTGAGCGTTAGACCCTTTAATGACTGACTCCAAATACCAGCGGGCGGTAAAAACCAGCGTTAGGACCCCCTAACGCTGGTTTTGACGGCTACCGCCAAACTCTAAATCTAGCCGTTTGTGTTTAAAGCGCCATTTTGAAACCTAGGTATTGTAAACGGATTGGTACAGAGCAAAGGATACCCACGGAGTGGGTTTGGAAAACAATTAAATTTGCAGACAAGATTTCTGATATACGGTAGAGATATGTTAATGAAATGCTATTGATAAAAAGCGTATTTGGGGTAGTTAGTTAGTAACAGGCATAGAAAATATTTACTTACAGTGGCCCTTTAAGAGCTTTTTGGGCTAACGCCGGTTCATAAAGCTCTTAACTACTGTGCTCTAAAGTACACTAACACCCATAAACTACCTATGTACCCCTAAACCGAGGTCCCCCCACATCGCCGCCACTATAATATTTTTTTTTAACCCCTAATCTGCCGACCGCACACCGCCGCCACCTACGTTATACTTATGTACCCCTAATCTGCTGCCCCTAACATCGCCGACCCCTATATTATATTTATTAACCCCTAATCTGCCCCCCTCAATGTCGCCGACACCTTCCTACACTTATTAACCTCTAATCTGCCGACCGGACCTCACCGCTACTATAATAAATGTATTAACCCCTAAAGCTAAGTCTAACCCTAACACCCCCCTAAGTTAAATATAATTTAAATCTAACAAAATAAATTAACTCTTATTAAATAAATTATTCCTATTTAAAGCTAAATACTTACCTGTAAAATAAACCCTAATATAGCTACAATATAAATTATAATTATATTGTAGCTATTTTAGGATTAATATTTATTTTACAGGCAACTTTGTAATTATTTTAACCAGGTACAATAGCTATTAAATAGTTAATAACTATTTAATAGCTACCTAGTTAAAATAATTACAAAATTACCTGGAAAATAAATCCTAACCAAAGTTACAATTAAACCTAACACTACACTATCAATAAATTAATTAAATAAAATACCTACAATTATCTACAATTAAACCTAACACTACACTATCAATAAATTAATTAAATACAATACCTACAAATAAATACAATGAAATAAACTAACTAAAGTACAAACATTTGAAAAATATTACAACAATTTTAAACTAATTACACCTACTCTAAGCCCCCTAATAAAATAACAAAGCCCCCCAAAATAAAAAAATGCCCTACCCTATTCTAAAATTAAAATAGAAAAGCTCTTTTACCTTACCAGCCCTTAAAAGGGCCATTTGCGGGGCATGCCCCAAAGAATTCAGCTCTTTTGCCTGGAAAAAAAACATACAATACCCCCCACCAACATTACAACCCACCACCCACATACCCCTAATCTAACCCAAACCCCCCTTAAAGGGACTGTAAATCTTAACCCCTCTATTAATATATATAATAATTAACATTAATATTGTAACAATTGAACTCAGTTTGCAGAGTATAAGTGCTATGGAAGCGTTTTAAAACCAGTTCAAATAATTACCTCTTTCAATATCCACTTTCCGCCCATGCAGCCACAGATATGTTTGTTTTTCATTGACAGCGCTGCCGTTACGTCAATCATTACCTTCAATACGCCCATTTTTGGATCCGGAGCGTGTATTTACACTTCTATTACGCATGCGCAGTTCAACCATGATTAGCATTATCATTAAACTATCATTAGCATTATGTAATATGAAATAACATTTTTAATTTTCAAAAATAAGTCTTTAATAAAACATTACTTTCTATTTATTTAGTTGCTCATTCGTCAATAGGAGTGACTCACCGCTCATTCAGATACACAGTATCTCAATGCACGATGAAGCATTGAGATTCAGTGTATACGGCTGCAGACTGAGTGTAATGCGCATGCGCACGTGGAGAGGGAATGCGCGCTGTCAAAATTGCAGAAGACGGACGTTCGCTCTGCTGTTGGCTGCAGGGGCTATGACAGTAAATATTGAAAAAAATAATCAAACTCGTAGGCGGACAGAAGATGCGTTTTTGGGTAAGTATAAAATACTTATTTAAACACTTCCACTGCACTTTTGCCCTGCATAGTAAAATTAATCAATATAATAACTTGTATATTTTAATTTATTGGGAACTAAAGTTAAAGGTTTACTGTCCCTTTAAATAAACCTAACACTAAGCCCCTGAAGATCTTCCTACCTTATCTTCACCACACTGGGTATCACACCGATCCATCCTGGCTCCGATGTCTTGATCCAAGCCCAAGCGGGGGGCTGAAGACATCCATCCTCCGGCTGAAGCCTTGATCCAAGCGGGCAGAAGAGGACATGTGGCTATTGGCACAGCATGATTGCATCATTACTCTACTATTGGTTTCGTTATATAGAATAGACAAACAAGGATTTAACACTGCATTTTAAGCATATTATGTGTCCCTCTTCCACCACAAATGTAACCTATTTTTGTGAGTCTCCTTATGACTGCTTATGTGCTGCTTATGTGCTAAGCACACCAGCCATTTGTACTTACAGGCTATTTATTTTTATTTCTAACAGGTGGTATAGCCCATCAGAATTCATTCTGTCTGCTCCATTAAAAATAGCAGGGTGTGCTCCTGCGCCTCTGCTTCACAACACACATAGATATGACCAGTAGCGACCTACTCAACAGAGGGCCCTGGTGCCAAATTTTCTTTGGATCACCTCAAAGGAAACACAGTAGTAAGTAATAGTAATAATATACATTCTGCTCTGTATAATGATTTTGAGGATAAATAGATGGACCTGCAACCTGCACTAATTAAAAGCTCCCCTGCATTATGATTTTACACATTCTGCACTCGCCTATGTATAGACTGGCTGCTATGGGCCCTCCCCAGCACGTGGCCCTGGTGCCACTGCACCTGCTGCACCAATAGTAGTTCCACCTAGGGTTGGTACCTTTTAGTTCAGGCCGTAATTTAATAATAATAATAACAACACATAAACACAAACTTGCACATGGATATTCACACTTTATATCTCATACAAATACTATAACATGCTCACACTCACACTGTCGCATATACACTCACACACATACTCTGTCACACACACACACAAAGACACATAGGCTCACACACAAACACATACTCTCTCTTACAGACACACAAATACACCCACTCTTTCACACACAGAAAGACACTGACAAACGCAGACACACACTCTCTCATATAAATGGCACTTACACACACAGACACACTACCACACACATACACTATACACAACTGTAGGCATTACAGTATGTTGCAAATGTATAAGGCTATGATTACGGCAATCTGCCGAAACGCGTAAGCCTGTGTGCTGCGCTCTCCCCTAACATTTGTAGCATGCTGTCACTGTTCTTTGTTACGCTAATTTTAAACCTTTTTTGAATAAAGTATCCAGTTTTTACAAGGAGTGTGGTATTGTATCTCTCTTTTTTCTGCAAATGTATAATGTCACCATTTTAGCTGTGGTTGTTTCCCACAAAACCCTGACATTTGCAGCTTCAAACCATGACACAAATGGAAACCCAAACTGTAAATGGAAACCCAAACTGTCCGGGTCATTCCCGGATAGGTGGCAACCCTAGTTCCGCCCCTGGATACGACCCATCTTTCAATAAAAAAATGTAAACATTAATTAAAAACCGTTTTTATTATGTGTATGGGATTAAATGTGCTATTGCGCTTTTCCCAGACTCCACCCTTGGCTCTTCTCCCAGAATCACAATACTCCATGTACTCCATTCCACTGCAACACATTCTTTCAGAGAGAGGCAATGAGCCCATAATAATGAATACGTTATTTTGTTGCAACCATATGAATGCAGGTGTAATCCTCCATCAGTTGAAATTTGACCACCAAAATGTTCTGTTATCTGTGTGTTATTGCCAAATATGAATATGTGTTTATAATAAACATGGGTTAATACAGTTATTGTCCAACAACCAAAATGCTGTGCTAAGAAAATATTACTGCCAAAGACACACCTGATGAGGTGTGGTTGAAATGTTTGTGTCATGTACAGCAGTGTTTCTCAACTGTGGTCCTCAGGTACCCCCACCAGGCCAGGTTTTCATTATAGCTGAACCAGTGCACAGCAGCACAGGCAAACTAATCAGCTGGACAGTAACACCATGGTTACTAACTTGCTCTTACCCATAAGCTGATTATTTCACCTGGGCACTGGTTCAGCTATAATGAAAACCTGGTCTGTTGGGGGCACTTGAGGACTGCAATTTAGAAACAATGCTGTACAGAGCTGTTGTTAGAGTGCAAAAAGAACAGACACTTCAAACCATTCACTGGTCCCTACCCAACTCGTAGCCTAGACCTTAGCCCTTTTATACTGACACAATCAGACATTACTGGACCACCACTGGGGGCCAGTAATGTATACAGAGTAGTGATATGACTCCCACACACAAGCAGTGAATATTGTTGGTTGCCAGTAAAACACACACAACTGTGATTTTACCCCCTTTTAGCTGCCAGTAACACATACAGATCAGCAATTTCAACCTCCTTGGCTGCTATACCACATTGACAGATAAGAATGAACTCATGTGTGCCAGCAACACACACACAGAGAACTGGCATTTTACTCACTTGACTAAGAGTATCACATATGTACAGCCACAATTAAAGGGACATGAAACTCAAAAATTTTCTTTCATTGTTCAGAAAGAGAATATTATTTTAAAAAAAGTTTCCAATGTACTTCTATTATCAGATATGCTTTGTTCTATTGTTATTTTTTGTTGAAGAGATAGCTAGCACATGCCTGAAGCACTACATGACAGGAAATAGTGCTGCCATCTAGTGCTCTTGCCAATGTACAACGTGTTTTTTCTATCCAAATCATGAAAGAAAAATTTGGGGTTTCCAGTCCCTTTAATATATAATATTTATAAAGAGCAAACTGGTTATACAAGATTTAAGGTGAATCAGTGATGCAACAATGATTTTCACAGTGATCAAGCACGTTCTGACATGCACCTGTCCCTCGTTCTCATTGGTGAATTTAACCATGCCTTATCCATGTGATGAACACAAAGTTGTCACTGTATCTGTACTGAAACCATTTGCAGTTCCCACTCAGCAAAAGGAAGAACTCGCTGATTCTACTCATTTTTACCCAATTCTCTGGATTTAGGGTAATTATAATGCACATATATTTGAATACAAATTGTTGCTTGCCAGGGGTTAAAATTACTCCAGAATGACATTAGGCACTGGTGTTTTATACCAGAGATATGTAATTCTTATGTTTAATCTTGTCTCATGCTTGTTTCTACTGATAGAAGAGAATACGCTGTATTTTGCAAAGTTAGTTAAGTGAACAATTTGTTGCTTGTTGTCCACATTACGTATAAAATGAGAACAACCACGTGTTGTCATCCTGGGTGTGGCAGCTGCTTCCAATTTCGCCTTTTTTATATAAACTTTCTATAAAATATTGTTTTATGAACTGGTGTACTAACTTAAAGGGATGTAAAACCCAAACAATGTATTTTGTGATTTAGACATAGGATACGATTTTAAAATGTTTCCAATTTACTTCTAGGGGCCGATTTATTATAGTGCGAGCGGACATGATGCAATGTAGGGTATCATGTCCGCCCCACATCGATAAATGCTGGCAGCATACCCTGTCGGCATTTATCATTGCACCAGCAGTTTTGTGAACTACTTGTGCAATGCCACCCACTGCAGATTCGCAGCCAATCGGCCGCTAACAGGGAGTGTCAATCAGCCTGATTGTATAGGATCGGGTGGATTGATGACCGCAGCCTCAGAGCAGACGGACCAGTTATGGAGCAGAGGTAATTAGATCACTGCTTCATAACTGCTGTTTCTGGCGAGCCTGATGATTCGGCCCCCTATTTTCAAATTTGCTTCATTCCAGTGGTATTCTTTGTTGAAGAGATACCTAGGTAGGTGTCTGGAGCACTACATGACAGGAAATAGTGCTGCTATCTAGTGCTCTTGCAAAAAAGCTCTAGACACGTGCACGCTCCTGAGCTCATGTTCCTGCTTCTAAAAAAAAATACCAAGAGAACGAAGAAAATTTGATAATAGGAGTAAATTATAAAGTTTTTTTTTTTTTTTTAAATTGCATGCTTTATCTGAATCATAAAATATTGTTTTGGGGCTCTTATCCCTTTAAGGACTCTTTGGAGGTGTTTGTTACTTTGTGTGCCTTTATTGCAATCAATAATCGAAGGTAACTGGTGGTTACCTTTTAGTTCACCGACACTCAGATAAACAAAAGTTAACTTTCTGACTATTAGGTGCTTGTTTAATTAATAATTAATAGCTACAATACTTTGGGGAATGCTATTTTTATTGTTGCATTATTAGTATTATTGCTATTATCTGATTTTGTATTGCACCAACAGATTATGCTGAGCTATACAGGAGTTACAAGACAGGGAAGGCAGACTGGGAAAAAATAATTACAGTATCCTGCTCCCTAATTTGTATCTAGCCCATAACATATACTAAAATATAGTGTATTAGCATGTTTACAATATTGTTTTAGATTTCTTCATTCGCTGTGTCTATTCAGATGTAAACAAGGCCATGCACTAATAAACCAGGGTATCATAAAGCAGGGTTAGGGTTTTGGATCCTACAAGATACACTTCAGCGTTGTGATTAGTAGAAAAAATATAACATTTTCAAATTTAAAGGGACGTGAAACCCAAATATTTTCTTTCATGATTTAGGTAGAACATACAATTTTAAACAACTTTCCAGTTTGCTTCTATTATCAAATTTGCTTCATTTTCTTGGTATAATTTGTTGAAGGAGCAGCAATGCACTACTGGTTCCTAATTGAACACATGGGTGAGCCAATGACAATCAGTATACTGTATATATATATGCAGCCACCAATCAGCAGCTAGAACCAACCTAGGTTCTTTGCTGCTCCTGAGCTCACCTAGTTAAACCTTTCAGCAAAAGATAACAAGAGAAGGAAGCAAATTAAATAATAGAAGTAAATTGAGACAAAAAAGGAAGTTTGCATAGAAATATTACTTTTGTACTTACTCACATGGTTTTATGAGGGTACATGCGGATCATGCGTGTCCCCAGTCACATGTTGGTTTTCTATCTGCCCCTTACACACAAAAAAGAAGGGTTGTGCTTACCCTTGTATTATAAAAGAGTAGTTTATTTAAATGTTTCACATCATGCTGCATTTCCTGCACAGTATGTATCCTCATTAGACACTTCATTTACACTGAAGTAGTAAATAAATAAACAAAAAAATATCCACATAACGAAATTTGCACTGAAGTAGCAAATAAATAAACAAATAGCCACATAATGAAAAACTGTAAATTTAATTCACGGTTACAGTTTTGTGCTATGTAGATTTTTCTTTTTAGATTTGAAGTAAAAAAAAAAACTCAGAGGCTATAAGGAAAAAAAATGTGTATCTAGACTATAAGGGAAAAGTATGTCCGTTTCCAGATGATACAAACATTTAAATAGAGTAGATGTTCCAGGGAGTAGACAAAATGAGAAGTGATATACAACTATTAGAGGATTGGACAAATGAGTGGGATCTAAAGTTTAGCACTGCGAAATGTAAAATTTAACATTTGCATTTTTCTTCCCTAAATGAATATTAGAGACTCAATGATACTTTACTGAATGTTACAATTGAGGAACGGGATTTAGGGATTATTATTTCAGATGATTTTAAATTTAGTAAACACTATTGTATTGCAGTGAGTAAGGCCAGCAGAATGCTTGATAGTTTTGGTAGAGGTATTTGCAGAAGAAATGGTAAGGTTCTTATGCCACTTTCCAGATCATTAGTTAGGCCTCATCTTGAGTATTTTGTGCAGATCTGGAGGCCATGGGGGTAGTTATCAAGCCGTCTACTTTACCTGCCTTCGCCGGTTCAATACGCCCGCCTAAGCTCGCCTACCGTCGCCGCCGCGGACCTGAATACGTTTGCCTAAGTTATCAATAAAGCTGTCAAAAAGCCGCGCACCAAGTACGGGGCGATGAGCAGCGGACTGTGATAGTTATCACTCATCCGATCTCGCTGCTCTTTGGCTTTTTTACAGCTTTATTGCTAGCCTGTCACTAAACACCCACACTAACTACACTGTTCTACCCCCTATACCGGCGCCCCCGGAGCCCCCCGCAACTCAATAAAGTTATTAACCCCTAAACCGCCGCTCCTAGACCCCGCTGCAACTCTTATAAATGTATTAACCCCTAAACCGCCGCTCCCGGACCCCGCTGCCACCTACATTATACCTAGTAACCCCTATCCTGCCCCCCCCCCCCCATACCGCTGCCCTCTATAATAAAGTTATTAACCCCTATCCTGCGGATCCCGGACCTCGCCGCAACTAAATAAATAGTTTAACCCCTAAACCGCCGCTCCCGGACCCCGCCGCAACCTATATTAAATTTATTAACCCCTAATCTGCTCCCCCTACACCGTCGCCACCTATAATAAATTTATTAACCCCTATCCTGCCCCCCCTACACCGCCGCCACTGTAATAAAATTATTAACCCCTAAACCTAAGTCTAACACTAACCCTAACACCCCCCTAACTTAAATATTAATTAAATAAATCTAAATAATATTTCTCTTATTAACTAAATTAATCCTATTTAAAACTAAATACTTACCTTTAAAATAAACCCTAATATAGCTACAATATAAATAATAATTATATTGTAGCTATCTTAGGATTTATTTTTATTTTACAGGCAAATTTCAATTTATTTTAACTAGGGACAATAGCTATTAAATAGTTAATAACTATTTAATAGCTACCTAGTTAAAATAAAGAGAAATTAACCTGTAAAATAAAAACTAACCTAAGTTACAATTACACCTAACACTACACTATACTTTAATAAATTATTTCTATTTAAAACTAAATACTTACCTGTAAAATAAACCCTAAGATAGCTACAATATAATTAATAATTACATTGTAGCTATTTTAGGATTTATATTTATTTTACAGGTAACTTTGTATTTATTTTAGCTAGTTAGAATAGTTATTAAATAGTTATTAACTATTTAATAACTACCTAGCTAAAAGAAATACAAAATTACCTGTAAAATAAATCCTAACCTAAGTTACAATTATTCCTAACACTACACTATCATTAAATTAATTAAATAAATTACCTACAAATAACTACAATTAAATACAATTAAATAAACTAACTAAATTACAAAAGTTTTATTACAGTGGCGGCAGTGTAGTGGGGGGCAGGATAGGGGTTAATAAATGTATTATAGGTGGCGACGGTGTAGGGAGGGCAGATTAGGGGTTAATAAGTTTAATATAGGTTGCGGCGGGGTCCGGGAGCGGCGGTTTAGGGGTTAAACTATTTATTTAGTTGCAGCGAGGTCCAGGATCGGCAGGATAGGGGTTAATAACTTTATTATAGGTGGCGACGGTATAGGGGGGCAGGATAGGGGTTAATAGGTATCATGTAGGTGGCGGCGGGGTCTGGGAGCGGCGGTTTAGGGGTTAATACATATATTATAGTTGCGGCGGGGACCAGGAGCGGCGGTTTAGGGGTTAACATATTTATTATAGCTTGCGGTGGGCTCCGGGAGCGGCGATTTAGGGGTTAATCAGTTTATTATAGTGGCGGTGGGCTCCGGGAACGGCGGTTTAGGGGGTAAACACTTTATTTAGTTGCGGCGGTGTAGGGGGGGCAGATTAGGGGTGTTTAGACTCGGGGTACATGTTAGGGTGTTAGGTGTAGACATCTCCCATAGGAATCAATGGGATGTCTGGCAGCAGCGAACATGAACTTTCGCTATGGTCAGACTCCCATTGATTCCTTTGGGATCCCCCGCCTCCAGGGCGGCGTATTGAGAACCAGGTACGCTGGGCCCGAAAAGTGCCGAGCGTACCTGCTAGTTTTTTGATAACTAGCAAAAGTAGTCAGATTGTGCCGCACTGCGCGGAACATCTGTAGTGACGTAAGCATCGATCTGTGTCGGACTGAGGCCGGCGGATCGAAGCTTACGTCACAAAATTCTACTTTTGCCGGTATCTAGGGCTTGATAACTAAGGCGAATCAGCCTCGCCTTAGGAATTCCAGCGTATTTGAAGTTGACGGCTTGATAACTACCCCCCAAGGTCTCAATGACCTAAATATGTATAGCTTAGAGAAGAGATGGGAAAGAGGTTATATGATAGCAACTTTCAAGTATATTAATGGGTTTAGTTAAGATGAGGCTGTGAGTATTTTACATAAATAGAAAAATCAAGAACAATGGGTCACGATCTCAAGCTGAAGAGTAGTATATTCAGGAATAATTTGCAGAAGCATTTCTTTACAAAAAGGGTGATTGATTCATGGAATAAACTTCCTCAAGAGGTAGTAATGAAAAACAAGTTGGGGGACTTTAAGAATGCCTGGGATAAGCATAAAGCTATCCTATGAACTAGATAAGTTTCTACTTTTAGGAAATATCGGGCAGACTTGCTGGCCTATGGATCTTATCTGCCATCAAAATCTATGCTTCTATAGATACATATAAAAGTAGGGCCCTGACTTACTGGGCACCCAATAACAGGTTATGTAACCTAAAGGTATATCAAACAGTGCTCCTTTAGTAAAAACAAATATGTTAAATCAAAGTAAACCTAAAAATAAACAGATTGTGTAAAACAAAAAATAAAATAAAAATACAGCAAGTAACTTACTTGCACCTAGATTTAGAGTTCTGCATTAGCCTTAAAAAGCAGTGTTAAGGTGTCCTAACGCTGCTTTTTAACGCCCACTGGTATTACGAGTTTGGCAGCTACAGGTGTACCGCTCACTTTTCTTCCGCGACTTTTGGCTACCACAAATCCCCTTACGTCAATTGCGTATCCTATCTTTTCTATGGGATTTGCCTAAAGCCGGTATTACGAGTCTTGAAAGAAGTGAGCGGTACAGCCTCTACCTCCAAGACTCCTACCGCATAAAAAAGTCAGTAGTTAAGAGTTTTATGGGCTAACGCCGGAACATAAAGCTCTTAACTACAGTGCTACAAATTACACTAACACCCATAAACTACCTATGAACCCCTAAACCGAGGCCCCCCCACATCGCAAACCCTATTATAAAATTATTTAACCCCTAATCTGCCGACCGGACACCACCACCACCTACATTATAGCTATGAACCCCTAATCTGCTGCCCCTAACATCGCAGACACCTATATTATATTTATTAACCCCTAATCTGCCCCCCCCTAATGTCACCGCCACCTACCTACACTTATTAACCCCTAATCTGCCGACCGGACATCGCCGCCACTATAATAAATGTATTAACCCCTAAACCGTTGCACTCACGCCTCGCAAACACTATAATAAATTTTATTAACCCTTATTTGCCCTCCCTAACATCACCGCCACCTACCTACAATTATTAACCCCTAATCTCCAGCCCCCAACGTCACTGCTACTATAATAAAGTTATTAACCCCTAAACCTAAGTCTAACCCTAACCCTAACACCCCCCTAAGTTAAATATAATTTAAATAAAACGAAATAAATTTACTATAATTAAATAAATGATTCCTATTTAAAACTAAATACTTACCTATAAAATAAACCCTAATATAGCTACAATATAACTAATAGTTGCATTGTATCTATTTTAGGAATTATATTTATTTTACAGGCAACTTTGTATTTATTTTAACTAGGTACAATAGCTATTAAATAGTTAATAACTATTTAATAGCTACCTAGTTAAAATAATTACAAAATTACCTGTAAAATAAATCCTAACCTAAGTTACAAATACAACTAACACTACACTATCAATAAATTAATTAAATAAATTAACTACAATTATCTAAACTAAAATACAATTAAATATACTAAACTATAGTACAAAAAAAACAGACACTAAATTACAAAAAATAAAAAAATATTACAAGAATTTTAATCTAATTACACCTAATCTAAGCCCCCTAATAAAATAAAAAAGCCCCCCAAAATAATAAAATTCAATCTGATTGGCTGATAGCATCAACCAATCGGATTTTTCCTACCTTAATTCCGATTGGCTGATAGAATCCTATCAGCCAATCAGAATTTGAGGGACGCCATCTTGGATGACGTCATTTAAAGGAACCTTCATTCAGTGTTAGTCGTTGTCAGAAGAGGATGCTCCGCGTCGGATGTCTTGAAGATGGACCCGCTCTGCGCCGGATGAAGATAGAAGATGCCGCCTGGATGAAGACTTCTGCTGGATGGAGGACCTCTTCTGCCCAGATTGGATGAAGACTTGTGCCGGTCTGGATGTCCTCTTCTGTCCCATCGGTGCCCGGCTGGCTGAAGACGGCTCAAGGTAGGGTGATCTTCAATGGGGTAGTGTTAGGTTTTTTTTAAGGGGGGATCGGGTGGGTTTTAGAGTAGGGGTGTGTGGGTGGTGGGTTGTAATGTTGAGGGGGGGTCTTGTATTTTTTTTTACAGGTAAAAGAGCTGATAACTTTGGGGCAATGCCCCGCAAAAAAGCCCTTTTAAGGGCTGGTAAAAGAGCTGATTACTTTTGTAATTTAGTATAGGGTAGGGAATTTTATTATTTTGGGGGGCTTTTTTATTTTATTAGGGGGCTTAGATTAGGTGTAATTAGATTTAAAAAAAGTTAAATTTTTTGTAATTTAGTGTTTGTTTGTTTTTGTACTCTAGTTTAGTTTATTTAAT
This sequence comes from Bombina bombina, assembly GCF_027579735.1. Lineage (NCBI taxonomy): Eukaryota > Metazoa > Chordata > Amphibia > Anura > Bombinatoridae > Bombina > Bombina bombina. The sequence goes on along the minus strand of NC_069502.1, from coordinate 481,969,844 downwards.
TGTATTTTAGTTTAGATAATTGTAGTTAATTTATTTAATTAATTTATTGATAGTGTAGTGTTAGGTGTATTTGTAACTTAGGTTAGGATTTATTTTACAGGTGATTTTGTAATTATTTTAACTAGGTAGGTATTAAATAGTTATTAACTATTTAATAGCTATTGTACCTAGTTAAAATAAATACAAAGTTGCCTGTAAAATAAATATAAATCCTAAAATAGCTACAATGTAATTATTAGTTATATTGTAGCTATATTAGGGTTTATTTTACAGGTAAGTATTTAGTTTTAAATAGGAATAATTTAATTAGTTATAGTAAATTTATTTAGATTTATTTAAATTATATTTAAGTTAGGGGGGTGTTAGGGTTAGACTTAGGTTTAGGGGTTAATAACTTTATTATAGTAGCGGCAATGTTGGGGCTGGAGATTAGGGGTTAATAATTGTAGGTAGGTGGCGGTGATGTTAGGGAGGGCAGATTAGGGGAGTGCGGCGGTTTAGGGGTTAATATATTTATTATAGTGGCGGCAATGTCCGGTCGGCAGATTAGGGGTTAATAAGTGTAGGTAGGTGGCGGCGACGTTGGGGGGGACAGATTAGGGGTTAATAAATATAATATAGGTGTCAGCGATGTTAGGGACAGCAGATTAGGGGTTCATAGCTATAATGTAGGTGGCGGCGGTGTCCGGAGCGGCAGATTAGGGGTTAATAATATAATGTAGGTGTCAGCGATAGCGGGGGCGGCAGATTAGGGGTTAATAAGTGTAAGGTTAGGGGTGTTTAGACTCGGGGTTCATGTTAGGGTGTAAGGTGTAGACTTAGAAAGTGTTTCCCCATAGGAAATAATGGGGCTGCGTTAGGAGCTGAACGCTGCTTTTTTGCAGCTGTTAGTTTTTTTTTCAGCCAGCTCAGCCCTATTGTATCCTATGGGGAAATCGTGCACAAGCACGTTTTTCCAGCTTACCGCTACCGTAGGCAACGCTGGTATTGAGGGTTGAAGTGGAGCTAAATTTGGCTTAACGCTCACTTTTCTGAGGCTAACGCAGCCATTCAGAAAACTCGTAATACCAGCATTGTCTTAAGGGTGCGCTGGAAAAAAAAGGCTTGTTAGCACCGCACGGCTCTACCGACAAAACTCTAAATCTAGGCGTTGGTTTCTTGCATAGTGAAGAATTGCACAATTTCACAGTGTAGCCACTGCCCTCAGGGAAATAAGAGAGCTGAAATGTTGGCAACTTAGATTGCATTCATCAAAAAAAAGTGAACAAGAGGGAGCGCTCTTACAAGTATATATATATATCTATATGTATATTATTGTGTATTGATATTATTATTATTAATACACTTTTGTACTAATATTATTGGCAAGTAGCAGGTAAAAAACGCTAGATATTAGAGATACATAAACAACAAAAAGAGTCCAAGGGGTATATTTATCAAAGCGTCAACTGGGAATATGCTTGAATCCCGTGTCGTATTTGCCGCTGTAGTTATGAAAGCGTCAAGATCGGCAAATGTTGAAATTTGTGACCTAATAAACGATCCCCCAATCTCAATCTGACGCAGATCGATGTTAGCGTCATTACAGATGTTTTGAATTCAGATTCGACTCAATTTGACTCTTTTCCCAATTTATCAAACATTTAACAGGTATGCTTGCGTGTATTCCGACGCAGCGTACCTAGTTTTCAATCCACCACCCTTAATTTGTTACATTGTGTATTATATTTTGAAAGTATGTATATGTGAAATTAGTATTAAAGATAAACATTCATGCTGACATTAGGACACACAGGCCTAGATTTGGAGTTTGGCGGTAGCCGTGAAAACCAGAGTTAGAGGCTCCTAACGCTGGTTTTAGGCTACCTCCGGTATTTGGAGTCAGTCAAAAAAGGGTCTAACGCTCATTTTTCAGCCGCGACTTTTCCATACCGCAGATCCCCTTACGTCAATTGCGTATCCTATCTTTTCAATGGGATCTTTCTAACTCCGGTATTTAGAGTCGTGTCTGAAGTGAGCGTTAGAATTCTAACGACAAAACTCCAGCCGCAGAAAAAAGTCAGTAGTTAAGAGCTTTATGGGCTAACGCCGGTTCATAAAGCTCTTAACTACTGTACTCTAAAGTACACTAACACCCATAAACTACATATGTACCCCTAAACCGAGGTCCCCCCACATCGCCGCCACTCGATTAAATTTTTTTAACCCCTAATCTGCCGACCGCCACCTATGTTATACTTATGTACCCCTAATCTGCTGCCCCTAACACCGCCGATCCCTGTATTATATTTATTAACCCCTAACCTGCCCCCCACAAAGTCGCCGCCAGCTACCTACAATAATTAACCCCTAATCTGCCGACCGCAAAGCGCCGCCACCTACATTATAGCTATGTACCCCTAATCTGCTGCCCCTAACACCGCCGACCCCTATATTATATTTATTAACCCCTAATCTGCCGCCCTCAACGTCGCCTCCACCTGCCTACACTTATTAAGCCCTAATCTGCCAAGCAGACCGCACCGCTATTATTATAAAGTTATTAACCCCTAATCCGCCTCACTAACCCTATAATAAATAGTATTAACCCCTAATCTGCCCTCCCTAACATCGCCGACACCTAACTTCAATTATTAACCCCTAATCTGCCGACCGGAGCTCACCGCTATTCTAATAAATGTATTAACCCCTAAAGCTAAGTCTAACCCTAACACTAACACCCCCCTAAGTTAAATATAATTTTAATCTAACGAAATTAATTAACTCTTATTAAATAAATTATTCCTATTTAAAGCTAAATACTTACCTGTAAAATAAATCCTAATATAGCTACAATATAAATTATAATTACATTGTAGCTATTTTAGGATTAATATTTATTTTACAGGCAACTTTGTAATTATTTTAACCATGTACAATAGCTATTAAATAGTTAAGAACTATTTAATAGTTACCTAGTTAAAATAATAACAAAATTACCTGTAAAATAAATCCTAACCTAAGTTACAATTAAACCTAACACTATACTATCATTAAATTAATTAAATAAAATACCTACAATTACCTACAATTAAACCTAACACTACACTATCAATAAATTAATTAAATACAATATGTACAAATAACTACAATGAAATAAACTAACTAAAGTACAAAAAAGAAAAAAGAACTAAGTTACAAAAAATAAAAAAATATTTACAAACATAAGAAAAATATTACAACAATTTTAAACTAATTACACCTACTCTAAGCCCCCTAATAAAATAACAAAGACCCCCAAAATAAAAAATGCCCTACCCTATTCTAAATTACTAAAGTTCAAAGCTCTTTTACCTTACCAGCCCTGAACAGGGCCCTTTGCGGGGCATGCCCCAAGAAGTTCAGCTCTTTTGCCTGTAAAAAAAAACATACAATACCCCCCCCCAACATTACAACCCACCACCCACATACCCCTAATCTAACCCAAACCCCCCTTAAATAAACCTAACACTAAGCCCCTGAAGATCTTCCTACCTTATCTTCACCATACCAGGTTCACCGATCCGTCCTGAAGAGCTCCTCCGATGTCCTGATCCAAGCCCAAGCGGGGGGCTGAAGAGGTCCATGATCCGGCTGAAGTCTTCATCCAAGCGGGAGCTGAAGAGGTCCATGATCCGTATGAAGTCTTCATCCAAGCGGGAGCTGAAGAGGTCCATGATCCGGATGAAGTCTTCTATCAACGGCATCTTCAATCTTCTTTCTTCGGGAGCCATCATCTTCCATCCGACGCGGAACATCCTCTTCTCCCGACGCCTACTAGCCGAATGACGGTTCCTTTAAGGGACGTCATCCAAGATGGCGTCCCTCGAATTCCAATTGGCTGATAGGATTCTATCAGCCAATCGGAATTAAGGTAGGAATATTCTGATTGGCTGATGGAATCAGCCAATCAGAATCAAGTTCAATCCGATTGGCTGATCCAATCAGCCAATCAGATTGAGCTCGCATTCTATTGGCTGTTCCGATCAGCCAATAGAATGCGAGCTCAATCTGATTGGCTGATTGGATCAGCCAATCGGATTGATCTTGATTCTGATTGGCTGATTCCATAGAACCTACCTGATTCTATCAGCCAATCGGAATTCGAGGGACGCCATCTTGGATGACGTCCCTTAAAGGAACCGTCATTCGGCTAGTAGGCGTCGGGAGAAGAGGATGTTCCGCGTTGGATGGAAGATGATGGCTCCCGAAGAAAGAAGATTGAAGATGCCGTTGATAGAAGACTTCATCCGGATCATGGACCTCTTCAGCTCCCGCTTGGATGAAGACTTCAGCCGGATCATGGACCTCTTCAGCCCCCTGCTTGGGCTTGGATCAGGACATCGGAGGAGCTCTTCAGGACGGATCGGTGAACCTGGTATGGTGAAGATAAGGTAGGAAGATCTTCAGGGGCTTAGTGTTAGGTTTATTTAAGGGGCGTTTGGGTTAGATTAGGGGTATGTGGGTGGTGGGTTGTAATGTTGGGGGGGGTATTGTATGTTTTTTTTTACAGGCAAAAGAGCTGAACTTCTTGGGGCATGCCCCGCAAAGGGCCCTGTTCAGGGCTGGTAAGGTAAAAGAGCTTTGAACTTTAGTAATTTAGAATAGGGTAGGGCATTTTTTATTTTGGGGGTCTTTGTTATTTTATTAGGGGGCTTAGAGTAGGTGTAATTAGTTTAAAATTGTTGTAATATTTTTCTTATGTTTGTAAATATTTTTTTATTTTTTGTAACTTAGTTCTTTTTTATTTTTTGTACTTTAGTTAGTTTATTTCATTGTAGTTATTTGTACATATTGTATTTAATTAATCTATTGATAGTGTAGTGTTAGGTTTAATTGTAGGTAATTGTAGGTATTTTATTTAATTAATTTAATGATAGTATAGTGTTAGGTTTAATTGTAACTTAGGTTAGGATTTATTTTACAGGTAATTTTGTTATTATTTTAACTAGGTAACTATTAAATAGTTCTTAACTATTTAATAGCTATTGTACCTGGTTAAAATAATTACAAAGTTGCCTGTTAAATAAATATTAATCCTAAAATAGCTACAATGTAATTATAATTTATATTGTAGCTATATTAGGATTTATTTTACAGGTAAGTATTTAGCTTTAAATAGGAATAATTTATTTAATAAGAGTTAATCAATTTCGTTAGATTAAAATTATATTTAATTTAGGGGGGTGTTAGTGTTAGGGTTAGACTTAGCTTTAGGGGTTAATACATTTATTAGAATAGCGGTGAGCTCCGGTCGGCAGATTAGGGGTTAATAATTGAAGTTAGGTGTCGGCGATGTTAGGGAGGGCAGATTAGGGGTTAATACTATTTATTATATGGTTAGTGAGGCGGATTAGGGGTTAATAACTTTATTATAGTAGCGGTACGGTCCGCTCGGCAGATTAGGGGTTAATAAGTGTAGGCAGGTGGAGGCGACGTTGTGGGGGGCAGATTAGGGGTTAATAAATATAATATAGGGGTCGGCGGTGTTAGGGGCAGCAGATTAGGGGTACATAGGGATAATGTAAGTAGCGGCGGTTTACGGAGCGGCAGATTAGGGGTTAATAATAATATGCAGGGGTCAGCGATAGCGGGGGCGGCAGAATAGGGGTTAATAAGTGTAAGGTTAGGGGTGTTTAGACTCGGGGTACATGTTAGAGTGTTAGGTGCAGACGTAGGAAGTGTTTCCCCATAGCAAACAATGGGGCTGCGTTAAGAGCTGAACGCGGCTTTTTTGCAGGTGTTAGGTTTTTTTTCAGCTCAAACAGCCCCATTGTTTTCTATGGGGGAATCGTGCACGAGCATGTTTTTGAGGCTGGCCGCGTCCGTAAGCAACTCTGGTATCGAGAGTTGCAGTTGCGTTAAAAATGCTCTACGCTCCTTTTTTGAAGCCTAACGCTGACATTATATGGACTCTCAATACCAGAGTTATTTTAAAGGTGCGGCCAGAAAAAAGCCAGCGTTAGCTACGCGGGTCGTTACCGACAAAACTCTAAATCTAGCCAACAGTGTAATATGTTAGACAATGATTTCAAAATTTGAATTGATATTTGATTCAATATAATCTAAGGCCGATAGCTCAAAGGAATAGCCCACCTAACATTAAACTGTCATGATTCAGATACAGCAGAAATTAAAATCACCTCTTTACTGTCATGCTGTTTTCAGTGTATTTCTTCCTTCTCTTGAATTTCTTTTTCAGTAAGAAATGTCATCTTATATTCCAGCCCATTTTATAACACCTGTGAAGGGGTGGTTTTTAAATCTAGATTGCAATCAGGAGGGGTTACACAGGTAAAGAGAGAAAACTGGCCCAGCTCTTAAAATATCAATTGATTGCAAATAAATACATATGATACTCTGATTACATGTTATATTCGCAATTATTCCTGCTCAAAATAATAATAAATTTACACTATATACATATAGTGGTATAAATAAACACAGAGATATGAAAGACAACATTGTTTCGAACGAAAAAAGGAATTTAGGGACATGTAAATATGTTTGCAAAAGATTTCTGACATAACACACACACACATATATATATATATATATATATATATATATATACACACACAAGTATGTGCAAAGATATATGTACTAATTCTAGCATTAATAATCATTTATAAAAAAAATGAGATAAACGCATATCATAACTTCTAGAAATACAAATACACATTAATTTATGTGAAAGTGTAATATAACAGATTTTTTGGAATAACAAATAAATATAAAAATAACTTTCTATGAGATATTGTTTGTTGAGGTATAAATGTAGCTAATTTTTGGACATTAACAGATGAAAAATAAAAGATTAGCTTTAGAGAAATGGTATAAATAAAGTTGGGAAAAACCCGAATAACCACAACACGCTCATCGCACCGTACTTGACTTGCGTGTTTTTGATGTTTTTTTTTATAAGTAAGGGTATCGTATGCAGATTCGCGAGAGCGAAGTCTGGTGAGCGTATTGACGCCGGAAAATGCACTGAGATTGACGCTTTTATAAATATACCCCCAAGTGTTAACTGGAGTCCTCCAAATCACAGTTCTTTAAGCTTGGCTGCTCTCCTCCTCCCAAAAATGGATGTAGTGGTTTTGAAATGGCAAGCAAATAGAGTGGCACCTCATGTGTGTATCAGTATATTCTCAATATTCGCGCATAGCAGGCGTTGAAAAGGTACTCACATTTATATAGAGCCCCCTTGTGTGCTGGTAGTGGCAGGCTGATAGATTAGGGCGTATCAGCTCACCATCTCCCGGTATCAGGAACAGTCAACAGTGTGTCCAAATCACCAGAGGTATCATGCAGGCTAGCTAGGACAAGGAAAAGTCTCCCAAAAAGGGCTGGTAACACCAAAGTTACCAAGAGCTGTATATGAGATAAATTTACCAAACTTTTATTTCTGTATTCTTCCTGCAGCACAAGTTGCAGCTCTCAGTACTTTAACCGTTAGAGAAGTGGGGGCTGTGACACTCAATATGGCCCTACATTTGATGGCTATATAAAACATAACATAGGGCTCAATTTTATTCGAGTTGCAAAGATCATCAACCTGTTTCTCTACATTTCATAAACTGAAATAGATTTTAAACAAATATATATGTGTGTATGTGAATATGCAACCCATAACTTGTAGTATTTTGGACTCATAGGACACATAATATTTCTTAGTGAACCTCTAACTTAAATTTATGTAAACCCGCAGTTAATAACTGATATGTGAAAGCTGCCATTTTATGGATCTATGGAACACAGAGGTTCTACACTAGTATTTACTAAACATTACAGGGGGTGTTATGGATATCTGGAACAAACAGATCTTGTTGTGGGCATGACAGTATAAGGCAGTGTTTCCCAACTGCGGTCCTCAAGTTCCCCCAACAGGCGTGGTTTTCATTATAGCTGAACCAGTGCACAGGTGAAGTAATCAGCTGATCAGTAACCATGGTTACTAACCTGCTCTCATCCATCAGCTGATTATTTCACCTAGTTCAGCTATAATGAAAACCAGGACTGTTGGGGGTACTTGAGGACCGCGGGTTGTGAAACACTGGTATAAGGCATTAAAATAAACTATCACTAATCCTGTTATCTGGAATTTATGTGGAGTTCAGTATCATAATAGATAGTGAGTTTTGATACAATGTCATGAAAGTTAAAATTAAACTGTCATGATAGAACATATCATTATACTTCTATTATGAAATGCACTTTGTTCTCCTGGTATCCTTTGTTGAAAGCTCAGGAGCAACAATGCAATCCCTCATTATAAATTTACACGGGACCTGGGTTTTATGCAATACTGACATGCTCTGTGACTATATATGGTTTGGTAGCCTCTCTCCAGGGTTTAGAACTTAAGATCAAGATTTCAGGGGACATCTGTTTCAGTTATAATTAGCGCTAATTATCATCATAGAACTTTGCCTAACAAACATTTTAAACAACTTCATTGCGGAAATCAATTTGTTTTAATTAAAGGAACAACATAACATTTATTTATTTTTCAACAAACATCTGTTTGATTGTTTTTTATATCCTAGTACATATTTGAAATGCCCTCTTTTAGATGGATTAATATTGACTTTCATATCCCTTATGAAATGATGATAAATCACTTTGGGGCATATTAACTAATGAATAATAATAAATAACATGATGAACAAATAATAACTGTTGTTTAACATTTAATAAAGTTTAGTTAGCCATTAAACAGAGTAAAAACTAATACAAGAAATCCTGGAACACTAATGACGCTTTTCTTAAAATATAACAGAAATGTGTTTTTCTGTTTCTCTATTGATAAACAATATAATTAGACACTCAGAGCTCACTTTCCCTGCACAATGTCACAGAGAATTGTACCAGTCTTGTATTTATGAGGTAGTGCTTACTCACTAGGTGATGATATTATTTGTTACATTGATAGACTGATTTGTTTTTCATAGAACATAATCATCATGGCTGAGAAACCCAAACTTCACTACTTCAAAGGGAGAGGCAGAATGGAGAGCATCCGATGGCTGCTAGCTGCAAGTGGTGTTGAGGTTTGTGCCGGAACAAGATATAAAGTAGCTGATGATATTTACCTCTTCTATGACTATATATTCAGTTTACATGAACATTTTTGCTTTAATTTACAAACTTACATCATTTAATTTACTCAGCATTCTGTTTATATTTAGTATAAAGAAACAATTGAATTGGAGCTATCCCTCAAAACATACAAAAGCAAGGAAATGCCTCAGGTTATGAGTTAACGGTTCTAATTACAACAAAAACCATCATGGCCAAAACTGCTGTATTCTATCTCTGCATATGTTATGTGTTTAGTTTTGGGTGTAAAAATTCTCCACTTCCCTGCTCTTTTTTATTCTAAATGAGACTAAATACAAAAAATATTTTATTTTATTTAATAACAGTCAAGGCCATTTGTAATGTTGTTTATAGGACTAGACCACAAAATGACTACTATTTAATTTACATGGCATTAAATAATTAAGTAGCTGTACTGTATTACAAATCTCTAATTTAGATATGGAGTATAATGTCCTCTATGCTTTTCAAGAGGCAGGTTTTGAGGATATTTCTTCGCTGGTTTATTCATGTTCAGTTTAATGTGATTGTGTTTAGGGAGGAGACTAGCAGTAAGGGCCGGCTCAACCATGGGACCAAGTGGGTCCAACAGACCCAGGCAGCTCTTGCCAAGGGGCAGCACTTCAGTGACTGAGTCAGTCACTTTTAGACCCAGACCACTCCTATGCTGTCCTTTGTCTCTGTGCGGGAAGTCAAAGGCTCCCAGCAGCATAACCTCATCATGCAAAAAGATACAGAACCGGTCACGACAACATTCAAGATGGGACAAGTGCATCTCTTCCCTAACTACCTTATCACGTATTGTACAATTGTGCATAGACATTGGTTACTTGCAGGTAGGTAGGCTTAGTAATGTTAGCGGCCAGTCTAGTAGGTTGATATGCTGACCAGTAATATTACTACTGGGGGCGTCATTTAATTTATGGTAATCAGAGTGCACTGCAGGCGTTCAGGGGTTAAATAGTTAATGGAGTCTATTGTGTGGGGTGCTGTTTTTAGAGTTAATTGGGAGTCTTATATGGCAGTCACTAACAGTTTATAATGTTTATTAGTCTAAGGCAGTGTGCAAGGAGCATTCTAGTGGTGAGTGTAAATCAGCTTAGGATAACTGTAGTGGGGTTGCTGGGAGTGAGGGTCATTTTGAAAATATCCACTTTTCCGTACTTGACAGCTTTGGACTTAAGTAGCGTTTTGGAGCTTTCCTATTATGGGGTATTTAATTAATGTCTCGTAGAGACAATTAAGGGCCAGTTTACGAGTGGCACACTAACAGTTGCGCACAAGCGTAAAGGGCTTTATTTCAGGTATTTGTGCATGTCAGGTGTAGTGCTCGTATTACAAGTTGAAAGTAAATGAGAACGCATGAGCGCAATCGTGATTTACACGAGAATGATTAAATGTGACTTCAGAGCTCTGGTTAACTGTTTCGCCAAAAAAAAGTGTCACAAAATACAGCAAAAATACATTAAAAAGTACAGTTACACTCACAATAACACTATCTAATAAAAATGATTTAAAACAAACTGCACAAAAAAGTTATAAGCTCAAAGATATGAGTTCTCAGATGGTAGGGAAAAAAAGGTAAAGGGCTTTAACATAGAGATATATACATATACATGTCTAAATATGCATATGCATGCATATACAACCCCAATTCCAAAAAAGTTGGGACAGTATGGGAAATGCAAAAAAACAAACAAAAAGAGTCATTTGAAAATTCAATTCACCCTGCACTATATTGAAAACAAATTATTAACACATTATTTGATGTTTAACTTTGTGAATTTAATGTATTTTTGAAAATATACTCTAATTTCAAATCTAATGACTGCAACACACTCCAAAAAAGTTGGAAAGGGGGAAATTTAGGACTAATAGCGATGTGAGAAGTTGAAATAAACAGGGGATGTGAAAAAGGTGAGGCAATCGTGTAATAATAGACTAGGCCTTTTTTTGGAGGCTCCTTATAAACTATGATTCATGTATATCAGGGGTCCTCAAACTTTTTAGACAGGGGGCTGGTTCACTGTCCCTCAGGCTGTTGGGGGGGCCGGACTATAGTTTGAAAAAAATATGAACAAATTCCTATGCACACTGCACATATCTTATTTGTAGTGCAAAAAACAATAAAAAAACAATACAGTATTGAAAATTAAGAACAATTTTAATCAACATAAACTTAATAGTATTTCAATGGGAAGTATGGGCCTGCTTTTGGCTAATGAGATGGTCAATGTCCAGTTCCATATTTGTAACTGCTAGTCGTAACAAGTGATGCAAGTGACAAATATGGAACCGTAACAAGTGCAAGAACATTTAGAGAGAGAGACCCGGTCCCCCTAAGCCGGATCACAGTTGAGTTAACAAGTGAGCACATGTATATGTATACCTATGTACAGTGGCAGACCTAAGCAACTAAAGGTCCTTGTACAAGATCCCCGACCTCACACCTCCAACACATCCCTGCATCTCCAATGCACCCCCGCACCTCTAATGCACCGCCACACCTCTAAAACAACACCACACCTCTAACGTACCCACACTCCTCTAACGCACCCCCCGCACCTCTAACGCACCCCCGTTCCATAGCAACCGCCCCTCCCTACCTCCAAAGCATTCCCCCACTTCCGTAGCACCCCCACAGCACTCCCCCTTACCTTCAGCACCCCCATACCTCCAAAGCACCTCCACCTCCTGCACCCCCACAGGTGAACCTGTGAAAAAGAATGTTACTTTTCTGGTCAAAGTCCTTGGGGATGCGTAGGTTGTGCAAAGCTCCCGTTGCCAGTCTCCTCCTCGGCTCCACACTGTTTACACACGGCATGTGTGCTGACGCCTTCTTCTTATCCTCTGCACAGCAGCAGAGGATTCCAGATGCTGGCCGATTCAGTGATTTGGTGCAAATGTGGTATATTACTAGCCAGGTCACTTACCCGACCCTCCTTGTTTCTGCTCTGCATGATGGACGGGCCGGGTAAATGACCTTGATGGGCTGTATCCAGCCCGTGGGCTGTAGTTTGAGGACGCCTGATGTATATGAATGGGGGGGGGGGGGAGTGCTAATGGCATGGGTAACTTGCACCACTGTGAGGGCACCATTAATGCAGAAAAATATGTATACATTTTGGTGCAACATATGCTGCCATCCAGACATCGTCTTTTCCAGGGACATCCCTGCATTTTGCAGTAGGACAACGCCAAATCACATTCTGCACGGATTAGAAGCGCATGGTTGTGTAAGCAGAGAGTGCGGGTGCTAGCATGGCCTGCCTGCAGCCCTGACCTGTCTCTGATTGAGAATGCGTGGCGCATTATAAAGTGCAATATAAGGCAACAAAGGCCCCGTACAGTTGTGCAGCTAAACACATGCGTAATGGATGAATGCAGGGCCGCCATCAGGGGGTGACAGGGGTGACTCCTGTCAGGGGCCCAATGAGCCAGGGGGGCCCCATGATGCAAGAACTAAAAAAAAATTTTTTTTTTACATTTTGGCAGCCACCAGTGGGTACTATAGCAGAGTGCTAATTGAGCATGGGAAATGTTATTACAAGGAGTAAAGTATTAGCATTTGAGAGGATTTCTTAGTGTGCACTAAACCACTATGCTCAGTGTGAGACAGACTTGGCACTTTGTATAGTGTGTGCCTGAATCAGACGGCAGATCACTTTCATTTGAAGAGGAGGTAGGACTTACTTAGCAAATGTTTTTTATTTCTTTGTGCAATTTTGGATTGTAACTTCAGTGTGGTAGTAGTTGTATGGTGGGGCTAGGAGTCCATAAAAACAAATTTTTTAGCAGCAGTGTATTTATGATTATTTGACAATGCTGTAGAAATTCTATATTTAAAACCATGCAGAAATGTTTCCTCATCAATACACAAATGGTAGATGCCCTTTTGGCAGATATGCATTTTATATATATATATATATATATATATATATATATATATATATATATATATATATATATATATTACATTCCAGTTTACTGCCCCTTTATGCAAGGACTTTCCAGATGCAAGGAGGCATTTTATCTAAGATTTTTACATCTGCATAAAATTTTATACTCTCAGACTAAGATTGCTCAGTGTTTGAAATGAGACAGGTTAACTTAAAACTGTTCAGTTTACACTACAGCTGACTTAGTTTTGAAATACATACCAACAAGCCTAAATCCTGCATTTAACCAGATCTAATGGTATGAGTACCACAGCTTATGGTCCCACCAAGACCATATAGAGTACAGCATTTTCAAAATCCATAAGTACAGCTGACAGATGGGAAAATGTGTACACTATATTTGAAGTGGTGCTCTTGGTTGGGGAAAATGGGAAAAAAACAAACAAACATATGTCAACCTTTTAAAGGTACTTTTCTTCATCTAGCCATCTACCCAGCTCATTAATGTACAATTTTGAATTCACAGAATTATTTTTGTTTGCACATTTACAAATATGATTCTTTAAAAAGTGATCTCTTAATTTCTGCATTTTTTTTTATCATGCATGTCACACACTGTTGATTTAGGGGATGCAAGGTGCATAAATGTTTCCTCCTGTGAGTGTTTCTGTGGGTGTATGTGTTTATGCCTTTGTGCTTTGGTTTGTGTCTCTATGTGTATGTATTTTTTATCTGTGGGTCTCTCTGTGAGGGTGGGTGTTACCGTGTGTATGTCTTTGTGCATTTTCTGTGGATGTCTGTGAGGGTGTGTGCATATGTCTTTGAGTTTTTTTCTATGGGTGTTTCTGTGAGGGTGTTTGCGTGTATGTATGTATGTATGTATGTCTGTGTTTTCTGTGGGTGTCTCTGTGAGGGTGTGTGTATGTCTTTGTGTGTTTTCTGTGGATGTCTCAGTGAGGGTGTGTGTATATATGTCTTTCTGTGTTTTTCATGTGGTTGTCTCTCTCTGTGTGTGTGTGTGTGTGTATGTCTTTGTGTGTTTTCTGTGGGTGTCTCTGTGTGTGTATGTGTGTATATGTCTTTGTGTGTTTTCTGAGGCTGTTTCTGTCGGTGTTTCCTTGGGTGTATGTGCAAGTTTGAGTTTGTGTGTGTGTGTTCATTGTCTGTTCCTTTTTAGGACATTTTGACCTTACTACTAATTATTCACATCTTTCTACAGACTTTGAGACTAACAAGACCTTTCCGGAAGTAACCACTCCACCATTTAACCTTTAAATTATTGTTTAGGCAGTTCAGGGCCCTTCCTTTCAGCCACTGCATGCTGTTGTCATAATTTAGTTGTCATCTTCCTTTACAAAAAGATAATCAGAACTCCATATTTTGTTTTCTAAATCTCCTTTTTTTACAAAACTGTAGTTTACCTGATTACTTGTCAGGTAAATGTAAACAAGTGCTAAGAGTCTGTTTGGGTTTCTGTGTCTGAGTGTGTTTCTTTGCGTGTCTGCTAGAGTGTCTATATGTGAATCCTTATGTGTGAGTGTGTGTGTGTGTTTCAGTGTATGAGTGTGTCTGTGTGTTTGTATGTTACTACCTTTACAACATTTCCAAGTTTAAATAGACAATTAAGAATAAAGTACATATACATTTTAGTCACTTGGTCAAAAATTGCACATGTCAAAGGAGGGGGGGGGGGGGCCTGATCAATGGTTGAGTCAGGGGCCCCAAAATTTCTAGTGGCGGCCCTGGGGCCCCATGGGGGACAATTCCGCTTGCTAAACTTAACCAACTGGTGCCCAAATGTTTAATAAGTATTATTAAAAGAAAAGGTGATGTTACACATAGGTAAACAGTCGACTGTCCCAAGTTTTTTGGAGTGTGTTGCAGTCAATAGATTTGAAACGAGTGTGTATGTTCAAAAATACATGAGGTTCACAAAGTAAAACATCAAATAATGTGTTAATAATGTGTTTTCAATATAGTACAGGGTGAATTGAATGTTCAAATTACTCCTGTTTGTTTTTTGCATTTTCAATACTGTTCCAACTTTTTTGGCATTGGGGTTGTGTGTATATACTGTATATATATATATATATATATATATATATATATATACACAGTATAAATACATATGCAATTAAGTTGATGAAAACATGTAAAAGCATATTTATGAAGTATTAATTATTAATATTGTTATACTGTGTATTTAATGTAAATACTGCACATTCCAATGTTCTAAGTATTTCTAAAGAGATATTCCTATATATATCTGTATATATTTATACCTACATATACAGTATATATATATATATATATATATATATATATATATATATATATATATATATATATATATATATATGACTATATTTAGGTATAGATATATATTTTAAAGACCATCATATATATATATATATATATATATATATATATATATATATATGATGGTCTTTAAAATATATATCTATACCTAAATATAGTCATATATATATATATATATATATATATATATATATATATATATATATATATATATATATATATATATATATATATATGACTATATTTAGGTATAGATATATATTTTAAAGACCATTATATATATATATATATATATATATATATATATATATATATATATATATATATATATATATATAATAAATAGAGAAGACAAGCACTCCAGTGCCTGGGGTGCAACAGACAGAGTTTGTAGGAGCAAAAGAAGAGTGCACTCACCAGGACTTTTCAAAGGTTTATTTCCTAGATTGTGAAAGTTTTCAGGGGTTTAGCCCCTTCCTCAGACATACAAAAAACAAGTGTGCAAATTCCAACACCAGACATCCTTATATCAGACAGACCATCCAATCACACGCTCTCCAGGGTAGGGTGCCACCCACATGATGACTTCACCACCCTTAGCAACGAGTGTGAATGGTCTAAACATAACATGACATAGAAATAACAATACATATATGCAAAACATAGTACAGCAGGAGTAGAGTCAGCCAGAATATCATTTACAAGTTGAGTACATATATAAAGAACATCTGAATAGTATGGCATGTCCTGTAGGTAACAGGATCCCCATGCACCCCCAGATTTGTAGTATAAGGAATATAGAATCCATATACATTCTAGTAAGGGTTAAATACATACACAGAGCAGCAAATCAAGTGTAGATTTGGTGCATCCTTTCCTAAGTGGGCCTACTTCAGTGAGGCAGGTGTGAGCATGAAATCTACTGTATAATGCACAACGGTATATTTAACAACGGTATAATTAACAATTGCAATGTGGGACCCAAGGTATTAAGCATGACTTGTGCGGTCATAGACTAATACAAATTTAAACAAATTCAAACCAATTGTGTCAGCAGAATACAAGCTGTAGGTAATGTTTAAAAAGCGGAAAGTGAAGTCACTGATATACAAGAGGGCCCGTTGTCATAGCAGCTTAAAAACAAAACCACTATAATCCATAGGGATGCTTTGTGTTGGAGTCTAGTAAGTGCTAAGTAGAAATGGAATAAAGTAAGACAGGCAGAGTAGGGGAACACCTGACCGAATAATTTACAGAAAAAAACATAATTGGATGCCAAACATTTAAGATAAGCCAAGTGTCCATATAGGGAAAAATCTACAAACACACCTGCCAGTCCAGATGGGTATTTATTCCCCTGGGGATGAGGGTGTCCAAGACAAAAGTCCAATGTCCCTTCCTCCTCAGCAATTAGACATTTCTGTCGCCGCCCCAAGTCAGTGGAGGTATATGGTCAATTATTGTGTACTTCAAGTCTTTAACGTATGGTTTTGGTCCAAGAAATGGCGTGCCACCGGTTGGTCCGAGGTTCCTTTCCTTAGGTTCCTTTCCTTAGGGCTGTTCTAATGGCAGACCAATGGTTCGCCATTCTTGTGCGTAGGTCATCCAAAGTTTTTCCCACATAAAAGAGCCCACAAATACAGTGTAATAGATAGACAATATGTGTAGTAGTGCATGTCAGTCTATATTTGTGGAAAAACTTCTGCCGTTTGTGTGGATGAGTGAAGTATTGGCCTGGTATGAGGCCACTGCAAGTAGTACAACCTATGCAGCGGAAAACCCCTTTCTTCTCCAGATTAAGTAAGGTACCTTTGTTGTAGCTCCTAATCGGGTCAGTCTTAACCAGAATGTCCCTTAGAGATCTTGACCTTCTGAACCCAATTCTTGGAGGAGCCATCTGTTTGAAGGGTAATGTTGGATCTGTGGTGATGACATGCCAATTGTCGTGTAGGTGTTTGTTGATTCATTGCTTGTCACCTGTGTATGTGGTCACGAAGGTCATCCTTTCCACCCCCTCTGTCAAGGAAATAAACCTTTGAAAAGTCCTGGTGAGTGCACTCTTCTTTTGCTCCTATATATACTGTATATATATATATATATATATATATATATATATATATATATATATATATATATATATATATAATACTAGGAATATGCACTCACTGGATTTAAACCACAACACACTTTATTATGTAGTGATGTTTCGGGGCATTTACCCCTTCCTTAGACCCCGAAACGTTACTACACAATAAAGTGTGTTGTCGTTTAAATCCAGTGAGTGCATATTCCTAGTATTCTATTTGAAGATTTATGCACCCTGGTCTTGGGACTTTTGGCGAGTGGGAGTGTGCTATCCTGTGCTTTTTATATATATATATATATATATATATATATATATATATATATATATATATATATATATATAAATACAGATACAAAAATTTGTTTTTTTTTAGCACACCTTACAAAAAGTTTATATACACATCTTTGGGAGTGCTGCCAATATGACCCAGTAATTACACAAACAAAAGGTATTGGCGCACATCCATTTTCAAAAACACAACATATTTTTTTGAACTGCTGCAATAAAAAGTGCCTGCAAACAACATCAAGAGACAACTATTCTTTTTAAATGAAATTGGGATCTTAGTCACACAATATGGCCATATTTTGCTTAGCCAGTCACCACTTACAAGGTGCTCCAATAATGGGGGGTAGTTATCAAGCCGTCTACTTTTCTGACTTCGCCGGCCCAATACGCCCGCCTAAGCTCGCCTACCTTCGCCGCCACGGACCTTGAATACGTTCGCCTAAGTTATCAAAAAAAGCTGTCAAAAAGCCGCAGGGCGATGAGCAGCGGACTGTGAGAGTTATCACTCATCCGATCTCGCTGCCCTTCGGCTTTTTCCCAGCTTTATTGCTAGCCTGTCACTAAGCACCCACACTAAACTACACTGTTCTATCCCTATACCGGCGCCCCCGGAGCCTCCCGCAACTAAATAAAGTTACTAACCCCTAAACCGCCGCTCCTAGACCCTGCCGCAACTCTTATAAATGTATTAACCCCTAAACCACCGCTCCTAGACCCTGCTGCAACTCTTATAAATGTATTAACCCCTAAACCACCGCTCCCGGACACCGCTGCCACCTACAGTATACCTAGTAACCCCTATCCTGCCCCCCTTACACCGTCGCCCTCTATAATAAAGTTATTAACCCCTATCCTGCTGATCCCGCACCTCTCCGCAACTAAATAAATAGTTTAACCCCTAAACCGCCGCTCCCTGAACCCGCCGCAACCTATATTAAACCTATTAACCCCTATCCTGCCCCCCCTACACTGTCGCCACCTATAATAAATTTATTAACCCCTATCCTGCCCCCCACTACACTGCTGCCACTGTAATAAAATTATTAACCCCTAAACCTAAGTCTAACCCTAACCCTAACGCCCCCCTAACTTAAATATTAATTAAATAAATCTAAATAATATTTCTATTATTAACTAAATTAATCCTATTTAAAACTAAATACTTACCTTTAAAATAAACCCTAATATAGCTACAATATAAATAATAATTATATTCTAGCTATCTTAGGATTTATTTTTATTTTACAGGTACCTTTCAATTTATTTTAACTAGGTACAATAGCTATTAAATAGTTATTAACTATTTAATAGCTTACCTAGCTAAAATAAACTGAAATTTACCTGTAAAATAAATCCTAACCTAAGTTATAATTACACCTAACACTACACTATACTTTAATAAATTATTCCTATTTAAAACTAAATACTTACCTGTAAAATAAACCCTAATATGGCTACAATATAAATAATAATTATATTCTAGCTATCTTAGGATTTATATTTATTTTACAGGTAACTTTGTATTTATTTTAGCTAGTTAGAATAGTTATTACATAGTTATTAACTATTTAATAACTACCTAGCTAAAAAAAATAAAAAATTACCTGTAAAATAAATCCTAACCTAAGTTACAATTAAACCTAATACTACACTATCATTAAATTAATTAAATAAACTACCTACAAATAACTACAATTAAATACAATTACATAAACTAACTAAAGTACAAAAAATAAAAAAGCTAAGTTACAAAAAATAAAAAAATAAGTTACAAACATTTTAAAAATATTACAACAATTTTAAGCTACTTACACCTAATCTAAGCCCCCTAATAAAATAACAAACCCCCCCAAAATAAAAAAAATGCCCTACCCTATTCTAAATTAAAGTTCAAAGCTCTTTTACCTTACCAGCCCTTAAAAGGGCCATTTGTGGGGGCATGCCCCAAAAAGTTCAGCTCTTTTGCCTGTAAAAGAAAAATACAACCCCCCCAACATTAAAACCCACCACCCACATACCCCTAATCTAACCCAATAATTTATTAAAGTATAGTGTAGTGTTAGGTGTAATTATAACTTAGGTTAGGATTTATTTTACAGGTAAATTTCAGTTTATTTTAGCTAGGTAAGCTATTAAATAGTTAATAACTATTTAATAGCTATTGTACCTAGTTAAAATAAATTGAAAGGTACCTGTAAAATAAAAATAAATCCTAAGATAGCTAGAATATAATTATTATTTATATTGTAGCTATATTAGGGTTTATTTTAAAGGTAAGTATTTAGTTTTAAATAGGATTAATTTAGTTAATAATAAAAATATTATTTAGATTTATTTAATTAATATTTAAGTTAGGGGGGGCGTTAGGGTTAGGGTTAGACTTAGGTTTAGGGGTTAATAATTTTATTACAGTGGCGGCGGCGTAGTGGGGGGCAGGATAGGGGTTAATAAATTTATTATAGGTGGCGACGGTGTAGGGGGGGCAGATTAGGGGTTAATAAATTTATTATAGGTGGCGACGGTGTAGGGGGGGCAGATTAGGGGTTAATACATTTATTATAGGTGGCGACGGTGTAGGGGGGGCAGGATAGGGGTTAATAAATTTAATATAGGTTGCGGCAGGTTCAGGGAGCGGCGGTTTAGGGGTTAATACATTTATTATAGTTGCGGTGGGCTCCGGGAGCGGCGGTTTAGGGGTTAATATGTATAGAGTAGCTTGCGGTGGGCTCCGGGAGCGGCGGTTTAGGGGGTAATAACTTTATTTAGTTGCGGCGGTGTAGGGGGGAACAGATTAGTGGTGTTTAGACTCGGGGTACATGTTAGGGTGTTAGGTGCAGACAGCTCCCATAGAAATCAATGGGATGTCTGTCAGCAGCGAACTTGTACTTTCGCTATGGTCAGACTCCCATTGATTCCTATGGGATCCGCCGCCTCCAGGGGTGGCGGTTTGAAAACCAGGTACGCTGGGCCGTAAAAGTGCCGAGCGTACCTGCTAGTCATTTGATAACTAGCAAGAGTAGTGAGAATGTGCTGCACTTGTGTGCGGAACATCTGGAGTGACGTAAGAATCGATCTGTGTCGGACTGAGTCCGGCGGATCGAAGCTTACGCCACAAAATTCTACTTTTGCCGGTCTCGAGCCTTTGATAACTAAGGCGAATCAGCCTCGCCACAAATACGCTGCGGAATTCCAGCGTATTTGAGGTTGACGGCTTGATAACTACCCCCCAATGACTGGTCCTAACACTACAGTACTTTTGCCAAAGAGGGCTGAATCATTCCTGCTTTTACTCTTCATAATAGAATGAGACTTCCTAGCTTAATATTCACAACTCCATTACACTGTCATGAGCACACCTGAGCTTAGGTGGGGTGCTTAAACCAATGGGAGATCTCCCTGATTATTTTTAAATACAGATACAAAATTTGTTTTTTTAGCATACCTTACAAAAAGTTTATATACACATCTTTGGGAGTGCTGCCAATATGACCCAGTAATTACACAAACAAAAAGGTATCAGCGCACATCCATTTTCAAAAGCACAACATATTTTTTGAACTGCTGCAAAAAAAATGCCTGCAAACAACATCGAGACAACTATTCTTTTTAAATAAAACTGGCAGCACTCCCAAAGATGTGTATATAAACTTTTTGTAAGGTGTGCTAAAAAAACAAATTTTGTATCTGTATTTAAAAATTATCAGGGAGACTGACCATCTCCCATTGGTTTAAGCACCCCACCCAAGCTCAGGTGTGCTCATGACAGTGTAATGGAGCTAGGGAGTCTCATTCTATTATGAAGAGTAAAAGCAGGAATGATTCAGCCCTCTGTGGTAAAAGTACTGTAGTGTTAGGACCAGTCTATATTGGGGCACCTTGTAAGTGGTGACTGGCTAAGCAAAATATGGCCATATTGTGTGACTAAGATCCCAATTTTATTTAAAAAGAATAGTTGTCTCTTGATGTTGTTTGCAGGCATTTTTTTGCAGCAGCAGTTCAAAAAATATGTTGTGCTTTTGAAAATGGATGTGTGCCGATGCCCTTTTTTTGTATATATATAAATATGTATTTATGAATAAATAGAACATATTCTACTATGTGAAGAACACTGGAATGTGAAATATTCATATTTTCATGTCGGGTTAACGCACTTGAGAATATTTGATCGGGTTTGCGTGCGAGTAGGGTGTTCGTTTTTTTTTTTCACTTTATTTGCTACATTGACTTCTATGGGGGAATACGTTAATGCGATCGTAATATTTTAAGTTTGTCTTTTTGCAAGCATTGGGTTAGCGTGCAAGCAAAAACATTTTAACTGACGCGCGCAAAAAGCTTACTTCTTATACCGCTCCACTTGTTTTCTTAATTGTCCAAATATTTTATGTCCAAAAGAAGGAGCTATATGATAGGTTGTAATGGCTTAATAAAGCATGTTAACCTGTATATTAAAATAATTGACAAGACTATAATATTCCCCATAGGAAAAAAGAGGGGGAAAGAAAAGCTACAAAGCTACTTCAAATACATTCTTCTAACAGAAGGAAACTTATAGAAAAATATCTGTTCTGTATTGCAATATTATGATTATTTTTTCAATTTATGCAATGTAATTAAATTATGAACAAAGATATTTCTTTGTCTTTAGAGTATAAAACTAAATTCCAGCTTCCCCCTTTACACCGCTATGCTCACAAGCTCATACTCTTCCTAAGTATCTTGCAGGCTTCACCTCTCTGATCATACTAATCAATTCATTTATATGAGATAATTATTGAAAAGACCCATCAGAATAATGGATATATGATATATTATTAGAAGTACTAAATAATATATTGTTATGTATTTTGTTTGCAGTTTGAAGAGGAATTCGTAGAAACAAGGGAGCAGTTTGAAAAGTTAATTAAAGGTACAGTAATCATTTGCATATATACTGTAGTCACATGCAGTTCCTTAGCAGGACACAAGCAGTAATTAGTGGATATGTATGCCACTCCTGATTGGCTCAAAAGCCATGTCTCAGGAGGTGCAAAGCATTGCTCTTTAACTACAGGGCCAGACTGGGAATAAAAAGCAGCCCTGGAAAAATTGAAGACCAATCCTATATTCGTTCGATTCTGTGAAATGCACATGCCACATTTTCTCAAGAGGATTAGGTAACACAAATCATGATTTCACAGCACTTCATGATATTAAATACTGGATTGGGTGGGAGCAAAAAGTATTTCACCAGTGCAGTTTGAATAAAGCTAAGCAATATTAAAAAGAGTCATAATATAAACAATATAATACAGTTCTGTGTATCTTTTACTGTTCTTTTTTTTATATCTATTTATTTTTTGCGAGATTGATTCTATACAAAGATAGTGATGCGCAGATCACTCAAATCATAACATCCATAAGAAGAAAAAAGCAT
Source organism: Bombina bombina (assembly GCF_027579735.1). Lineage (NCBI taxonomy): Eukaryota > Metazoa > Chordata > Amphibia > Anura > Bombinatoridae > Bombina > Bombina bombina. Next base: position 481,946,719 of record NC_069502.1, on the reverse strand, counting down.
AATAACCGCATCAAGGTTTACATAAATTGTCATACAACGACAAGATCTCATCTTTTCCTAGTATAAACATACATTTTTGGTTATAAACAGATCAAAAGGTATAGGTAATGGATTTTACAGCTGATTTTAGCTGTAGAAAAACAAATAATAAAAAGTCAAAAAACAATACAAAACAGAGAAAAAAAGTGTAGTCTTTAAATTTGGAACCATGCAGGAGAAAAAAATATCTTGAGGTTCCAGATCAATTATTTTCTGAAGCATGGTACTTATCCTATTGAAAATTGTATACCAATATTGTTTAACTTTATAACAATACCAAAAGCAATGCAATATATTTACTTCCCTAGTACCACATTTGTTACAATACATCACGAAATTCCTGGAACATTTTGTTAGTCTTGCATGTGTTAAATAAGTCATATGAATATTTTAATTTGTGCTTCCATATAATAGGCTGCAAGAGAGGCTTTCTTTGTTCTAATAATACTTTTACTTATCGTTTTATCTGCAAGGATGACCGTGAGCAGGTTCTCTAACTTATTATGACTTTTCATGATTATTTTCTCACTTTTTGCAAACATTGTAAGCTTATATAAAAAAGAAATTGAAAAAATTATATTTCTAAATTGGGAGAAAAATCTTCCCATAAATTTGGAGTCCTAGTTATTTCCATGTTGTTGAACTAATCTTGTAATACAATTTCTGGTTTGATAATAGGCAAAAAAAGTATGATTTAGGATCCCAAATTCATTCTTAAGTTCTTGGAAGGTTTTATATGAATTATCTGCTTTATTAATTAACTGTGAAAAATGTATAAGTCCCTTTCTAGCCCAATCCTCAAATGGCGTTGTTGTAAATCCAGGCAAGAATTGGGAGTTTCCCTGTATAGAGTAATACTTTGATATGCTAAAGTTCGAATTGCATACGGAACAAAGATCTTGCCAAGCTTTTATGGTTTCCCTAAAGACAGACATTGTTTTACAAATAGGTAGGCTTTTACTTTGCATATGAGCTAAAGCAGACAATGTAAAAGAAGAGGTAACTTCTTGCTCAACTTCTATATCTGTATAATAATTTCCTTTTGTCAATCACATACACCTAGATTACGAGTTTTGCGTTCGTGTTTTAACGCTGATAAAAAAATGTCCATTTCAGCGTTAAAACAGCAACGCAGCCATTACGAGTCTTGACGGTATAGCTGTACCGCAAGCCTTTTAGCCTGTAACGCCACGTCAGTCCCACAATAAAAAAAATGACGTTTTTTCATGGGATTCCCATAGCGCTGCCATTACGAGTTTTGTAGTGAGGCTAAAAAGCTTGTGTTACACTCTATAACGACACGATCCGTTTCACAATTTAAGACCAGTAGTATGAGTTTTGCGCAACAAAACTTTTACACAAAACTCATAACTAAAGTGTTACAAAGTACACTAAAACCCGTAAACCATCTATTAACCCCTAAACCGAGGCTCTCCCGCATCGCAAACACTATATTAAATGTATTAACCCCTAATCTGCCGCTGATGACATCGCCACCACTAATCAAATTTATTAACCCCTATTCTGCCACTCCCCGACATTGTCGCCACTATACTAAAGTTATTAACCCCTATTCCCCCGCACCCCAACATTGCCCACACTATACTAAATATATTATCCGCCACTCCGCGACACTAAATACAGTTATTAACTCCTAAACCTCTGGCCTCCCACATCACTACCACTAAATAAACCTATTAACCCCTAAACCACCAGCCCCCGACATCGCCAAAAACTAAATTAAACTATTAACCCCTAAACCTAACAACCCCCTTACTTTAAATTAAAATGACAAGATCCCTATCTTAAAATAAATAAAAACTTACCTGTTTAAACTATAAATTAAACTAACATTACTATTAGACTAAAATTAAAATAACTATCAATTAAATAAATTAAATTACTCATTAAAAAACCTAACACTACTAAAAAATTAAAAATACTAAATTACAAAAAATAAAAAAATAATAAATTACAAAAAATAAAAAAATACTAAATTACAAAAAATAACAAACAAAATTATCCAAAATAAAAACAATTACACCTAATCTAATAGCGCTATCAAAATAAAAAAGCCCCCCCAAAATAAAAAAAAAACCCTAGCCTACAATAAATTACCAATAGCCCTTAAAAGGGCCTTTTGTAGGGCATTGCCCTAAAGAAATCAGATCTTTTCCCTGTAAAAAATACAAAGACCCCCCAACAGTAAAATCCACCACCCAACCAACCCCCCAAAATAACAAACCTAATAGGAATGCAATGGTACCCACAGTATAAAAGGGGTACCTTGCATTTAAATCCTCAGTGTGCGGCGGACAATCGCATGAAGAAGACCTCCAAGTCGGATCGATGGACATAAGCCTTGGACCTCCACCTGGACCTCCGCCTTGGACCTCCACCTTGGTCCTCCGCCTCTGCAGGAATAAAGAAGATGCCGGTCCCTCGATGGATGAAGATGGAGCCACCTAGATGAGGATGGAGCTGCTGGGATGAAGATTGTTCAAGCCGGACTTCAGCAACTGTGAGTACTTAAAGAGGGGTTAGTGTTATTTTTTTTTAAGTTTTTTTGGGTGAGTTTTTTTTTAGATTAGGGTTTAGGCTTTTCCTAAAAGAGCTGAATGCCCTTTTCAGGGCAAGAAAAAGTGTTGAATGCCCATTTAAGGGCAATGCCCATACAAATGCCCTTTTCAGGGCAATGGGTAGATTAGTTTTTTTTTTTATTTTGTGGGTTTGGGGGAGTGGGGTTTGTAATGTTAGGTTTTTTTTTTTATTTTTTAGAAAAAAAGCTGATTTCTTTAGGGCAATGCCCTACAAAAGGCCCCTTTAAGGGCTATTGGTAGTTTATTATAGATTAGGGTTCTTTTATTTTTTTATTTATTTTTTTTAAATGGGTATTAGAATAGGAATAATTTTTATTATTTTGAATAATTTGTTTGTTATTTTGTGTAATTTTCTTCTTTTTGGGGCGTTTTTAAAAAAAAAAAAAAATAGCCATTTTATTATTTTTAATGGGCAGCAAAAAATGCCCATACAAATGCGCTTATCAGGGCAATGGGTAGATTAGGTTTAACTTTATTTTTATTTTGTGGGTTTGGGGGTGGGGTTTGTATACTGTTAGGGGGTGTTTGTTTTTCTTTTTTAGAAAAAGAGCTGATTTCTTTAGGGCAATGCCCTACAAAAGGCCCTTTTAAGGGCCCTTGGTAGTTTACTATAGATTAGGGTTTTTTATTTTGGGGAGTTGTTTTATTTTAAACAGGGTATTAGAATATGAATTGTTATTGTTTTGGATAATTTTGTTTGTTAATTTTTCTAATGGTAGTTTTATTTATTTTTTGTAATTTTAGTGTTTTTATTTTTTGTAATGTTAGTTTTTTTTTTTTTGTAATGTTAGGTTTAAGTGTAAGGCAGCTTAGGTTTTACTTTTATTTCACAGGTAAGTTTGTATTTATTTTAACTAGGTAGTTAGGAAATAGTTAATAACTAGCTAACTAGTCTACCTAGTTAAAATAAATACAAACTTACCTGTGAAATAAAAACCTAAGTTAGCTACAATATAACTAGCTTAGGTTTTATTTTTATTTCAAAGGTAAGTTTATTTTTAGTTTTAAATAGATATTATTTAGTTTATAATTGTAACTTTAATTTAGGTCTATTTTAATTATGTTAAAGTTAGGGGGTGTTAGGTTTAGGGTTACGGTTAGGTTTAGGGTTACGGTTAGGGTTAATATAGCTTTCAGTCTGCGATCGCAGGTGTTAGTTTTTTATCTAACACTCTCTCCCCATTGATTTCTATGGGGAAAGCGTGTGCGAGCACGTCAAAGCAGGGCTTGTATTTTGTGCGGTATGGAGCTCAATGCAACCATATCGCACGCACAAGGCAGCTTTTCAAAAACTCGTGATGGCAGCGGTATGGAGGATGAAATAGCACAACTTTTGTTGTGTTCGTTTCGCACCCTCTATAGTGCAGAACTTGCAATCTAAGTGATATTTAGCTAAGGCTGCTTTATTATATATTGCAAAGTTCTGGAGATTCATTCCTCCTTTGTCCCTGAGCATTTGCATTTTTTCTAAACTTGTTACTGGTCTTGCCAAAAAAAGTTAATTAAGCTTTTATTTAATAAGTGCACATCAGTTTTATATAAGGGAAATTTTAATACCTGCATTAAATATAGAATTTTTGGGAATAGAATCATTTTAACCATGTTGACTTTACCCAACAATGATAATGGTAATTTTGACCACCTTTTTAAGCTATCAAACATGTAATTTAATTTATCCTTATAGTTTAGTTAATACCATAGTTTTGGCAAAAGAGATATTTTAATTCCAAAGTATTTAAATAAGTTTTTACTTCTCAAAAAGGGTGATGTATTTTAGCCATAATAATTTCCGATTTTAATACATTTTTTTTACATATTTTAAATTCAGAGAAGGATCCAAAATTTTGGATTAAATCTAATACAATAGGAATATGTATATCTGCTCTATTCATGCATATTCATCCTCGTAAAGGGAGACTACTATCTCCTTCCCTTATATTTGTATTGCTTCGATTTTGGATCTTAATATAATTGCCAAGGATTCTACTGCTAAATGAAATAGAAGTGGAGAAAGAAGATATCCTTGTCTCGTCCCTCTATATAAAATAAATGGATTTTAGATTAACAAATTAATTATTAAAAAGGAGGTCGGGTACTTATATAAAGACTTTATTGAATTGAGAATTTTACATTTGAATCCAAATTTATATAAAGTTTTTAAATAATGGTCATGAGCTACAAAATCAAAAGCTTTTTCTGCATCTAATGATATTATATGATCTACTAGTTTTAAGTCTTTTTTTAAAGACTCTTGTACATTTAAGTAAGAAAGTAGCACGAATACTTTGCGTAAATTGGATATTTTATGAAACCTGATTGATCTTTATGAATAATATGTTTCATCAAATTTTTTATTCTAGTAGCTATAATGGATGTCAAGACTTTATAATCTACATTAAGTGGAGCAATTGGTCTGTAAGCACCCATGTCCTCCGGATTTGTATCTGGCTTTAAAATAAGAGACGTGTAAGATTGAGTAAATAATTTAGATGGTTTATTTTCCAATATACATATATAAATTAACTAAAGTTGGTTCTATTGAGTCTTTTAAAATTGTATAAAATTCATAGGGTAAATTATCCGGAACTGCAGCTTTATTACATGATGACTTTGTTATAACAGACTCTACCTCCTCAGATGATATGGGTGCTTGCATCATATTCAATTGTTAATGAGTAATAGTTTTTTTTTTTTTTATTCTATCCCAGAACTGTTTCTTTTGTTCCTTATCAACATCTGACTTATAATATACTTTTTGATAATATATCAAAAATTCTTCAGAGGAGATCCTCTTATCACTTACTTTAATTATAGGTATATGACTGTTATATTTTTTACTTTTAACAAGATTGGCAAGATATTTTCAGATTTGTTTCCAAATCTGTAAAATATACTCTTTGCTCTTTTTTCGTTTTGTTGTGTTTGTTCTAAAAGATAAGTGTCTCTTTCTTATTTTGAGTTAATGTATTGATTCCAATTATTTAAGTTACTTTCCATTAAATATTTGTTGTAAGCATTAGTTAGTTGGTTTGCTAATTGATCTCCTTGGGATTTTATTTTTTTCTTAAGAGCTATAATATAGGCTAAAATATCTCCCCTTATCATGGCTTTAAAAGCCTCCCAGAATATCTCTATCTTGCTTAGATAATTTATATTAAATTTACGGAATTCATCACATTTATTTTTAAAAAATTTGTTGAAACTTTTTATTAGCAGCTAAATATTTCAGCAATCTGAGTCCTGCATTTTTTTTGTCGTTTATCAAAAGTAAATTCTAGAGTTATTGGTGAATGATCAGAAATAGTAGCTTCCTTTACTTCTGTCTTTTTTACAAAATTTGTAAGAGGGGAAGATATCAAAAAATAATCTATACGTTAATAAGTTTTATACGCTTTAGATACGCATGTAAAAGCTCTTTCATTGGGATTTATCATTCTCCAGATGTCTTTAACTTTTAAATGATTAAGCAAAGTTTTACAAAGTTTAGTATCCCTCCCTCTGTTTCTATTGTTTTTAAAATTGCTATCTAAAGTCCTCATTCTGTCTAGGCTATCTAAAGGGGCAATGTTAAAAACTTCACCCATGATAATACTGTCACTTAGATTTGCAATTATTCTATTCTGGATTTTATCCCAGAACAGTACATCCCACTTATTTGGTCCATAAAGGTTACAGAGAGTATAAGTATGGTGAAATATTTTCACTCGTATTATAATATATAATTTCTTGTGAGATTATATTAATCTTTAGAGACTTGTTAAAAAGAATGGCTACTCCCTTTTGCTCTTTTCTTGCAGGATGTAAAAAGGATTTCACCCACTCAACCAACTTTTAGTTTTTCAGACTCTTCTTTGGTTAGGTGAGTCTCCTGTAAAAATGCAATATCCGCATGCAAAAATTTAATATATTTTAGAATAGCTTTTCTTTTAATAGGAGAAGTTATACCTCTAATGTTCCAGGATATTACTTTTAGACTAATTTTTTTATTATATCAAGTCTGACATCTGTAGTGTGGGGAGAAATGTAAGGGGCAGAGAGAGAAAAAAAAATAATATACACACACATGGCCATCTTTTACAATAACTATGATTCAGGGCCAAGATATTGAGGAGCTCAACATTATATACTTTTTCATAATCAGCTAAGAATTAATTTGCTATGTATAAATCAGACTATCAAAAAACTTAATCTAATTTTTTATTGTTATCTTCAATTTAGCAGGATAAATAATGGTAGTGTTAATTCCTGCCTTAATAAGTTTAGTACATAGAGGACTCAATACTTTTCTTTTATTCACTATCACCTAGATTACGAGTTTTGCGCTAAACAGGGTGTGAAACTAACGCCAAAAAGTTGCGTTATTTCACCCTCCATAGTGCTGCCATTACGAGTTACTGAAAAGCCTCCTTGTGCCTGTTATATGGTGATGTTAAGCTCCATACCGTACAAAATCTAAGGGCTGCTTTGACATGCTCGTGCACGCTTTCCCCCATAGACATTAATGGGGAGAGAGTGTTAGAAAAAACTAACACATGCGATCGTGAATTGAAAATTCTCCGTAACGCAACCCCATTGATGTCTATGGGGAAAAAAAGTTACTTTTAAACCTAACACCCTAACATAAACCTCAAGTCTAAACACCCCTAATCTGCCAGCCCCGACATCACTGACTCCTAAATAAAGTTATTAACCCCAAATCTGCCGCCCCAACATCGCTGCCACTAAAATAAATTATTAACCCCTATTCCGCCGCTCCCTGACAGCGCCGCCACTATTATAAAGTTATTAATCTCTAAACCTCTTGCCTCCCACATCTCTGCCACTAGATAAACCTATTAACCCCTAAACCACCGGCCCTCAACATCACAAAACACTAAATTAAACTATTAACCCCTAAACCTAACATCCTCTAACTTTAAAATTACAATATAACTATCTTAAAATAAATAAAAACTTACCTGTGAAATAAAAATAAACCTAACATTAAACTATAAATTAACCTAACCTTACTATTCTAATAAAATAAAAAAATACTACCAATTAAAAAATCTAAATTACAAATTTAAAAAAACCTAACACAAAAAATAATAAACACTAAATTACGAAAAATAAAAAACACTAAGCTTACAAAAATAATAAACAAAATTATCAAAAATAAAAACAATTACAATTAGTGTTTTTTATTTTTCTTAATTTAGTGTTTATTTTTTTTGTAATTTTAGATTTTTTTATTTTTCTCGTAGTGTTAGGTTTTTTAAATTTGTAATTTAGATTTTTTAATTTGTAGCTTTTTTTATTTTATTAGAATAGTAAGGTTAGGTTAATTTATAGTTAAATGTTAGGTTTATTTTTATTTCACAGGAAAGTTTTTATTTATTTTAAGATAGTTATATTGTAATTTTAATTTAAAGTTGGGGGGGGGTGTTAGGTTTAGGGGTTAATAGTTTAATTTAGTGTTTTGCGATGTGGGAGGCCGGAGGTTTAGGGGTTAATAACTTTATTATAGTGTCGGCGAGGCGATGTCAGTGAGAGGCGGAATAGGGGTTAATAACTTTATAATAATGTTGATGATGTCGGGGAGCGGCGGAATAGGGGTTAATAAATGTATTATAGTGGCGGTGATGTCGGGGAGCAGAGGAATAGGGGTTAATAACTTTATAATAGTGTCGGCAATGTCGGGGAGCAACGGAATAGGAGTTAATACATTTATTATAGTGGCAGCGATGTCGGGGAGCGGCAGATTAGGGGTTAATAGGTTTAATATAGTGTTTGCGATGCGGGAGGGTGGCGGTTTAGGGGTTAATACGTAGTTTATGGGTTTTAGTGTGCTTTGTAACAGTTTAGTTCTGAGTTTTGTGTAACATTTTTGTTACACAAAATCCATAACTACTGGTCTCAGGTGGCGGTATGGATCGTGTCAGTATAGGCTATAACGCAAGCTTTTTAGCCTCACTGCACAACCTGTAATACCGGCGCTATGAAAATCCCACGCAAAAACATATATTTTTTGCGCTAAACAGGGTGTGAAGCTAACGTCAAAAAAGTTGCGTTATTTCACCCACCATAGTGCTGCCATTACGAGTTACTGAAAAGCCTCCTTGTGCCTGTTATATGGTGACATTAAGCTCCATACCGTAAAATATTCACAAACATAAATTTCTGATTAAAAAAATATTCACAAACGTAAATTTCTAATTAATAAAATGAGTGAAACAAGCCATCGTGTATTTTATCTTTTGGTTGTGTTTGATTAAAGTATGATTAAATCATTATTTACTGTTGACCACATGGTATTCGTTTTCTCGGTACAGTTAATTTGTCTGTAACAATTCATATATTGTATCCACTTTGAGGAACATATATTATCCCAATTAATTATTATTATCAATAGATAAATAATCTTGCAAAAATTGATATATTCCTATTGAAATGTATATCTGAGTTAGTAGGTTTCATGTAGGGGATTTAGAGAAAATGAGTATATTTGACTTTATTTAGTTATAGTATGCAAATTCAGTGTAGGATCGTTTAAGACAGGAGCCGTGTTTAGATCACTGTGGGATCCTGCAAATACCCTGAGACATAAGGTCAGTCACTGCTCAAAAACAAAGCAGGCAGTACAGTACCCCTCAGTATCCTAGCGGTTCCTATATGCGGCGGTAGATGAAGAGAAGCCAAACTGGTCCGCCACATATAGGAACCACTAGGATACTGAGCGGTTATTTTTGGTTCCTACTTCAAAAGGCCCCTTTCACTCAAATCAGCGCATTGCGCATGCACCGAAAACGGGAATGTGGAGCTACGAAAAGTTACTAGCAGAAGAGGAAGAAGGGAAGATGTGCATGACGAAATACAGGAGGAGTCTGGCGGCCATTTCAAAACAGCGTGGGACATGTAGTAAGTCATTTTACTAGAAAACTATTTATTAAGCAAAATTAGGCTATAGTTTGAACTATTTATCCTAGTAAACTTTAACTGTAGCAGTAAGAACATTTTTTGGGTTGACAGTCCCTTTAAGGCTCTATAATAATAGTATTAAATATCTTGAAAGATCCCTCTCCCGAGAAAAATAATAAAATTATATATATATATATATATATATATATATATATATATATATATATATATATATATATATATATATATATATATATATATATATATATATAGTTTAATAAAGACAAAGATATATGCTAAATAGATAGATCCAATTAATTTTTCTAAATTGTCCCAGTGTCGTTCTTGTATCAATAGATTTTAAATGATCTAGACTTTAAGCCCTGTTACTTCTTTCCACATCTCCTTATAAAGATATGATTATTTAAAGAGACAGCATTAGCTGCTTCAAAGACATTCCAATATTATCCTACAATATTAAGGCTATTGCATAAGTAACATTTCTTTTCCCCAGATATCTAAGAGTGAAGATATCACAATATATATTTATAGTTGAGTTCCTTTGATCGAACAAAAAAAGATTATTTTTTTACTAATGCTTAATCAAACCATGTGTAAAAAAAAAGAGGAAAAAGGCATTTCTTAATATTAGTATACATGGACCATTAGTTAAAAATTATTTTATAGTCTATGCTTTTCAAGCAGGTGTCGCACCAGCAGATAGAGTCAGCATAACAGAGAATATACCAATAAAGTCTCTATTGGCGCTTATATGTTGATAGATAGGGGTCTCAATGATGGAAGAAAGGATTTTACACTGTTCAATATGGATAAAGCGTCCCCCTTTTTTTTCTTCTTTTTTCCCCTTCCTTTTCTCTGTTTGTTCTACAAAACTATAGAAGATTCTAAACTTCAGTTAGTTGTTCATTCTCTCCTGGCCCTTATACAGTGACGTGCGGTGAGGTCAGAGCCTGGTGAGGCACTGGCTGCGATACTCCCGAGAAACACACACACATACATATATATCTATATATCTCATACATATATTATATGCTATGCTATGTTTAACTCATATACATGAGAGCTCTTATTGATTCAGCTCTTATTGACTCTTATTGATTTAGAATAATTAATGTGGATTCAGTCAAACTAAATTAAAACTATAGTTAGAATATGGTTATTTTTCTATCTGAATCATGAAAGAAAAATGTTGGGTTTAATGTCCCTTTAAGACATTAAAGGGGAAGTAGAAAGCAAATTGCATTTTTTGAAGCCTTTAAGTGGTTATGTGGATCTGAGGTATTATCAGCTGAGTGAACACAATCAAGTTGTCAGAATCCTTAGTCTACACTATTATTGACAGCTTCAATTTATTACAAATAAATTATTTGCTGCTTTTTCACATTGTTCCATTTTACTGTTAGGAACAACCCCATCTCTTAAGCAAACTGTGTGTTGGGAACTTTCCTGACACAACATATTGTACACCAGTCAAAGCTTAATTTTGTTTAAATGGCTGCAGGCAACTTGCATGAATGCCCAAAACTGAAAGCTCAAATCTGTTGTCCTTTTACCCTATATATATATATATATATATATATATATATATATATATATATATATATATATATATATATATATATATATATATATATATATTTTAATTTGTGGTCTTTTGTAAAGAAACATTTACTCAGAAATACCCACAATTTGCCTGTACTGATTGGTAATTAATGACAAATAAATAGAGGGTAAAAGGACAGCAGATTTGAGCTTCCAATTTGGGACACTCATGCAAGAAAAAATTAAGCTTTTTCCTGGTGTAAAATATGGTGTCTGGAAAGTTCCCAGCATGCAGTTTGCTTAAGAGATGGGTTTGTTCCTAACAGTAAAATGGAACAATGTAAAAAAGCAAACAATTTATTTGTAATAAATTGAAGCTGTCAACATTTTTTAACCAAAATAGTGTAGACAAAGGATTCTGACAACTTGATTGTTTTCACTCAGCTGATAATACCTCAGATCCACATTGCAAATTGATTTCTACTTCCCCTTTAATGCCTTAATTTATTTATTCAATTCACTGTCAAATCTTGCAGACATTTCAGTGCACTGCAGACTTACTAGTAGAAGGAGGACTTCAATATGGATGCTACTGTACAAACGAACACCTAGATTACAAGTTTTGCGTTAAACGCTATGCGGTGCTAATGAGTAGTTTATGCTCACCGCTCACTTACAGACAGCGCTGGTATTACAGGTTTTTACAAATCCGGCGTTAACAGACAAAAAGTGAGCGTTGAGCAAAATTTTGCTCCACATCTCACTCCAATACCAGCGCTGCTTACGTTAGTTTTGAGCTGGTTGTGCGTGCTCATGCACGATTTCCCATAGAAATCAACGGGGAGAGCCGGCTGAAAAAATGTCTAACACCTGCAAAAAATCAGCGTTTAGCTCCTAACGCAGCCCCATTGATTCCTATGGGGAAATAAAATGTATTTGCATACAAAGAGAGAAGCGCTCTACCAGGAACGAACAACAGCTCAGTGGCTTGTTCTATGGCGATTTACCACCCGGAAGCAGCCTCTTTTAGACCAGTGTGCTTTTCACAGAAGAACACTTTCCTGAAGTATATCAGTCTGATCCTGCCAATTAAGGTCAGTCCAGCCCCGAAATACCAGGCAATTCTCCTCTGAACAAGGAACATGACAACCCCAGACGATCGTTTCGGCCTCCTATGGGCCTCGTCAGTGAGGTGCAGCCACATTCCTCTAAGCACACTGGGCAAGGAGTCCACGTCTGGTTTCCCCCATCACCCATAGGGAGACTTCCCCAGGGTCATAATAATTTGCATACAAAGAGAGAAGCGCTCTACCAGGAACGAACAACAGCTCAGTGGCTTGTTCTATGGCGATTTACCACCCGGAAGCAGCCTCTTTTAGACCAGTGTGCTTTTCACAGAAGAAAACTTTCCTGAAGTATATCAGTCTGATCCTGCCAATTAAGGTCAGTCCAGCCCCGAAATACCAGGCAATTCTCCTCTGAACAAGGAACATGACAACCCCAGACGATCGTTTCGGCCTCCTATGGGCCTCGTCAGTGAGGTGCAGCCACATTCCTCTAACCACACTGGGCAAGGAGTCCACGTCTGGTTTCCCCCATCACCCATAGGGAGACTTCCCCAGGGTCATAATAATTTGCATACAAAGAGAGAAGCGCTCTACCAGGAACGAACAACAGCTCAGTGGCTTGTTCTATGGCGATTTACCACCCGGAAGCAGCCTCTTTTAGACCAGTGTGCTTTTCACAGAAGAAAACTTTCCTGAAGTATATCAGTCTGATCCTGCCAATTAAGGTCAGTCCAGCCCCGAAATACCAGGCAATTCTCCTCTGAACAAGGAACATGACAACCCCAGACGATCGTTTCGGCCTCCTATGGGCCTCGTCAGTGAGGTGCAGCCACATTCCTCTAAGCACACTGGGCAAGGAGTCCACGTCTGGTTTCCCCCATCACCCATAGGGAGACTTCCCCAGGGTCATAATAATTTGCATACAAAGAGAGAAGCGCTCTACCAGGAACGAACAACAGCTCAGTGGCTTGTTCTATGGCGATTTACCACCCGGAAGCAGCCTCTTTTAGACCAGTGTGCTTTTCACAGAAGAAAACTTTCCTGAAGTATATCAGTCTGATCCTGCCAATTAAGGTCAGTCCAGCCCCGAAATACCAGGCAATTCTCCTCTGAACAAGGAACATGACAACCCCAGACGATCGTTTCGGCCTCCTATGGGCCTCGTCAGTGAGGTGCAGCCACATTCCTCTAAGCACACTGGGCAAGGAGTCCACGTCTGGTTTCCCCCATCACCCATAGGGAGACTTCCCCAGGGTCATAATAATTTGCATACAAAGAGAGAAGCGCTCTACCAGGAACGAACAACAGCTCAGTGGCTTGTTCTATGGCGATTTACCACCCGGAAGCAGCCTCTTTTAGACCAGTGTGCTTTTCACAGAAGAAAACTTTCCTGAAGTATATCAGTCTGATCCTGCCAATTAAGGTCAGTCCAGCCCCGAAATACCAGGCAATTCTCCTCTGAACAAGGAACATGACAACCCCAGACGATCGTTTCGGCCTCCTATGGGCCTCATCAGTGAGGTGCAGCCACATTCCTCTAAGCACACTGGGCAAGGAGTCCACGTCTGGTTTCCCCCATCACCCATAGGGAGACTTCCCCAGGGTCATAATAATTTGCATACAAAGAGAGAAGCGCTCTACCAGGAACGAACAACAGCTCAGTGGCTTGTTCTATGGCGATTTACCACCCGGAAGCAGCCTCTTTTAGACCAGTGTGCTTTTCACAGAAGAAAACTTTCCTGAAGTATATCAGTCTGATCCTGCCAATTAAGGTCAGTCCAGCCCCGAAATACCAGGCAATTCTCCTCTGAACAAGGAACATGACAACCCCAGACGATCGTTTCGGCCTCCTATGGGCCTCGTCAGTGAGGTGCAGCCACATTCCTCTAAGCACACTGGGCAAGGAGTCCACGTCTGGTTTCCCCCATCACCCATAGGGAGACTTCCCCAGGGTCATAATAATTTGCATACAAAGAGAGAAGCACTCTACCAGGAACGAACAACAGCTCAGTGGCTTGTTCTATGGCGATTTACCACCCGGAAGCAGCCTCTTTTAGACCAGTGTGCTTTTCACAGAAGAAAACTTTCCTGAAGTATATCAGTCTGATCCTGCCAATTAAGGTCAGTCCAGCCCCGAAATACCAGGCAATTCTCCTCTGAACAAGGAACATGACAACCCCAGACGATCGTTTCGGCCTCCTATGGGCCTCGTCAGTGAGGTGCAGCCACATTCCTCTAAGCACACTGGGCAAGGAGTCCACGTCTGGTTTCCCCCATCACCCATAGGGAGACTTCCCCAGGGTCATAATAATTTGCATACAAAGAGAGAAGCGCTCTACCAGGAACGAACAACAGCTCAGTGGCTTGTTCTATGGCGATTTACCACCCGGAAGCAGCCTCTTTTAGACCAGTGTGCTTTTCACAGAAGAAAACTTTCCTGAAGTATATCAGTCTGATCCTGCCAATTAAGGTCAGTCCAGCCCCGAAATACCAGGCAATTCTCCTCTGAACAAGGAACATGACAACCCCAGACGATCGTTTCGGCCTCCTATGGGCCTCGTCAGTGAGGTGCAGCCACATTCCTCTAAGCACACTGGGCAAGGAGTCCACGTCTGGTTTCCCCCATCACCCATAGGGAGACTTCCCCAGGGTCATAATAATTTGCATACAAAGAGAGAAGCGCTCTACCAGGAACGAACAACAGCTCAGTGGCTTGTTCTATGGCGATTTACCACCCGGATTTACCATGTTGTCCACACATAACACCCTAACATGAACCCCAAGTCTAAACACCCCTAATCTTACACTTATTAACCACTAATATGCCGCACCCGACATCGCCAACACCTGCATTATATTTATTAACCCCTAATCTGCTGCCCCCAACACCTACATTATACATATTAACCCCTAATCTGCTGTCCCCCAACATCGCCGACACCTACATTTTACTTATTAACCCCTAATCTGCTGCCCCAACATCACCAACACCTACATTATATTTATTAACCCCTAATCTGCCACCCCCAACGTCGCTGCCACTATTCTAAATTTATTAACCCTGGAGAAGTCTTTATCCAACCGTCCAAAGTCTTCAACGAAGCTGGGAGAAGTCTTCATCCAAGCCGGGTGAAGTGGTCCTCCAGACAGCATCTTCTATCTTCATCTATCCGGCGCGGAGCGGGTCCATCTTCAAGACATCTGATTGGATCAGCCAATAGGATTTTTTCTACCTTAATTCTATCAGCCAATCGGAATTGAAGGGACGCCATCTTGGATGACGTCATTTATAGGAACCTTCATTCAGTGTTAGCCGTCGGATGAAGAGGATGCTCCAAGTTGGATGTCTTGAAGATGGACCCGCTCCGCGCCGGATGTATGAAGATAGAAGATGCCGTCTGGATGAAGACTTCTGCCCGTCTGGAGGACCCCTTCGCCTGGCTTGGATGAAGACTTCTCCCGGCTTCGTTGAGGACTTCAGCCCGGTTGGATGAAGATTTCTCCCGGTAAGGTGATCTTCAAGGGGTTAGTGTTAGGTTTTTTTAAGGGGGTATTGGGTGGGTTTTAGAGTAGGGTTGGTTGTGTGGGTGGTGGGTTTTAATGTTGTTGTAATTTTTTTTACAGGTAAAAGAGCTGATTACTTTGGGGCAATGCCCCGCAAAAGGCCCTTTTAAGGGCTATTTGTAATTTAGTGTAGGGTAGGGCTTTTTTATTTTGGGGGGGCTTTTTTATTTTGTTAGGGGGATTAGATTAGGTGTAATTAGTTTAAAAATCTTGTAATTTGTTTATTATTTTCTGTAATTTAGTGTTTGTTTTTTTGTACTTTAGATAATTTAATTTAATTGTATTTAATTTAGGGAAATAATTTAATTATAGTGTAGTGTTATGTGTTAGTGTAACTTAGGTTAGGTTTTATTTTACAGGTCAATTTGTCTTTATTTTAGCTAGGTAGTTTATTAAATAGTTAATAACTATTTAGTAACTATTCTACCTAGTTAAAATAAATACAAACTTGCCTGTAAAATAAAAATAAACCATAAGCTAGCTACAATGTAACTATTAGTTATATTATAGCTATTTTAGGTTTTATTTTACAGGTAAGTATTTAGTTTTAAATAGGAATAATTTAGTTAATGATAGTAATTTTTATTTAGATTTCTTTTAATTATATTTAAGTTAGGCGGGGGTTAGGGTTAGACTTAGATTTAGGGGTTAATAACTTTAGTATAGTGGCGGCGACATTGGGGGCGGCAGATTAGGGGTTAATAAATGTAGGTAGGTGTCGGCGATGTTAGGGGGCGGCAGATTAGGGGTTAATAATATTTAACTAATGTTTGTGAGGCGGGAGTGCGGCGGTTTAGGGGTTAATACATTTATTATAGTGGCGGCAAGGTTTGGCAGATTAGGGGTTAAAAATGTTCTTTTAGTGTTTGCAATGCGGGAGGGCCTCGGTTTAGGGGTTAATAGGTAGTTTATGGGTGTTAGTGTACTTTTTAGCACTTTAGTTAAGAGTTTTATGCTACGGCTTTGTAGTTTAAAACTCTTAACTACTGACTTTAAAATGCGGTACCAGTCTTGACAGGAGAGGGTCTACCGCTCACTTTTGGCAGACTCGAAATACCGGCGCTATGTAAGTCCCATTGAAAAAAGAGGTTACGCAATTTACGTAAGGCCAAGTCTGGCCAAAAAAGTGAGCGGTACACCTGTACCTGCAAGACTCGTAATACCAGCGTGCGTTAAAAAGCAGCGTTAGGACTGGCCAACGCTGCTTTTTAAGCCTAACGCAAAACTCGTAATCTAGGTGATACTGTATATACTAGAGAGAGATCTAAAAATGTCAGTGTGTAGTGTACATAACAATATCAATGTGTACAAACATATCTACATTCTGGAGAAGAAGTATAAAATGTCATAGACATATGTTCATTTGCATGTGCATTTGTGGTGTCTATCTATATATTAACACAAAAAGTTGGCAAAAGAATGGACAATCACTAAAGTAGCATGCAGTGCTATGATGACTCTTTCTTTACAAAAATGCACATATGTTTGCACATCTTCTCACACACGCTCTTTCTTTACACGAATGCACATATATATTTGTGTGTATGTTTGTGTAGTGAGTGTGTGTATGTAGAGTGTGTGTGTATGAATACAGGGAGTGCAGAATTATTAGGCAAGTTGTATTTTTGAGGATTAATTTTATTATTGAACAACAACCATGTTCTCAATGAACCCAAAAAACTCATTAATATCAAAGCTGAATAGTTTTGGAAGTAGTTTTTAGTTTGTTTTTAGTTATAGCTATTTTAGGGGGATATCTGTGTGTGCAGGTGACTATTACTGTGCATAATTATTAGGCAACTTAACAAAAAACAAATATATACCCATTTCAATTATTTATTTTTACCAGTGAAACCAATATAACATCTCAACATTCACAAATATACATTTCTGACATTCAAAAACAAAACAAAAACAAATCAGTGACCAATATAGCCACCTTTCTTTGCAAGGACACTCAATAGCCTGCCATCCATGGATTCTGTCAGTGTTTTGATCTGTTCACCATCAACATTGCGTGCAGCAGCAACCACAACCTCCCAGACACTGTTCAGAGAGGTGTACTGTTTTCCCTCCTTGTAAATCTCACATTTGATGATGGACCACAGGTTCTCAATGGGGTTCAGATCAGGTGAACAAGGAGGCCATGTCATTAGATTTTCTTCTTTTATACCCTTTCTTGCCAGCCACGCTGTGGAGTACTTGGACGCGTGTGATGGAGCATTGTCCTGCATGAAAATTATGTTTTTCTTGAAGGATGCAGACTTCTTCATGTACCACTGCTTGAAGAAGGTGTCTTCCAGAAACTGGCAGTAGGACTGGGAGTTGAGCTTGACTCCATCCTCAACCCGAAAAGGCCCCACAAGCTCATCTTTGATGATACCAGCCCAAACCAGTACTCCACCTCCACCTTGCTGGTGTCTGAGTCGGACTGGAGCTCTCTGCCCTTTACCAATCCAGCCACGGGCCCATCCATCTGGCCCATCAAGACTCACTCTCATTTCATCAGTCCATAAAACCTTAGAAAAATCAGTCTTGAGATATTTCTTGGCCCAGTCTTGACGTTTCAGCTTGTGTGTCTTGTTCAGTGGTGGTCGTCTTTCAGCCTTTCTTACCTTGGCCATGTCTCTGAGTATTGCACACCTTGTGCTTTTGGGCACTCCAGTGATGTTGCAGCTCTGAAATATCGCCAAACTGGTGGCAAGTGGCATCTTGGCAGCTGCACGCTTGACTTTTCTCAGTTCATGGGCAGTTATTTTGCGCCTTGGTTTTTCCACACGCTTCTTGCGACCCTGTTGACTATTTTGAATGAAACGCTTGATTGTTCGATGATCACGCTTCAGAAGCTTTGCAATATTAAGAGTGCTGCATCCCTCTGCAAGATATCTCACTATTTTTTACTTTTCTGAGCCTGTCAAGTCCTTCTTTTGACCCATTTTGCCAAAGGAAAGGAAGTTGCCTAATAATTATGCACACCTGATATAGGGTGTTGATGTCATTAGACCACACCCCTTCTCATTACAGAGATGCACATCACCTAATATGCTTAATTGGTAGTAGGCTTTCGAGCCTAT
This sequence comes from Bombina bombina, assembly GCF_027579735.1. NCBI lineage: Eukaryota > Metazoa > Chordata > Amphibia > Anura > Bombinatoridae > Bombina > Bombina bombina. The sequence goes on along the minus strand of NC_069502.1, from coordinate 481,927,915 downwards.
ACAGCTTGGAGTAAGACAACATGCATAAAGAGGATGATGTGGTCAAAATACTCATTTGCCTAATAATTCTGCACTCCCTGTATGTATGTTTGTGTATCACACACAAGGAATATATCAGTGCTAATCTACTATCAGATCTCTCCAAGATGTATACCAGCAGAAGAAATTTATCACAAAAAAATAATAATAATACTGTAGATATAAGAGACAATACAAAATACAAACGTTTACCTAAAGTCCAAATGTACTATTAGTATAATCCCAGGCAAAGATGATACCACCCAGGAGTGCAGAGTTAGTAAAGTATGATATGCAAAAGTGGCTTTAGGGAACTGTAGGAGTCGATGCCACTCTCATTTGGTGATGATTCCACTAATCACCAGAAGTTTGGAAAAGCTGAAGCAAAAATGTAAGAAAAGCGCAAAACGACTTAGATAATTGAGTATATTAAAACAATAATACATAAAAACTTACACTCAGGTAAGCGCAGTCACGTATCCCCAAACAGGAGAAAATCAGAGGCAGCAGTAGTCTGAGTCCCGCTCTACATGCAATGGCCTCTATTTATCAAGCTGTCAACCGCAAATACGCTTGAATTCCGCAGCGTATTTGTGGCGAGCCTGATTTGCCTTAGTTATCAAACCTTACAGACCGGCAAAAGTAGAATTTAGTGACGTAACATACGATCCGCCGGACTCAGTCCGACACAGATCGATGCTTACGTCACTACAGATGTTCCGAACGCAAGTTCGGCACAATCTGACTACTTTTGCTAGTTATCAAATAACTAGCAGGTACGCTCAGCCCAGTGTTCCTGGTTTTCATTCCGCCGCCCTGGAGGTCGCAGATACCATAGGAATCAATGGGAGTCAGAAAGCAGCGAGAGCTCATGTTCGCTGCTGCCCGATATCGGTGGTATAGGGGGTAAACAGTATAGTATAGTGTGGGTGCTTAGTGACAGGGTACCAAGAAAGCTGAAAAAAAGTCCAAGAGCAGCGAGATCGATGACTGTTAGTTAACAACAGTCCGCTGCTCATCGCCCCCATACTTGGTGCGCAGGTTTTTGACAGCTTTTTTGGTAACTTTGGAGAACGTATTCAGGTCCGTGGCAGCGATGTTAGGCGAACTTAGGCGAGCATATTGGTGCCGTTGAATGCAGGTAAGTTGACGGCTTGATAAATAGAGGCCAATGTATATGTACAATATATGTATGAATATGTATGTTTGTGTAGTGAGTGTGTGTATGTGTGTGAGAATGTGTAAGTATGCATATGATGAACATTACAGTGGCCATTATTATAAACCACAAAATGTTTTTTCAAAAAATCTTTTTATTTTTTTACTCACTAAGGCCTAGATTTAGAGTTTGGCGTTAGCCGTGAAAACCAGCGTTAGAGGCTCCTAACGCTGGTTTTAGGCTACCGCCGGTATTTGGAGTCACTCAAAATAGGGTCTAACGCTCACTTTTCAGCCGCGACTTTTCCATACCGCAGATCCCCTTACGTAAATTGTGTATCCTATCTTTTCAATGGGATTTTTCTAACTCCGGTATTTAGAGTCGTTTCTGAAGTGAGCGTTAGACATCTAACGACAAAACTCCAGCCGCAGGAAAAAAGTCAGTAGTTAAGAGCTTTCTGGGCTAAGGCCGGTTTATAAAGCTCTTAACTACTGTACTCTAAAGTACACTAACACCCATAAACTACCTATGTACCCCTAAACCGAGGTCCCCCCACATCGCCGACACTCGAAAAAAATTTTTTAACCCCTAATCTGCCGACCGCCACCTACGTTATCCTTATGTACCCCTAATCTGCTGCCCCTAACACAGCCGACCCCTATATTATATTTATTAACCCCTAATCTGCCCCCCTCAACGTCGCCTCCACCTGCCTACACTTATTAACCCCTAATCTGCCGACCGGACCTGAGCGCTACTATAATAAAGTTATTAACCCCTAATCCACCTCACTAACCCTATAATAAATAGTATTAACCCCTAATCTGCCCTCCCTAACATCGCCGACACCTAACTTCAATTATTAACCCCTAATCTGCCGACCGGAGCTCACCGCTATTCTAATAAATGTATTAACCCCTAAAGCTAAGTCTAACCCTAATACTAACACCCCCCCCTAAGTTAAATATAATTTAAATCTAACGAAATTAATTAACTCTTATTAAATAAATTATTCCAATTTAAAGCTAAATACTTACCTGTAAAATAAATCCTAATATAGCTACAATATAAATTATAATTATATTATAGCTATTTTAGGATTTATATTTATTTTACAGGTAACTTTGTATTTATTTTAACCAGGTACAATAGCTATTAAATAGTTAAGAACTATTTAATAGCTAAAATAGTTAAAATAATTACAAATTTACCTGTAAAAGAAATCCTAACCTAAGTTACAAATAAACCTAACACTAGACTATCAATAAATTAATTAAATAAACTACCTACAATTACCTACAATTAACCTAACACTACACTATCAATAAATTAATACAATTGCTACAAATAAATACAATTAAATAAACTAGCTAAAGTACAAAAAATAAAAAAGAACTAAGTTACAAAAAATAAAAAAATATTTACAAACATAAGAAAAATATTACAACAATTTTAAACTAATTACACCTACTCTAAGCCCCCTAATAAAATAACAAAGCCCCCCAAAATAAAAAAATGCCCTACCCTATTCTAAATTAATAAAGTTCAAAGCTCTTTTACCTTACCAGCCCTGAACAGGTCCCTTTGCGGGGCATGCCCAAAGAAATTCAGCTCTTTTGTCTGTAAAAAAAAAATACAATACCCCCCCCAACATTACAACCCACCACCCACATACCCCTAATCTAACCCAAACCCCCCTTAAATAAACCTAACACTAAGCCCCTGAAGATCATCCTACCTTGTTTTCACCATACCAGGTTCACCGATCGGTCCAGAAGAGCTCCTCCGATGTCCTGATCCAAGCCCAAGCGGGGGGCTGAAGAGGTCCATGATCCGGCTGAAGTCTTCATCCAAGCGGGCCAGAAGAGGTCTTCCATCCGATTGAAGTCTTCATCCAAGCGGCATCCATCCGGAGCGAAGCGGCAGCATCCTGAAGACCTCCACCGCGGAACATCCATCCTGGCCGACGACTGAACGACGAATGACGGTTCCTTTAAATGACGTCATCCAAGATGGCGTCCCTCGAATTCCGATTGGCTGATAGGATTCTATCAGCCAATCGGAATTAAGGTAGGAATATTCTGATTAGCTGATGGAATCAGCCAATCAGAATCAAGTTCAATCCGATTGGCTGATCCGATCAGCCAATCAGATTGAGCTTGCATTCTATTGGCTGTTCCGATCAGCCAATAGAATGCAAGCTCAATCTGATTGGCTGATTGGATCAGCCAATCGGATTGAACTTGATTCTGATTGGCTGATTCCATCAGCCAATCAGAATATTCCTACCTTAATTCCGATTGGCTGATAGAATCCTATCAGCCAATCGGAATTCGAGGGACGCCATCTTGGATGACGTCATTTAAAGGAACCGTCATTCGTCGTTCAGTCGTCGGCCAGGATGGATGTTCCGCGGTGGAGGTCTTCAGGATGCTGCCGCTTCGCTCCGGATGGATGCCGCTTGGATGAAGACTTCAATCGGATGGAAGACCTCTTCTGGCCCGCTTGGATGAAGACTTCAGCCGGATCATGGACCTCTTCAGCCCCCCGCTTGGGCTTGGATCAGGACATCGGAGGAGCTCTTCTGGACCGATCGGTGAACCTGGTATGGTGAAGACAAGGTAGGATGATCTTCAGGGGCTTAGTGTTAGGTTTATTTAAGGGGGGTTTGGGTTAGATTAGCGGTATGTGGGTGGTGGGTTGTAATGTTGGGGGGGGTATTGTATGTTTTTTTTTACAGGCAAAAGAGCTGAATTTCTTGGGGCATGCCCCGCAAAGGGCCCTGTTCAGGGCTGGTAAGGTAAAAGAGCTTTGAACTTTAGTAATTTAGAATAGGGTAGGGCATTTTTTTATTTTGGGGGGCTTTGTTATTTTATTAGGGGGCTTAGAGTAGGTGTAATTAGTTTAAAATTGTTGTAATATTTTTCTTATGTTTGTAAATATTTTTTTATTTTTTGTAACAGTTCTTTTTTATTTTTTGTACTTTAGCTAGTTTATTTAATTGTATTTATTTGTAGCAATTGTATTTAATTAATTTATTGATAGTGTAGTGTTAGGTTAATTGTAGGTAGTTTATTTAATTAATTTATTGATAGTCTAGTGTTAGGTTTATTTGTAACTTAGGTTAGGATTTCTTTTACAGGTAAATTTGTAATTATTTTAACTATTTTAGCTATTAAATAGTTCTTAACTATTTAATAGCTATTGTACCTGGTTAAAATAAATACAAAGTTACCTGTAAAATAAATATTAATCCTAAAATAGCTATAATATAATTATAATTTATATTGTAGCTATATTAGGATTTATTTTACAGGTAAGTATTTAGCTTTAAATTGGAATAATTTATTTAATAAGAGTTAATTAATTTCGTTAGATTTAAATTATATTTAACTTAGGTGGTTGTTAGTATTAGGGTTAGACTTAGCTTTAGGGGTTAATACATTTATTAGAATAGCGGCGAGATTCGGTCGGCAGATTAGGGGTTAATAATTGAAGTTAGGTGTCGGCGATGTTAGGGAGGGCAGATTAGGGGTTAATACTATTTATGATAGGGTTAGTGAGGCGGATTAGGGGTTAATAACTTTATTATAGTAGCGCTCAGGTCCGGTCGGCAGATTAGGGGTTAATAAGTGTAGGCAGGTGGAGGCGACGTTGTGGGGGGCAGATTAGGGGTTAATAAATATAATATAGGGGTCGGCGGTGTTAGGGGCAGCAGATTAGGGGTACATAGGGATAATGTAAGTAGCGGCGGTTTACGGAGCGGCAGATTAGGGGTTAATAATAATATGCAGGGGTCAGCGATAGCGGGGGCGGCAGATTAGGGGTTAATAAGTGTAAGGTTAGGGGTGTTTAGACTCGGGGTACATGTTAGAGTGTTAAGTGCAGACGTAAGAAGGGTTACCGCATAGCAAACAATGGGGCTGCGTTAGGAGCTGAACGCGGCTTTTTTGCAGGTGTTTGTTTTTTTTTTCAGCTCAAACAGCCCCATTGTTTCCTATGGGGGAATCGTGCACGAGCACGTTTTTGAGGCTGGCCGCTTGCGTAAGCAACTCTGGTATCGAGAGTTGAAGCTGCGTTAAAAATGCTCTACACTCCTTTTTTGGAGCCTAACGCAGCCTTTATGTGGACTCTCGATACCAGAGTTATTTTTATGGTGCGGCCAGAAAAAAGCCGGCGTTAGTTTTTCGGGTCGTTACCGACAAAACTCCAAATCTAGGCCTAAATGACTGCCTTGCTGCATTTGCCTGTTCTCCCCCCACAAACATAATACCTCCCTTACTAGCCCAGCAGAGGATGAGCATGCAATGCAATGTTTAAAAAGACAGATGATTGTCTGTCAGTTAGAAGAGGCTGAGAGGATCCTTGGTGGATAGGAAATGAAAGTCAATGAAAAAAAACAGGGAGGGAGGGGGTTAACAGAAAAAGGACCCATAACACTCAGGTTGAGAGAAGAAAAAAAAGACATAAAAATTACATTTTGAATTGGAGAACAAAAGTGCTAAAAAGACCGGTAGAACACTGCACTGGTTCTTTTATACAAAAGTATTCCAGTCTGATTTACCACCCAACACACACATACCTTGTATATTATTCCCTGCACTGATGTAACTGTTCTTAATATGAGGATAGGAATGCAGCATGGGGAGAGCAAACAAGATCAGAATCAGTCCCCTCACCCCACACCACTGTTCAATGCACTGCAACTAACACGGGCTGTGTTACAAAGCCCCAGTCCCCCCCCCCCCCCTTTACAGTTGCCAGATCTGACTGTGTTTAGTTTGTGATTAATTTGCAATGATCTATTATCTGGCAAACTACAAACTTGTCCTCCTGCTCCTGTCTGACTCTTCTCTCCACGTCTCACCGGCTGCAGCTCTCCTCACAGACAGCAGGCTCACATGTGACGTCACTTGGCTGTCGGCTCTCTTCCTGCTCAGAATCTGGCACCGGACCGGACTGCTGATTGGCTCCCGAGGCTTCTTACAGAAAAGTCTCTTTTGGGAGCGGTATGGGCTGGGAAGAGCCTTAAGCACCACTTGGTGGCGCTGGCAACAGCACATACAAAAATGTAGAAAACCATCCATATTGAGCAATGGAGAGGAGCTGAATGGCTCACAGACTCTCCTTCATTGCACAATATGGATGGCAATGCGCAATTGACATCGCTCAAATGTGGAGGGGGTGGAGCATTCTGGGGGGTGGGGGGTAAAAGAAGTACTTTTTTTTTTTTTTTAATAAGCCAAGTAATAGGTTCAATTGATTTTATCAGCCTTTTGTATGAAACATATGCCTGGCCCTTTAAGAAATTATTCTTGTGTAGTGTATCTATCAACACACCTAGCTCAGCAAGGCCAATAATGTTCAGCCATCATATCAGGTTGACAAAACACAGAACAATTTGTGATGTATTTGGCTTGTCACCTTGTACTTTTCAACTTCAGGGAGTTTATAAGGTATTCTTCAGCCAATATTCAAGTGCAGCAAACAAGTGGAACACATTTGTCTCATTCATTCTCTCCTGGCACTTTATGTGGAATGTGTAGTTTTGTAATGCTGGTGGGATATTTCCCTACCAGACCAAACTTGGCCAGTAGTCTTCTTATCCCAGTGTCAAGTGGAAGGATAAGGAAATATTCCAGAACAAAGTGAGTTTAAGAAATGAGGTAAGCAGTACTCACGGTAGACAGGGTAGTCCTTCACGGCAATAAGATTAAGGCAGAGAATGATCAGAGACAGGCAGAGTTCGGCAACAGAAGGCAATCGAGCATTATAGCAGTTCAGGGGTAAACAAATAGAATGGTCAGGAACAGGCAGAAGTCAGCAACAAAAGGTAATCCAGCAGTTTAGCAGTTCAGGGGTAAACCAATAGAATGGTCAGGAACAGGCAGAGGTCAGCAACAAAAGTTAATCCAGCAGTTTAGCAGTTCAGGGGTAAACCAATAGAATGGTCAGACAGGCAGAGTTCAGTAATAATAAGGCATTCCAGCAATTCAAGGGTTAAACAGGCAGAATGGTCAGACAGGCAGAGTTCAGTAATGATAAGGCAATTCAGCAATTCAAGGGTTAAACAAGCAAAGTAGTCAGACAGTCAGAGTTCAGTAACGATAAGGCAATCCAGCAATTCAAGTAATAAAGCACATAGGAGCACACACAGTAACACCTATACTTGGGCAATGAATGCAGGAAACAGAGGTACTTACATGGGGTGGATTTGCGCCAGGGAGGGCACCCAGCTGCAATCAGGACCGGTATCAGAGTAACTTGATGTTATCGCTGCTCGCCAGAAGAAACCGCCGCATCCAAGCCAACATCCGGCGTGTCCATGGCAAGGGCCATGACAACAGAGGGAAGCGGTGGCCAGAACCGGAGCGGCGTGACATAGCCCCCCACTCACAGGTTCCCTCTGGGAACCAGTCAGCTTTGAAGGGTGAGCAGCATGGAACTTGGAGACCAGAGATAGAGCATGCACATTTAGGGCAGGGACCCAGGAATGCTCCGCCACAGAGTAACCTTTCCAGTGTATAAGGTATTGGAGCTGCCTGCGCCTGATTCTGGAATCCAGGATTTTGGCAATCTCATACACTGGTTTGCCATGAATTAGGAGTGGAGGAGGAGGATGTCTGCATCAAGTGTACCTGTTTCTGATGTAGGGTTTGAGCAAGGAGATGAGAAAGACTGGGTTAATATGCAAGGTTTTAGGCAAGGCCACTCTGTTGGTAACAGGAGAAAGTCTTTTAAGGATATTATAAAGGACCAATATACCTAGGTCCTAATTTGTGACAGGGTTGACGTAAGTGGATATGTCGTGTAGAGACCCAGACACGGTCACCTGCAGAAAAGGCACAAATATTAGCTCGATGATGATCGGCAAACCTCTTGTATCTGGAGATGGTTGAGAGTAACTGAGAGCGTATTTGTTGCCAATGGGTAGTGAGGTCAGTGAAGCGACGTTCTGCAGCAGGGACTTCTGTGGATTAAGCAGAAAGAGGAAAAACACGAGGTTGATAACCAGCTGCGGCCTGGAAGGGAGAGTATTGTAAAGAGGAATGCCAATGAGTGTTCCTTGCCAGCTCAGCTAGGGGTAACAACCCAAACTAATTAGTATGCTGAGAATTGACATATGCTCTGAGATAAGCTTTAAGATCCTGATTGGTTCTCTCCGTCTGCCCGCAAGTCTGGGGGTGATAACCAGAGGACAAAGAAACAGTCGTTCCGAGCAATTTGCAAAAGCTTCTCTAGAAGGTAGAAATGAATTCTGTCAGAGACAATATTTACGGGTAGACCATGTAGTTGTACCACATGTAACAGAAAAAGAGTACAAAAAGAGTGGACAATTCTTAGGCTGTAGGTATCTTATGTAAAGGTACAAAATGAGCAAGTTTGGAGAACTGATCCACCACCACCCATATGACTGTATGATGGTCAGAAGGAGGAAGGTCTCCAAAAAAATCTATGGCTATGTGTGTCCATGGTTATTTAGGTATGGACAATGGTTGAAGTAGGCCATGTGGTAGGGAACGGGGAGTCTTATTAACAGCACAGGTCTGACAAGCTTTGACATAATCCTGAGAGTCCGACTTCATGGTAGGCCACCGCAGGGGCTTCAGAAGGTTTTCTTGACTGGGCTTGTTACAGTCTTTGAAGAAGAGAGGTGTTAAGCTGAGCAACCACACAGGAGGGAGGTATGATGTGTTCGATAGGAGCTTTAGAAGAGTCACTAGACTGAGGAAACTGACGGGAAAGGGCATTAGCCTTTTTATTCTTTGTCCCAGGAAGGTAAGAGACTATAAAGTTAAAACAAGAAAAGAATAGGGCCCACCTGGCCTGTCGAGGATTGAGTCAATGAGTAGTCTCTAGGTATGTCAGATTCTTGTGGTCAGTGAGAATCTGAATGGGGTTGGCGGTACCCTCTAGACAATGACGCCATTCAGTCAGGGACATCTTAAGGGCTAAGAGTTCACGATTACCCACATCGTAATTCTTTTCTGCAGGAGTGAACCATTTGGAGAAAAAGGTGCCAGTTGGAGGTTAAAGGGTCCCTTTGGGTTAAGACTGCACCAGCTCCTATCTCGGAGGTATCATACACTAGAATGAACTGCAGGTCAGGATCAGGGTGGCAGAGCACAGGAGTGGAACAAAATACCTTTTTCAGATGAGAGAAAGCATCCACAGCTACAGGAGGCCAATTCTTGCAGTCTCTGTTGAGTGGAGCAACGATTTGGGAGAAGTTCTTTATAAACTTGCGATAATAGTTGGAGAACTCCAAGAATCTCTGTAGTTCCTTTAATGAGGTGGGTTGAGGCCATTCCAGAACTGCAGTTAGCTTTGTAGGATCCATGGCAAAACCTTCCTTTGAGATGACATAGGAACTGGATCTGAACTTGATTAAACTCACATTTCTCCAGTTTGGCTACCAGAGAATTGTTTCTGAGGCGAAGAAGTACCTGTTTTACATGCTCATGATGCTCCTCAAGGGTGGAGGAGAATATGAGGATGTCATCCAAATAGACAATGACAGTGCGATTAAGGAGGTCACGGAAGACATCATTGACAAATGCTTGGAAGACAGCGGGGGCATTACACAGCCCAAAAGGCATTACGAGGTATTCATGTTGAAGGCAGTCTTCCATTCATGTCCCGGGAAGATACGAATAAGATTGTACGCCCCACGTAGGTCCAACTTAGTAAAGGAGCAAGCATTTTGGAGCAAATCATATAGTTCAGTAGTCAAAGGAATAGGATAACGATTCTTGATAGTAATGTTGTTTAGGGCTCTGTAGTCGATACAGGGTCTGAGACCACCATCCTTTTTACTGACAAAAAAGAAGCTAGCACCGACAGGAGAGAAGGAAGGGTGAATAAAGCCTTTAGCTAGGTTTTCTTGTATATATTCTTCCATGGCCTTGGTTTCAGCTTTGGAGAGTGGATAAGTCCTCCCTTTAGGAAGTGGGGCTCCAGGAAAAAGGTCAATTTTGCAGTCATAAGGACAGTGAGGTGGCAACACATCAGCTGTGTTCTTTTAAAAAACATCTGTAAATTCTGCATGTACTGAGGGAAGATTAGAAGGGGTCTGAAGGCTGACTATAGGGACGTGATGCAGCGGAGTAACCTTAGCCAGGCAGGAGTGAAAACAGGATTTACCCCAGGAGGCCAACTGTCCCTGAGTCCAGTAGAACTGAGGATTGTGTTTACGTAGCCAAGGAAGACCAAGGATAACTGGTTCTGCAGGAGAATGAATGACATCCAACTGCAATTGCTGATTCAAAATGGATTAAGCCTGATCCAAGGGGAGTGCCATCCAGAGTAGTTATTTTAAGACAATGTTTTTTCTGAAGGAGAGGCAACCCAGCATGAATCATGAAACGGTGATAGCAAAAATTTCCAGCTGCCGCTGAATCAATAAAGGCTTGAGCATGGACAGAATTCTAAAGAAAGTTAAGGGTAACAGGTACCAGGATCCGAGAAGAGTGAGGGGAATTAGTAGTGGCTACGCTTAGAGGTACCCCAGTTTTATCCTCTAAGCGTCGGCTTTTCCCGGCAGTATATTACAATTCTTGGTGTGAATTAGAACCACAATAGAAACACAGGGGTAGCTTTATCATAGTGCGAGCGGACATAATACGATGTAGCATATCATGTCCACTGTACATCGATAAATGCTGTCGGCATTTATCATTGCACCAGCTGCTGGTGCAATGCCGCCCCCTGCAGATTCGTGGCCAATCGGCTGCTAGCAGGGAGTGTCGATCAACCCGATCATATTCGATCGGTTTGATTTCTGTCCACGGCCTCAGAGCAGGTGGACAAGTTATGGAGCAGCGGTCTTTAGACCCAGGCACATCAAGCTCTGTACGGAGCTTGATAAATTGGCCCCACAGTCTCATTCTCCTTCTTCTCTGTCTTTCAGATTCCGAGGGCTTAAGGGAAGAGAAATCCATGGGTTCCTCTTCAGAGGTAACTGTAGGCGAGTTACCTTTTCTGTGATCATTCTGATGCTAGGGGCTAGGAGAGAATGCAACTGCCATTGTCACAGGAAACGTGACTGATTATAACCATAATGATATGCAAAGTCAGAGAGCAATATGGTGCCCTAAAAGATATTATTACAAAGAGCATTCCAAAATATAACCGGCTAACATATAGTTATCCACATAATAAATGAAAAATAAAATAACTTGTCCAACGTAGGTATAGCGGCAGAATATAACAATACTTGCAAGTAGAGGTATGTTAGACCCAGCAATACTATAGAGAGCCCCAAGTCCCCCTGAATAGGAGTAGTAACCCGTTATGACAACAACATTTATAGCATGGGAGAGTTCCCTGGGGAAGCTAGCTTACTACGTGCCTTGAAAATGTCCGACTTAACATGTCCAACAAAGAAAGGTAAAAGCATGTAGCTCGGGAGCCAAATATACAGGCATTAATTCTAGAGCACAAGCATATGTAGTGACCTGTATTGTGTAGGTAATTAAGATCATCTAATATATGTGGCTCCAGTCTAAGAAGAGATATTTATGATGCTTAGGGCAATCTAGCTGTCACAGTAGGGAGTTAATGAACATGTATAGTGGAAAGAGAAAACATTCTAATGTCCCTTTAAATAAGCTTCTATTCCGCTGTGTCATGGGAGATATGTCATAAATTAAACATGAACTGGCTACTTCCAAATACCCATCAGTGTGCTAGGACCTAGGAGTTAGACAATAGCTCCATATAGCTGCATGCATTAAGAGGTGGATATAAGACCAGTATCAACAGCCAGACCGACTTAGGCCTCGCTTCCATTGAGTTGTAATTCAGTTTGCGTGCACTTGCAAACCGTTAAATATGCTGTCGAAAGCAATATCGTTTAACGACTGTTTCCAATGGCGCGTTATACCTCAATATCGGCAGCCGGACTTCGGCTGCCGAAAAGATCTTCGCGTCCCATAGAAAGTAATAGAAGCCGTTAATCGATAAATTATACCAGGTTTCCAATGAAAGCGCTAACCATTAATACACTGTCGGAGGCTGTCGATACATTGAGACATATTACCCCCAGCTCAACTAGGTGTAAAAGAGGAAAATTGTGCTTTTTGAGACCTATTTTCTATTGAAATTATAAAACTTGCAAATAATGCAAGTGTTTTAATGTAGAAATAAATTGTTATAAGTAATATTTATTTTTGTCTCATGTATAGAAATAGTTGAACTTATATTCTAATAGAAATATCAGTATATATTTAAATATAATAATATATGCAAGAACATATCTACAGAATGCAAACTAGACCTATGCCTAGGGCAGCAATCAATATTACTTATATTTATGAAGTGTTAAATATAATTATATTAGAAAATAGTATTTGATTATTAAAAATATGGATAAGTGTTTCTTTATTTTTCTTGAGAGGTGATCACCGGTAAGGAGCACGGACGTTAAACGTAAATTCTATAGTGTAAGGTCGGGTTACCTTAGCAACTAATTGATTTTCAAGAAATCTGACGTCAGATGGAAGCGTTAACACAACGTTAACTTACAGCTACACGAAAAGAGCGACTGCACGCTATCCGCAAACTATTTCAATGGAAACCTGGTACTAAAATGGACCCGTAAATTACTTTTAGCTGTCGGCCGCTTCGGTAGCTTACGGCTCCATTTTTAACGACTCAATGGAAGCGAGGCCTTAGCAGGGTAGGATTATGCTTTCTTTAGTGTATCTCTATGAGGTAGCAGCTTATGGCAAAGTTTAGGAGAAACTAAATGGAATATCTGCTATAGTATTGATAAAAATTGCATTGAATCATTTGTGTATATCTGCACAAGAGCATTATGAGTGTGATAGGCAGGCGTGTCAATTTAATCTATAGGTATCCTTGTGCAGCCTAGACAGCCTCATCTACACACTGCAACAGTAGTCCCTCACTATATATTCGTCTACCTCTATACTATGCTATATCCTGTAATAGGAAAATGACAGAAAATGATCACTATCTGCACCAGCCCATATCAAACTGACTATATATATTAGGTATAACAAATGTATATCTGACAGAGTAAGCCAGTAATTAATAACTTGTGGATAAAACAATAAAGTCTCAGTCCACTTTTAAGGAAAGAGGTGTTACAGAGTTTTTTTTTTTTGTCTGTTTTTACCCGATGCCCAGCTTGGAATAGGATATAGACAGTGTGGCTCCAGTGATTCTCTCCTTTAGGGCAAGAGATCGTTTCCTTCTTCCTGGGACCATGGAGGGGCTCACGTAATATGTAGCTTTCAAGAGGCTGAAGTGACACCGCAGCCACCTCGGCATTAGACACCTTTCAAGTGGCCATATTCCGGGTGTATAGGTGTTCCTCTGTGAGTGAAGGGTAGGCTTGCCTGTAAGAGTGGGAAGCGAGGAGAAGCTCCCTGGGGTGTCCATCGGTATTGACAATGCTCCCCTAACAGAGCAGGAAGCGGCATGCGGGCGATCTAGGTGATCAGTTAACTTTTCTCTAAAAGGAGACGGCATACTCTGAGCTTGGGTAGTTATCAGCAGGGTCTGAGAAAGCTCCCCGGCTGAGTAGGTGGTAGTCTCAGGAGTCACAGCATAATTAGCAATTCCCTGACCGGAGTTGCCTCTCAATTCACGCAGCTCATCTGGTGTTGTAGTAGTGCGGGGATTAGGGTTCTCGCTGTTGTTAAATGGTGCAAGGAGATCTCCCTCTTGGCCATACTTCTCTTCTTGTAATGTGCCGATAAGCTCCTGGAAAAAGTGCTTGAGATTGCGGTAATGGCTGTCAAACGAGAGAAGTGTGTTACGCTCCCAGCGTGTTATAGAGTCCAGCAGAGAAGGGCCGTGACCAAAAGAGTTTTCTAATGCCAAAGTTGTCATTGCAAGATCCACAATGCTATGTGAGGGTAACACTGGGGCTTTTTCTCGATAGGTAGACCGGGGGGTACTGGTATGCTCACAACACTCCTTAAAAGTTCCACGTGGTCTACAGCATGGCCGCTCAGTTCACCGCTTATGTGGTTACTGTGGGTGGTGGAAAAATTAACCGATTTGCCCCTTCAGGTCCTTTCTGTCTCTTTAGGCTTCTCAGTATGGGTCTTTGGGTCCTCGGTCATGATTTAGGATATTGGTGGGCAAAACTGAACGGTCCGGTTATATAATAAAGATAAAGTTTGAGCAGAGCTCTCTTAGTGTGCGACCGTTCAGTTACCCTGCTTGCTCCGCCCCCCCATCTGTCTGGCACTTTAAGTAGATGGTCTGTTATAATGTGTCTATATTGACTTGTCACACAGTCTAAAAAACATTAATCTTCAGCCAGCAAGTCAATCTGCCAAACATGTAGTTTAAAGAGTACTTAGCTTGTGTTGAAGATGCTATGTCCTGGCCAGAGGACAATACGGCTATTCTTTAGAGGTCCGGCCCCAGGATGAGGTATTCTGAGCTTACAGCGCGTATTATAGCCATTCAATTTTCCAGTCTTAGACCGGCTGGCCCGTTTATTAAGTGTATGTCGAGAAGCGGGATGTCCCGGCAAACCTTGTCCTCGCCTAGGGAAAATGCCCAGTGTTTAGGGTATCGGGGTGCTCGTGTCAGAAAGCTTCTACTTAGCGTTCAGATCTCAGCGACCAGTTTTTCGCGCGAGCACCCTAGCTCCTCCCACCAGAACCGCTACCTCTTTTACTGTTCTTATTTTACAAATAAAACAACCGTGCAGCTGCAGCTTCAATGAGTCAGGCATGTCAGTTAATGACTTCCAGGCTGTAGGCATTTAATTAGGGAATGAGGGGAAAACAATAGCTCAGTGATTAGATTATAGTACTTAGGTATACATATTCAGTGAAACACCCTGCATGGTTTTTCCCATTTTAGTATAACACAACTTGATATACAGATGTTTAACTACACAGAACAATATTAAATATTAACTATAAAAATAATATTAAAGTGCATCAGACACTGTGGTGTGACACAAATTTGCTCAATTGAACTCCTTTGTTTATTGTGAGGGGTGTGTATATGAATTGTGTTTCATGTGCTTGTTATGCTTTTTTAAGCAATTTTAAATATGTTGCCTGCCATTTCAGTCTTTTTTGGCAGCCAATGGGTTACATCAAAGGAAAAGCAGTGAAAAAAATGTGTATTTATTTCTGGTGCCTGTCTGAAGCCGGAGGAGTGACTGACACTTGCACTGCACAGACAGCAACACATGCTGAACTGGCCCGGCAGCAGGGGAATAAACGTCAATAACTTCTGCTCTGAAAAGTTTTAATCCACTTACCAGATAGCAAAAGGGAAGATCATGGACACATGCCTGATAATAAGTTGTGGCTTGCAGGAATGAGAGCTCCATCAGCCCCAGTAACATTAAGCAGGCCCCGGCTGGGGGTGGATCCTACTGCTTTAACAGCTCTAGTAACCTTTGTCTCCTCCTGTAGATGTATTGCAGAGTGTGCAGGGGCTGTGAAAAGTCTGGCGCTGATTTCACATTCCTTGGGATTCCCCCACCCGCTCCTTTCATGTACCGTTTGTGCTGCTGGTTCCCTGTCAGATTGATTGAGAGGCTGCAGAACAAGTGCACCTTAATTGTGGCCGGCTGACCAGTGATACCTGCTGTGGACTACCAGGAAATTTCCCTGTTTCCCGGTAGGCCAATCCAGCCCTGTTTAACTAGGTGTTAAACTCCTTTGGAGGGTATGTGATAATGTTGAGTTTCCAAATCTGTACAGATCCAGCAATTGTGATTTCAGTTATTGAGGAAAATGTATGTAATCTGGCAATCTGGAGGTGCAAACTTCACTGGTGATATTGAATAGAGCTAGTTTACACTGAAGCACTCAGATTCTCCAAACCAATCTTGTAGCCAATGAAGAGACATCCACTTTCATGTTTGTGTTATCACCGTAGAACATACAGAGATGGAAATATTCCAACAATGTGTAAACGAAATATATATAAACATATGGATGTAAGTCTTAGCATTCAAAGGGTCATTTCAATATGCTAGCAAGTTCTAGAAGGCTGTATGGTTAGGGGTCACCACAGCATGTATTAATCCCTTCCACAATAGGCAGTCTATTCTGCACTGGGTCTCAAATAAAAAATAGGCAAATGCAAAGAAATGCGCTTATAGCGCTAAAGCCCTACAAGTAGGCTGTAAGGTTGTCTTTAGAGACGTCCCTGTCATTCCGGTCGGTCCACAGCAGTTACACTTTCTGGGCAGTTAACTTGTGCTGGTGCACAAGTGCTCCAAACGATCTGTATGTATGTCGATCTGTATGTATGTCGCCGCCTGCAAGTTGCCTCTACTCCCTCTGTCGACCTTTGGCGATCTCTGATGACGTCACTGTTCCTTGCGTCCTTTTCACCCAGGGCAAAAATGACAGCCTCCTAAGGTCTGATGTGTGACCTGATGTGTTCACTTTCCCCTGAACCAAATATCGAATGAAGAAAAGATCAGGAGCACCAGGCTGATCCTTTAGTAAAACATAACTTTTATTATGCGATATGCAGCATCATAAAAACAATTCAAAGTAGGAAAACATCATTCAGGTAGGAGTGTAATGCTGATCCTGCTAACACTGTTTGGCATTAGCCGTAGTCAAAAAGACTACATGTTATGGGTATTTATTTTCATATTTATTCTTAATAATGTTGATTGGTTTTTTTTGTAACCATTTGTTATTCCATGTTATTTTGGCAACATCTGTACTAAATATTTAATATGTAATTTGATGTAAAATTACTAACATATTTGGTAAATGAGATGAGATGATCTAAAATGATCCTTCAGCACTGAGATCTCTCTCGAAAGATTTTAAACAGGAAACATTTGCTATACTTCTCTGTGGGTTGTTCTCTGCATTTCTGTATGTGAAGGATATACAAGCCTAGTGCAATATAGCTCTGTATGGCATGGGATTTTTGTTAAACTTACATTTTGTGCTTTACACTTCAAATTGGACACTTTAAGTTTTATCACATTTAAGCTTCAAACTTTTTATTTTGTATTTTAATAGATTTGGATTATGTATACAGCAGTGACTTCACAAATTCTGATTATGCCTTGATTATGCTTCTGTGTTACATTAACAAATTAGGATCATACTTTTGTATATTTCTGTGTATCTTTTACAAATTACATTACTCTTTGCATTTGCTATTGTAAAATAAAACTGACAGCTTCAGAAAGTGGGAAGAACAGTGGAGTTCCCTGGGAACTCCCCTTTTCAGCCCAGGGAACTCCACTGTCCTTCCCACTTTCTGAAGCTGTCAGTTTTATTTTACAATAGCAAATGTGAAGTGAGATGTAATATGTAAAAATCACAATCCTAAACACATTGCTGTATACAGAATCTACTGTATATGCATTAAAATATAAAACAGAAAGCGCAAAGCTTAAATTTAATAAAACAATTCTCATGAAATTCTGTAAATATTTTACACAAGCTGCTCTCACGAATTTATCTAGCTACTTTTTTAACTGACAGAAAAGTAAAATACACTAAACTAGAGGCAAAAGCAGTTAAATTGCAGTGAAAGCATTTCAGTTTAATTTGTATTTGCAGTAAACTAATACTTTATATTAGTCCTAGGTGTTCTCTTGTTAACTTCACTCTCCCCTGTGAAATTCTGTATCCCCAAGAGCCTCATTACTTTCTATGGAAGGCATCTCTCAACTCTCTGGGACTTCCAAGTTCTACCCTTTTCTTATAGAATTCAGTGACTTCAGCCTCTGTAAAGTCTACGCTATAATTTCTCTCCAAACTAGAAATTTTTTTATTATCTGGCCCATAGAAAGTAATGAAGCTCTCTGGGACACAGAAGCTGTCAGTTTTATTTTAAATAGAACAAATACAAGTATTTGTAAAATATACACATAAATAAGAATAACCCTAATTTGTTAAAGTTACACAGAAACTTTCAAAGCTTAATAAGAATTTGTAAAATCACAATTCTAAATACACTGATGTATAAAGAATATATATGCATTAAAATACAAAATAGAATAGTTCTCTGATGTGTTTATTACTCCTCCCCCTTGTATTTTAATTTATGTAGTGTAGTGATGTATAGAATGGTTCCACCCGCTCTATTCGTAGTTCTCAATGCGCACTCCAGAGAATTAGTAGCTTCATTCATGCACAGTTTATCTACAAAGCCACCCCAATATAAGACAGTCTGCAAGCGATCGCTCATTCGTTTAACAAAGAAAGCTGAGATGCAAAGTGACTTTTCCAAACGAATGAGAAATTATAAGTCATATAAAAAAAATAAAAGTGCTGCATATGTGTGAAATCACTTATACTATCATACTGTAATGAGCAAAAAAACAGTTACCATCACTTTAACGAGATAGTAAACCCAATTTTTTTATTTCATGACTCAGATAGAGCATGCAATTTTAATCAACTTTCAAATTTACTCCTATTATCAATTTTTCTTTATTCTCTTGGTATTTTTATTTAAAAAGCAAAAATGTATGTTTAAGAGCCGGCCCATTTTTGGTTCAGAACCTGAGTTGCACTTGCTTATTGGTGGCTAAATGTAACTAACCAATCAGCAAGTGCAACCCATGTTCTGAACCAAAAAATGGGCTGGCTCTTAAACATACATTTCTGTTTATCAAATAAAGGTACCAAGAGAAGGAATAAAAATTGATAATAGGAGCAAATTAGAAAGTTGCTTACAATTGCATGCTCTATCTGAATCATGAAAGAAAAAAATGTGGGTTTACTATCCCTTTAAGTTCATCACCCCTGGTGTAGTGTATATCATAGTAAAACAAATATTCTTACAAACAGATACAAATATTGTTGTTTCTGGTAAAATAAAATAAGGCAAGTAACATCTAGATTTAGAATAATAGAGCAAAAATATTCCTTAATTTGCTAATAATTATTAATCATCCATGAGGATTTGGTTTTCAGCAGCAAAGGTTATATTGAAGATTATTTGGAATGAAAGCTGACAACTTAAATACACTGGGTTTGGTTCCTAATGCTAAAAATCTCTGGCACAGCTGTACTTGTAAGTGGTAGACAGGTTTAGAATAACTTCAGGCATTTTGGTGGAGATGCTTAATTAATTGAAAACGCTGCTATAAAATCCTACAAACCCCTACTATAAAGACTGTGATGACCAAGCATTACAATAGTAAAAATATGCTACTCCCTGTGAAAATAATCATATTGTACATATACAGAACTATAAACATGTAATACAAACCGAACCTTAGAAAACAATGGCCCAGATTACGAGTTTTGCGTTAGAGGCTGTGCGGTGCTAACGAGCAGTTTTCCCTCACCGCTCACTTACCTGCAGCGCTGGTATTACAGGTTTCTACAAACCCGTCGTTAAAAGACAAGAAGTGAGCGTTGAGCAAACTTTTGCTCATTACCGCACTCCAATAACAGCGCTGCTTAAGTCAGCGGCGAGCTGGTGTAACGTGCTCGTGCACGATTTCTCCATAGGAATCAACGGGGAGAGCCGGCTGAAAAAAAGTCTAACACCTGCAACAAAGCAGCATAAAACTCCTTAACGCAGCAACATTGATTCCTATGGGGAAATACATTTTATGACTACACCTAACACCCTAACATGAAACCTGAGTCTAAATGCCCGTAATCTTACACTTATTAACCCCTAATCTGCCGCCACCGACATTGCCGCCACCTACATTATAATTATTAACCCCTAATCTGCTGCTCTGGACACCGCCGCCACCTACATTATACTTATGAACCCCTAATCTGCTGCCCCCAACATCGCCGAGCCCTACATTATATTTATTAACCACTACTCTGCCGTCCCCAACATCGCTGCCACCTACTTACACTTATTAACCCCTAATCTACCGCCCCCAACGTCGCCGCCACTATATTAAAGTTATTAACCCCTAAACCTAAGTCTAACCCTAAACCTAACACCCCCTAACAAACCTAAGTCTAACCCTAAACCTAACACCCCCTAACTTAAATATAATTAAAAGAAATCGAAATAAATATTCCTATCATTAACTAAATTATTCCTATTTAAAACTAAATACTTACCTATAAAATAAACCCTAAACTTGCTACAATATAACTAAAAGTTACATTATATCTAGCTTAGGGTTTATTTTTATTTTACAGGCAAGTTTCTATTTATTTTAACTAGGTAGGCAGCCAATGGGTTACATCAATGGAAAAGCAGAGAAAAAAATTTGCATTTATTTCTGGTGCCTGTCTGAAGCCGGAGGAGTGACTGACACTTGCACTGCACAGACAGCAACACATGCTGAACTGGCCCGGCAGCAGGGGAATAAACGTCAATAACTTCTGCTCTAAAAAGTTTTAGTCCAGTTACCAGATAGCAAAAGGGAAGATCGTGGACACATGCCTGATAATAAGTTGTGGCTTGCAGGAATGAGAGCTCCATCAGCCCCAGTAACATTAAGCAGGCTCCGGCTGGGGGTGGATCCTACTGCTTTAACAGCTCTAGTAACCTTTATGTCTCCTCCTGTAGATGTATTGCAGAGTGTGCAGGGGCTGTGAAAAGTCTGGCGCTGATTCCGCATTCCTTGGGATTCCCCCACTTGCTCCTTTCATGTACCGTTTGTGCTGCTGGTTCCCTGTCAGATTGATTGAGGGGCTGCAGAACAAGTGCACCTTAATTGTGGCTGGCTGACCAGTGATACCTGCTGTGGCCCACCAGGAAATTTCCCTGTTTCCCGGTAGGCCAATCCAGCCCTGTTTAACTAGGTGTTAAACTCCTTTGGAGGGTATGTGATAATGTTGAGTTTCCAAATCTGTACAGATCCAGCAATTGTGATTTCAGTTATTGAGGAAAATGTATGTAATCTGGCATGTGTGACCTGATAGCCTGTGCTCAATAACTTCCCCTGAACCAAATATCGAATGAAGAAAAGATCAGGAGCACCAGGCTGGTCCTTTAGTAAAACATAACTTTTATTATGCGATATGCAGCTTCATAAAAACAATTCAAAGTATGAAAACATCATTCAGGTAGGAGTTTAATGCTGATCCTGCTAACGCTGTTTGGCATTATCCGTAGTCAAAAAGACTACATGTTATGGGTATTTTTTTTTATATTTATTCTTAATAGTGTTGATTGATTTTTTTTGTAACCATTTGTTATTCCATGTTATTTTTGCAACATCTGTACTAAATATTTTATATGTAATTTGATGTAAAATTACTAACATATTTGGTAAATAAGATGAGATGATCTAAAATGATCCTTCAGCACTGAGATCTCTCTCTAAAGATTCTAAACAGGCAACATTTGCTATACTTCTCTGTGAGTTGTTCTCTGCATTTCTGTATGTGAAGGATATACAAGCCTAATGCAATATAGCACTGTATGACGTGGGATTTTTGTTAAACTTACACTTCAAATTGAGCACTTTAAGTTTTATCACATTTAAGCTTTGAACTTTTTATTTTGTATTTTAATAGATTTGGATTCTGTATACAGCAGTGACTTCACAAATTCTGATTATGCTTTGATTATGCTTCTGTGTTACATTAACAAATTAGGATCATAATTTGTATATTTCTGTGTATCTTTTACAAATTACATTACTCTTTGCATTTGCTATTGTAAAATAAAACTGACAGCTTCAGAAAGTGGGAAGAACAGTGGAGTTCCCTGGGAACTCCCCTTTTCAGTCCAGGGAACTCCACTGTCCTTCCCACTTTCTGAAGCTGTCAGTTTTATTTTACAATAGCAAATGTGAAGTGAGATGTAATTTGTAAAAATCACAAACACACTGCTGTATACAGAATCTACTGTATATGCATTAAAATATAAAACAGAAAGCGCAAAGCTTAAATTTAATAAAACAATTCTCATGAAATTCTGTAAATATTTTACACAAGCTGCTCTCACAAATTTATCTAGCTACTTTTTTAACTGACAGAAAAGTAAAATGCACTAAACTAGAGGCAAAAGCAGTTAAATTGCAGTGAAAGCATTTCAGTTTAATTTGTATTTGCAGTAAACTAATACTTTATATTAGTCCTAGGTGTTCTCTTGTTAACTTCACTCTCCCCTGTGAAATTCTGTATCCCCGAGAGCCTCATTACTTTCTATGGAAGGCATCTCTCAACTCTCTGGGACTTCCAAGTTCTACCCTTTTTCTTATAGAATTCAGTGACTTCCGCCTCTGTAAAGTCTACGCTATAATTTCTCTCCAAACTAGATCATTTTTGATTATCTGGCCCATAGAAAGTAATGAAGCTCTCTAGGACAATGAAGCTGTGAGTTTTATTTTAAATAGAAGAAATATTTACAAGTATTTGTAATTTGTAAAATATACACACAAATAAGTATAACCCTAATTTGTTAAAGTTACACAGAAACTTTCAAAGCTTAATAAGAATTTGTAAAATCACAATTCTTAATACACTGCTGTATAAAGAATATATATGCATTAAAATACAAAATAGTTCTCTGATGTGTTTCTTACTCCTCCCCCTTGTATTTTAATTGATGTAGTGTAGTGATGTATAGAACGGTCCCACCCACTCTATTCGTAGTTCTCAATGCGCACTCCAGAGAATTAGTAGCTTCATCCATGTACAGTTTATCTACAAAGCCACCCCAATGTAAGACAGTCTGCAAGCGATCACTCATTCGTTTAACAAAGAAAGCTGAGATGCAAAGTGACTTTTCAAAACGAATGAGAAATTATAAGCCATTTAAAAGAAATAAAAGTGCTGCATATGTGTGAAATCACTCATGCTATCATACTGTAATGAGCAAAAAAACACAGTTACCATCACTTTAACGAGATAGTAAACCCAAATTTTTTATTTCATGATTCAGATAGAGCATGCAATTTTAATCAACTCTCTAATTTACTCCTATTATCAATTTTTCTTTATTCTCTTGGTATTTTTACTTAAAAAGCAAAAATGTATGTTTAAGAGCCGGCCCATTTATGGTTCAGAACCTGAGTTGCACTTGCTTATTGGTGGCTAAATGTAACTAACCAATCAGCAAGTGCAACCCATGTTCTGAACCAAAAAATGGGCCGGCTCTTAAACATACATTTCTGTTTATCAAATAAAGGTACCAAGAGAAGGAATAAAAATTGATAATAGGAGCAAATTAGAAAGTTGCTTACAATTGCATGCTCTATCTGAATCATGAAAGAAAAAATGTGGGTTTACTATCCCTTTAAGTTCGTCACCCCTGGTGTAGTGTATATCATAGTAAAACAAATATTCTTACAAACAGATACAAATATTGTTGTTTCTGGTAAAATAAAATAAGGCAAGTAACATCTAGATTTAGAATAATAGAGCAAAAATATTCCTTAATTTGCTAATAATTATTAATCATCCATGAGGATTTGGTTTTCAGCAGCAAAGGTTATATTGAAGATTATTTGGAATGAAAGCTGACAACTTAAATACACTGGGTTTGGTTCCTAATGCTTAAAATCTCTGGCACAGCTGTACTTGTAAGTGGTAGACAGGTTTAGAATAACTTCAGGCATTTTGGTGGAGATGCTTAATTAATTGACAATGCTGCTATAAAATCCTACAAACCCCTACTATAAAGACTGTGATGACCAAGCATTACAATAGTTAAAATATGCTACTCCCTGTGAAAATAATCATATTGTACATATACAGAACTATAAACATGTAATACAAACCGAACCTTAGAAAACAATGGCCCAGATTACGAGTTTTGCGTTAGAGGCTGTGCGGTGCTAACGAGCAGTTTTCCCTCACTTACCTGCATCGCTGGTATTACGGGATTTACAAACCCGTCGTTAAAAGACAAGAAGTGAGCGTTGAGCAAAATTTTGCTCATTACCGCACTCCAATACCAGCGCTGCTTAAGTCAGCGGTGAGCTGGTGTAACGTGCTCGTGCACGATTTCTCCATAGGAATCAACGGTGGATAGCCGGCTGAAAAAAAGTCTAACACCTGCAAAAAAGCAGCGTAAAACTCCTTAACGCAGCAACATTGATTCCTATGGGGAAATACAATTTATGACTACACCTAACACCCTAACATGAACCCCGAGTCTAAACGCCCGTAATCTTACACTTATTAACTCCCTATCTGCCACCACCGACATCGCAGACACCTACATTATAATTATTAACCCCTAAACTGCTGCTCCGGACACCGCCGCCACCTACATTATACTTATGAACCCCTAATCTGCCGCCCCCAACATCGCCGAACCCTACATTATATTTATTAACCTCTACTCTGCCGCCCCCAACATCGCCGCCACCTACCTACACTTATTAACCCCTAATCTGCCGCCCCCAACGTCGCTGCCACTATATTAAAGTTATTAACCCCTAAACCTAAGTCTAACCCTAAACCTAACACCCCCTAATTTAAATATAATTAAAAGAAATCAAAATAAATATTTCTATCATTAACTAAATTATTCCTATTTAAAACTTATTAGATTATAATGCTACTTTTTATTATTTCCTATATCATTTCAGTATATATATATATATATATATATATATATATATATATATATATATATATATATATATATATATATATATATATATATATACAAAACACGGAAGGGAACTGCACTCTCATACCGGACCGGGTACACATCCTATGACCCTGCAACATGCTCAGCCCTGGGTGCCACTGGCACTCACAGGAAGCTGTGCTGTCCCCAGAGCCACAAGCAGTTAACCCCAGACAGGTCTGGGTGCAAGTACCATAGGGAAAATTACAAAATAAATTAATACAACACACAGAGAAAACCCAGCACTCACTTACAAGCTCTCAGCTAAGATTTAAAAGCAAAAATGGAAAGGTTAGTTACCGCATCTGGCCAAATGGGACAAGCCCAGGTACCTCGTCAAGGTCCTTTCCAACACCTGGGACCCTAAAACAGCCACACAATGCAAGCTTTCAAATCCAAACAAACTTAAAACAAGGGAAGGGTGCACAGGAATATGTAACCACCCTAGACATATACAAAACACGGAAGGGAACTGCACTCTCATACCGGACCGGGTACACATCCTATGACCCTGCAACATGCTCAGCCCTGGGTGCCACTGGCACTCACAGGAAGCTGTGCTGTCCCCAGAGCCACAAGCAGTTAACCCCAGACAGGTCTGGGTGCAAGTACCATAGGGAAAATTACAAAATAAATTAATACAACACACAGAGAAAACCCAGCACTCACTTACAAGCTCTCAGCTAAGATTTAAAAGCAAAAATGGAAAGGTTAGTTACCGCATCTGGCCAAATGGGACAAGCCCAGGTACCTCGTCAAGGTCCTTTCCAACACCTGGGACCCTAAAACAGCCACACAATGCAAGCTTTCAAATCCAAACAAACTGAAAACAAGGGAAGGGTGCACAGGAATATGTAACCACCCTAGACATATACAAAACACGGAAGGGAACTGCACTCTCATACCGGACCGGGTACACATCCAATGACCCTGCAACATGCTCAGCCCTGGGTGCCACTGGCACTCACAGGAAGCTGTGCTGTCCCCAGAGCCACAAGCAGTTAACCCCAGACAGGTCTGGGTGCAAGTACCATAGGGAAAATTACAAAATAAATTAATACAACACACAGAGAAAACCCAGCACTCACTTACAAGCTCTCAGCTAAGATTTAAAAGCAAAAATGGAAAGGTTAGTTACCGCATCTGGCCAAATGGGACAAGCCCAGGTACCTCGTCAAGGTCCTTTCCAACACCTGGGACCCTAAAACAGCCACACAATGCAAGCTTTCAAATCCAAACAAACTGAAAACAAGGGAAGGGTGCACAGGAATATGTAACCACCCTAGACATATACAAAACACAGAAGGGAACTGCACTCTCATACCGGACCGGGTACACATCCTATGACCCTGCAACATGCTCAGCCCTGGGTGCCACTGGCACTCACAGGAAGCTGTGCTGTCCCCAGAGCCACAAGCAGTTAACCCCAGACAGGTCTGGGTGCAAGTACCATAGGGAAAATTACAAAATAAATTAATACAACACACAGAGAAAACCCAGCACTCACTTACAAGCTCTCAGCTAAGATTTAAAAGCAAAAATGGAAAGGTTAGTTACCGCATCTGGCCAAATGGGACAAGCCCAGGTACCTCGTCAAGGTCCTTTCCAACACCTGGGACCCTAAAACAGCCACACAATGCAAGCTTTCAAATCCAAACAAACTGAAAACAAGGGAAGGGTGCACAGGAATATGTAACCACCCTAGACATATACAAAACACGGAAGGGAACTGCACTCTCATACCGGACCGGGTACACATCCTATGACCCTGCAACATGCTCAGCCCTGGGTGCCACTGGCACTCACAGGAAGCTGTGCTGTCCCCAGAGCCACAAGCAGTTAACCCCAGACAGGTCTGGGTGCAAGTACCATAGGGAAAATTACAAAATAAATTAATACAACACACAGAGAAAACCCAGCACTCACTTACAAGCTCTCAGCTAAGATTTAAAAGCAAAAATGGAAAGGTTAGTTACCGCATCTGGCCAAATGGGACAAGCCCAGGTACCTCGTCAAGGTCCTTTCCAACACCTGGGACCCTAAAACAGCCACACAATGCAAGCTTTCAAATCCAAACAAACTGAAAACAAGGGAAGGGTGCACAGGAATATGTAACCACCCTAGACATATACAAAACACGGAAGGGAACTGCACTCTCATACCGGACCGGGTACACATCCTATGACCCTGCAACATGCTCAGCCCTGGGTGCCACTGGCACTCACAGGAAGCTGTGCTGTCCCCAGAGCCACAAGCAGTTAACCCCAGACAGGTCTGGGTGCAAGTACCATAGGGAAAATTACAAAATAAATTAATACAACACACAGAGAAAACCCAGCACTCACTTACAAGCTCTCAGCTAAGATTTAAAAGCAAAAATGGAAAGGTTAGTTACCGCATCTGGCCAAATGGGACAAGCCCAGGTACCTCGTCAAGGTCCTTTCCAACACCTGGGACCCTAAAACAGCCACACAATGCAAGCTTTCAAATCCAAACAAACTGAAAACAAGGGAAGGGTGCACAGGAATATGTAACCACCCTAGACATATACAAAACACGGAAGGGAACTGCACTCTCATACCGGACCGGGTACACATCCTATGACCCTGCAACATGCTCAGCCCTGGGTGCCACTGGCACTCACAGGAAGCTGTGCTGTCCCCAGAGCCACAAGCAGTTAACCCCAGACAGGTCTGGGTGCAAGTACCATAGGGAAAATTACAAAATAAATTAATACAACACACAGAGAAAACCCAGCACTCACTTACAAGCTCTCAGCTAAGATTTAAAAGCAAAAATGGAAAGGTTAGTTACCGCATCTGGCCAAATGGGACAAGCCCAGGTACCTCGTCAAGGTCCTTTCCAACACCTGGGACCCTAAAACAGCCACACAATGCAAGCTTTCAAATCCAAACAAACTTAAAACAAGGGAAGGGTGCACAGGAATATGTAACCACCCTAGACATATACAAAACACGGAAGGGAACTGCACTCTCATACCGGACCGGGTACACATCCTATGACCCTGCAACACGCTCAGCCCTGGGTGCCACTGGCACTCACAGGAAGCTGTGCTGTCCCCAGAGCCACAAGCAGTAAGTGTAAGTGAGTGCTGGGTTTTCTCTGTGTGTTGTATTAATTTATTTTGTAATTTTCCCTATGGTACTTGCACCCAGACCTGTCTGGGGTTAACTGCTTGTGGCTCTGGGGACAGCACAGCTTCCTGTGAGTGCCAGTGGCACCCAGGGCTGAGCATGTTGCAGGGTCATTGGATGTGTACCCGGTCCGGTATGAGAGTGCAGTTCCCTTCCGTGTTTTGTATATGTCTAGGGTGGTTACATATTCCTGTGAACCCTTCCCTTGTTTTCAGTTTGTTTGGATTTGAAAGCTTGCATTGTGTGGCTGTTTTAGGGTCCCAGGTGTTGGAAAGGACCTTGACGAGGTACCTGGGCTTGTCCCATTTGGCCAGATGCGGTAACTAACCTTTCCATTTTTGCTTTTAAATCTTAGCTGAGAGCTTGTAAGTGAGTGCTGGGTTTTCTCTGTGTGTTATATATATATATATATATATATATATATATATTATATATATATATAATATTCACTGTGTGCACAATTATTAGGCAAGTTGTATATTTGAGGATTCATTTCATTACAGTACTACAGTGCTCGCAGTCAATCCAAAATGTTAATAAACCTCAAACCTGAATATTTGAGAAAGTAAAAGTAAGGGTTTGGCTTTCTTGGGAAAATATCTATGTGTGCAGAATTATTGGGCAACTATTAGTGTGCACAATTATTATGCAACTAAATGAAAAACGAAAATGTTCCCATCTCACTTGCTTATTTTCATCTGTTAAAGTGAGAATAATAAACAAACTCAAAATTTATAAATAAACATTTCTGACATTTCCAAAAAAAAAACCAGTGACCAATACAGCCACCCTTCTTTTCAATAACAGTCATAAGCCTTCCATCTATGGAGTCTGTCCGTTTCTTGAACTGTTAACGATCAACTTTTTGTGTAGCAGCAACCACAGCCTTCCAGACACTGTTCAGAGAGGTGTACTGTTTTCCTTCACCGTAAATCTCCCATTTAACAAGGGCCCACAAGTTCTCAATAGGGTTTAGGTCAGGTGAGGAAGGGGGACGTGTCATTATTCTTTAATCTTTAAGGCCGTTACTGGCTAGCCATGCAGTGAAGTACCTTGATGCATGTGATGGAGCATTGTCCTGCATAAATATCATGGTCTTCTTGAAAGATGCAGACTTTTTCCTGTACCCCTGCTTGAAGAAAGTGTCTTCTAAACCCTGGCATTAGGTTTGGGAGTTGATTTTGAGTCCAACTTAAACCCAAAAAGGTTCAACTAGGTCATCTTTAATAATACCAACCCATACCAGTACCCCACCTCCAGCTTGCTGGCATCTGAGTCGAAGTAGAGTTCTGTGCCTGTTACTGATCCAGTCACAGGCCCATCCATCTGGCCCGTCAAGAGTTACTCATCTCATCAGTCCATAAAACCTTTGAAAAATCTTTCTTCAGATATTTCTTGGCCCAGTCTTGAAATTTCAACATATGTATCTTGTTCAGTGGTGGTCAAGTTTCAGCCTTCCTTACCTTGGCAATGTGCCTGAGCACTGAACACCTTGTACTTCTGGGCACTCCAGGTAAGTTGCAGTTCTGGAATTTGACAGCACTGTAGAATAATGGGTTCCTGGTAACTTCACATTTGATTCTTCTCAAATCTTTGGCAGTTAATTTGCGTCTATTTTTCTCAACACGTTTCTTGCCACCCTGTTGGCTACAAAACGTTTGATGGTTCTGTGATCACGCCCCAATATCTTAGCAATTTCAAGATTGTTGCATCACTTCTCAGAGTCAGTTAAATCTCTTTTTGGCCCATTTTGCCTGAGAAAAAGAAACTGCCTAATAATTATGCACACCATGATATAGGGTGATCTCCTAAGGCAAACACAGTCTGCAAGCAATGTTTTAAGGTGAAAGCAAAAAGAGAACCAATGGCACTACTGTAAGAGAATACTACACCCCTGTGTTACCTTGTATAATGAGTAAACTATGTCACTTTATATGGTAATAGGAAGGTGTGGTGCTATGTAGTAAAAGCACAATTTAATGATGTTTTAAGGTGTAGTCACCAATCTTCCTCTTAGGAAAGCAAAATGAGGTTGTGAGCTTAATTACTAAATTAAATATGAATGATTAGCCGGCATTATCACCTTGTCTGTTGCAGTTGTTTATAGCCAGTCTTCCCCACTGCTTTCCTTTTTTGGAGGAACCAATGAAGATGTGGGGTCATATCTGCTTAAGCCAGTTAGAGACAGATATGGTGCAATTAGGCTTCAATTAGGCTTTTAACCTCTTAAGGACCAGCACCGTACCCTGTATGACGCTGCTGCATGGCCCTTTCTCTGCCGCAATCTCACTAAAAGTAGCGTGATTGTGCTATTTTTGCATGCCCCACGAGTTGGACAGTGCAGAAATAGACTGGCAGAGTTACCAATGCAGAGAGGGACACTCTGTATCCCTCTCTGCATTGGGTAGCAGTGGTGCTGATCTTTGGTGTGGAGGGTTTGGAAGGAGGCGAGTGGGCGACAGATCACTGGAGGGGGGAGAGAGAGGTGGGAACGGGTGGGACAGCTACACTACAAAAAAAAAGTCTGAGAGGGGAGGGAGGGAGAGGGGGTTTATAGTGTAGAGGTGGGATTAGAGGGTAGGGTAAAAGATCTTGGAGGGGGAGGTCGGGTCATTGAGGGTGGGCAGCTACACTACAGAATTTTTTTTTTTTTTTATTAAAGTCAATGTAAAGTTGACCGTACTCGCTCATGTCATAGGGTAGAATTTGAAAAATTAGGCAGACTTTCATTCATCAAATTTGTACTATTTATTAATATTCTCACATTTTTACCTTTTGAAGCGCCGTTCCTCCACCCGCCATATTGCTCAATTGACAGGTGATGAATCTGCAATCCACTAATTGTTGCCCCCCCAGGAGAAATTATGATAAGAGAATATTAATAAACAGTGCAAATTTGATGAATCAAAGTCTGCCTGCTTTTTTAAATTCTTTCCTATGACGTGAGCGAGTATGGTCAACTTTATATTCACTTTGAATAAAAAATAAAAATGGATAGAAAACTGGGTACTGGCAGACAGCTGCCAGTACCTAAGATGGCAGAAACTAGTAAGAGGGGGAGGGTTAGAGAGTTTTTTGGGAGGGATCATGGAAGTGGGAAGGTAAGGAGGTAATCCTACACTTTAGAAAATAATAATAAATAAAAAATAAAAAACTGCCAGTACTTAAAGGGTTAGAAAGGTAAAAAATTAAATGAGCATGGGAGCATTTCATTTTAAAATATAAACATTTTTGCAAAATACTTCCATTAGCAAAAATGCTTCTAGTAAAAGTTATTACTGTTTTCCAGCAGCATACGCGCATATCCTGTAAGGGCCTGTGCACCAGTATTCAAACTCCAAACCTTCTCCGAGTTATGTATTCAAAAGCAATGCACACCACAGCCAGCTCTCTGAGAAGGTGTGGTATGAATACTGATGCAGGGGCTTTCACTGGATAGGTGCGTAATAACTTTTACTAGAAGCATTTTAGCTCATGGACGTATATTTCCCTGGGGGGGGGGAGAGCTGTTTGGTAGGGATCAGGTAGGGCTCAGGGGGTAGGAAGTGTCAGGTGGGAGGGTAATCTCTACACTAAAGCTAAAATTAACCTTACAACTACCTGATTAACCCCTTCACTGCTGGGAATAATAAAAGTGCAGTGCGCAGCTGCAATTTCTGGCCTTCTAATTACCAAAAAGCAATGGCAAAGCCATATATTTCTGCTATTTTGGAACAAAGCGGATCCCAGAGAAGCTTTTACAACTATTTGTGCCATGAATGCACAAGCGGTATGTAAATAATTTCAGTAAGAAACCTAAAGTTTAACAAAAAAAAATGTTTCATTTAATCGCATATGGTGGTGAGATGGTGGCATGAAATATACCAAAATAGGCTTAGATCAATTCTTTGGGTTCTCTACTAAAAAATATACTGTATATAGCTTTGATAGGTAAATGAAAAAAAGGCTCTATTTCTGTTTGAATGGAGTAATGGCAAAAATGCTAAAAATGCTCGGGTCTTTTGGGGAAGTTTTAGTCTGAAATGCCCAGTCCTTGAGGGGTTAAAGCCTGCCATGTGCACCAACAGTTCTCAGAATTGAAAAAACTCTTAATTTTCATAAAATGACAGCAATATGGGCAAAATAAATAAGGAAAGTCTATAGCAAAATTTTTACTACTTATAAGTGAGCATTTATATATTACAAGTTCAAGGTGTTTACGGCCCCTTTAATAAAGGGTGAGGCTTGAGAAGAAGCACAGTTGTTAGAAGTGACTACAGTGTTTGAACAGTGGTGGAGCCAAGGATGGTGACTGTCATTCAGAAAAAGCTTAATGATACTAATTAAGTTATGAAGCTTTTATGAATTTAGTTTATTATGGAGTAGATAATCTGACAAAGTCCTACCCTCACTCAAACATGACATACTTATTATTATTATACTTTATTTATGAAGCTCCAACATATTCCACAGCGCTATCCATGGATACATACTTCATTTTAAGGATAGTGTACTTTATCAAATTAAATAAATTGTGACATTATGGCAACCAAGTGATCTACTTGACATTAAAACTTTGTTATGGAGAGGATTCTACACAAAAGACACCCATACTGAAAATTTTAATACTCCAGTTTTGACTACAAAAAAGCTATGTAAACAAGACAGTAAAATAAATCAACCTTCCAGTGGACACGTGAGAAAGGGTTGTAGCATTTTCTTTAATACTTTTACAGCGCTGCAGAATCTGTTAGCGCTCTACAAATACCTGATAATAATATAATAATAATAATACAATTAACATTTATCAGCTCTTTGCCTGTTTGTATTCTTTAATGTAGGATTTTGTTACTATACAGGTGAAACTCGAAAAATAAGAATATTGTGCAAAAGTTCATTTATTTCACTAATGCAACTTAAAAGGTGAAACTAATATATGAGATAGACTCATTACATGCAAAGCAAGATAGTTCAAGCCGTGATTTGTCATAATTGTGATGATTATGGCTTACAGCTCATGAAAACCCCAAATCCACAATCTCAGAAAATTAGAATATTGTGAAAAGGTGCAATATTCTAGGCTCAAAGTGTCCCACTCTAATCAGCTAATTAAGCCATAACACCTGCAAAGGGTTCCTGAGCCTTTAAATGGTCTCTCAGTCTGGTTCAGTAGGAATCACAGTCATGGGAAAGACTGCTGACCTGACAGTTGTGCAGAAAACCATAATTGACACCCTCCATAAGGAGGAAAAGCCTCAAAAGTTAATTGCAAAAGAAGTTGGATGTTCCCAAAGTTCTGTATCAAAGCACATTAATAGAAAGTTATGTGGAAGGTAAAAGTGTGGAAGAAAAAGATGCACAAGCAGCAGGGATGACAGCAGCCTGGAGAGGATTGTCAGGAAAAGGCCATTCAAAAGTGTTGGGGACTTTCACAAGAGCCACCACAGACAGACAGATCCTGGACATGGGCTTCAAATGTTGTATTCCTCTTATCAAGCCACTCCTGAACAACAAACAACGTCAGAAGCGTCTTACCTGGGCTAAAGAAAAACAGACCTGGTCTGTTACTCAGTGGTCCAAAGTCCTCTTTTCTGATGAGAGCAAATTTTGCATCTCATTTGGAAACCAAGGACACAGAGTATGGAGGAAGAATGGAGAGGTACACACTGCAAGATGCTTGAAGTCCAGTGTGAAGTTTCCACAGTCTGTGTTGATTTGGGGAGCCATGTCATCTGCTGGTGTTTGTCCACTGTGCTTCATTAAGTCCAGCGTCAACGCAGCCGTCTACCAGGAGATTTTGGAGCACTTCATGCTTCCTTCTGCAGACGAGCTCAATGGGGATGCTGATATGGGGATGCTGACTTAATTTTCCAGCAGGACTTGGCATCTGCCCACACTGCCAAAAGCACCTGGTTCAATGACCGTGGGATTACTGTGCTTGATTAGCCAGCAAACTCACCTGACCTGAACCCCATAGAGAATCTATGGGGCATTGCCAAGATAAAGATGAGAGACATGAGACCAAACAATGCAGAAGAGCTGAAGGCCGCTATTGAAGCATCCTGGTCTTCCATAACACCTCAGCAGTGCCACAGGCTGATAGCTTCCATGCCACGCCACATTGAGGCAGTAATTGCTGCAAAAGGGGCCCAAACCAAGTACTGAGTACATACAGTATGCATGCTTATACTTTTCAGAGGTCCGATATTGTTCTACAGGTATGTACAATTCTTGTTTTATTGATTGCATGTAATATTCTAATTTTCTGAGATTGTGGATTTGGGGTTTTCATGAGCTGTAAGCCATAATCATCACAATTATGACAAATCACGGCTTGAACTATCTTGCTTTGCATGTAATGAGTCTATCTCATATATTAGTTTCACCTTTTAAGTTGCATTAGTGAAATAAATTAACTTTTGCACGATTATAATTTTTCGAGTTTCACCTGTAGGTTTAAAGGTTGTATTGTGATCAACACGTTTGATAATTCTATAAGGAGAATATATGAGTTGAATGAACCTTTTGTGAGACATTTTCAGATGTGATGTTATGTAATGCCCTGTATTTAATACAATTTTGTAAGACAAATCATAAATATATATATATATGTCTTTTTTCATTTATAGATGGCTCATTATTGTTTAAGCAAATGCCTATGGTGGAGATGGATGGATTAAAGATTGTACAAACTAAGGCAATTCTACATTACATAGCAGCAAAATACAACATGTATGGAAAAGACATTAAGGAGAGAGCATAGTAAGGACTTCTGTCTGTTTGTTAAGTTTATTATGTGTTGCTTTTTCTTGTGCAAGCTCATATGCACCTATCCCTCTTCCTTTTATCTCTGTTGTCCTGATTGATATAATTAAATTAAGTCTTTAATTAATTATTGCATTTATTCCTACAAATTTCTAATTTGGAGCAATGTACTGCATGGCTAGCGCAATCAATCAAAATCTATCACTTTACAAGCAGATCGCATTAACAATTTGTCTTTCTTCTCTTGCTATCAGCAAGTGGTACCCAGGTACTGAACCAAAAATGGGCTGGCTCCTGATCTTACATTCTTACTTTTTCAAATAAAGATACCAAGAGAACAAAGAAAATTGATAATAGAAGTAAATTAGAAAGTTGCCTAAAATTGCATGCTCTGTCTGAATCATGAAAGTTTAATTTTGACTTGACTATCCCTTTAAGGGTATCTTAATAAGATTGGCTATTGGCTAAGAGGTGGAAATGTCATCTGAATGAAAAAATAGCATTTTGCCGTGGGTGGCTGGAGGCACTCAGCTCGGCATAAGCTGCAGGCAAATAAAGGAACTTTCAGCATGAAGTTTTTTATACTTTATAACTGAAAGTCCCCTTTATTTGTAGCACTGGTAAATCCTAATGTTTCAAAAAGGCTAGGATTTACCATCACTTTAAAGGGATATGAACCCCCCCAAAAAAATATTTTGTGATTCAGACAGAGCATACAATTTTTTTAAAAGTTTCCAATTTACTTCCATTGTCAGATATGATTCATTCCCATTATATTATTTGTTGAAGAGAAACCTAGGTAGGAATCTGGAGCACTACATGGCAGGAAATAGTGCTGCCCTCTAGTGTTCTTGCAAATGGATAACATTCTTGCGAAACTGCTGCCATATAGTGCTCCAGATATGTGCATACTCCTAGCTTTTTCAACAAAAGATACTAAGAGAACAAAGATAATTTGGTAACAGAAGTAAAATAGAAAGTTGATTAAAATTGCATGCTCTATCTGAAGCATGCAAGAAAAAGTTTGGGTTTCATGTCCCTTTAAATTCAACATTTCACTGTTATAAATAAAACAACATTGCATCATATGTTAATTATTTATTTTGCCTGATTTTTCTGTAAAGTGCCTCTGAATATTGTTTTAGTTCTACTCCATTTAGAGTGGCTAGATTGCATTGATCACAATTAAAGGGATACTAAACTTAATTTTCTTTCTTTCATGACTCAGATAGAGCATGCAATTCCTCCTGTTATCAATTTTTCTTTGTTCTCTTGCTATCTTTATTTAAAAAAAACAGGAATGTAAAGCTTAGGAGCCGGCCCACTTTTGGTTCATAACCTGGGTTTACGCTTGCTTATTGGTGGCAAAATGTAGCCAACAATAAGCAAGTGCTATCCAGGGTGCTAAACCTAAAATGTCTCCTATGCTTCACATTCCTGATTTTTTTTTAAATTAATAATAGGAAGAAAGTAGAAAGTTGCTTAAAATTGCATGGTCTATCTGAATCATGAAAGAAAAAATGTGGGTCTAGTGTCCCTTTAAAGCGACAGTCAACACCAGAATAGTTGTTGTTTAAAAAGATAGATTATCCCCTTATTACCCATTCCCTAGTTTTGCATAACCAGCACAGATATAATACACTTTTTCTTTCATGTAAATGGCAAGAGTCCATGAGCTAGTGACGTATGGGATATACATTCCTACCAGGAGGGGCAAAGTTTCCCAAACCTTAAAATGCCTATAAATACACCTCCCACCACACACATACTTTAGTTTTACAAACTTTTCCTCCAATGGAGGTGGTGAAGTAAGTTTGTGCTTGATTTTTATGATTTCTTCTATGATAAATGCTTCTAAGCATTCTGAAGCCCAATTCCTCTCAGAGTACAGTGTTTGTCAGAGGGACGTGAAGAGAGTATTGCCTGTTGATTTTTAATGTTTTCACTCATAAGAAATCTTTTCAAGGGTTCTCTGTTATCGGTCATAGGGATTCATCTCCTACCCCCCTTTTCAGATCGACGATATACTCTTATACCATTACCTGTGCTGATAGTTTTCAGTACTAGTTTGGCTGTGTGCTATATGTGGATGGGTGTCTTTGGTAAGTATGTATCATTATTTAAGACACTCTCAGCTATGTTTGGCACTTTATGTATTAATATAAAGTTTTAAATATATGTATTTACTTATATGTGCCATGAGTCAGGTCAATGTGTATTTCCCTTTGCAGTCTAACAGTTTCAGTATGAGAATCATGTTTTAGGAAGTTATTTTTTTATTTTTTCGTACCTGGGGTTTAGTCTTTTTTTCCAATTTGACTTGTTTTTTTTCCTTAAATTTTGCGGGCAAATTTAGGCTCGCGAGGGCGCAAAACTCTGTTATTTATTGCGTCATTTTTGTCGCAAATTTTTTTTGCCGTAAATTTGCGTCTATAGTGTCGCAAGTGTTATCATCCCCTGCGTCTTTATTTGACGTTTGTTTGGCGCAGAATTGCGCTTGTTATGATGCGAGTTGCGTCATTTCCGGATGTTGTTTGGCGCCAAAATATTTTTTTGATTATATTACCCCACTTCCTTTGTGCTCCCTGCTTTCTTTATATTCTAAAGGGCTATGCTGTTTGTTTTTTCTGCTTATTTAGCATGTGCATTTTTTCCCATTCCTGAAACTGCTATATGAGGAAATTGGATATTTTGTTTTAATGTTATTTTTCTTTTACATTTTGCAAGATATCTCAGTCTGATCCTGTCTCAGAAGCTACTGTAGGATATCATTTGTATGCCGACGACACTCAAATCTACTTCTCTGCACCAGACCTATCTCCTTCCTTGCTAACCTGTGTCACTAACTGTCTTTCTCACATCTCTTCCTGGATGTCCTCTCACTACCTCAAGCTAAATCTCTCCAAAACTGACCTCCTCATTTCCCCCCTTCTTCCAAAATCTCCACCCCCAATCTCTCTATAACTGTCGACAACTCCATCATTACCCCTACCCCGCATGCCCGATGTCTCGGGGTCACATTTGACTCAGATCTTTCTTTCGCTCCTCACATTCAGTCCTTGGCTAAAGCTTGCCGCTTCCACCTTAAAAACATCTCTAAAATTAGACATTTCCTTACACAAGACACAACTAAGATTTTAATCCATCATTCTCTCCAGCCTCGATTACTGCAACTCTGTCCTCTCTGGTCTCCCCACCTGCCGCCTAGCTACTTTACAATCCATAATGAATGCCTCTGCCAGACTCATCTTCCTTACACTTCGCTCTTCATCTGCTGCACCTCTCTGCCAATCCCTTCACTGGCTCCCTCTTGTATCTAGGATCAAACACAAAATTCTCACTCTGACATACAAAGCCCTCAACTGCACTGCTCCCCCTTTATTTCAGACCTTGTCTCCAGATACTCTCCCTCCCATCCCCTTCACTCTGCTCATGACCTCCTACTTCCTCCTCTCTTGTTACCTCATCACTAGTGATGTCGCAAACCTAAAATTTTGCTTTCGCGAATGGCGAACGCGAACTTCCACAAAAGATCGCGAACCGGGCGAACCGCCATAGACTTCAACAGGCAGGCAAATTTTAAAACCCACAGGGACTCTTTCTGGCCACAAAAGTGATGGAAAAGTTGTTTCAAGGGGACTAACACCTGGACTGTGGTATGCCGGAGGGGGATCCATGGCAAACTCCCATGGAAAATTACATAGTTGATGCAGAGTCTGGTTTTAATCCATAAATGGCATAAATCACCTAACATTTCTAAATTGTTTGGAATAACGTGCTTTAAAACATCAGGTATGATGTTGTATCGTTCAGGTAGTGTAAGTTTTTTTTTTTTTTTTTAATGTACACTACTGTTTTAGCAGATATGACTTGCACTGGTGTGACACTGTGCCCTGGCAGGACCTGGAACGCACACGTGTGAGGGAAACTGACTGCTATTATTTCACAGTAAAAAAAGGTTGTTTTTTTTTTTAAATGTATGTACACTACTGTTTTAGTAGATATGACTTGCACTGGTGTGATACTGTGTCCTGGCAGGACCTGGAGCGCACGCGTGTGAGGGAAACTGACTGCTATTATTTCACAATAAAAAAGGTTGTTTTTTTTAAAAATGTATTTACACTACTGTTTTAGCAGATATGACTTGCACTGGTGTGACACTGTGCCCTGGCAGGACCTGGAGCGCACAGGTGTGAGGGAAACTGACTGCTATTATTTCACAATAAAAAAGTTTTTTTTTTTTAAATGTATGTACACTACTGTTTTAGCAGATATGACTTGCACTGGTGTGACACTGTGCCCTGGCAGGACCTGGAATGCACACGTGTGAAGGCAACTGACTGCTATTATTTCACAGTAAAAAAAGGTTTTTGTTTTTTTTAAATGTACACTACTGTTTTAGCAGATATGACTTGCACTGGTGTCACACTGTGCCCTGGCAGGACCTCAAACGCACACGTGTGAAGGAAAATGACTGCTATTATTTCAAATTAAAAAAAGTTTTTATTTTATTTTAAATGTACATTACTTTTTTTAGCAGATATGACTTGCACTGGTGTCACACTGTGCCCTAGCAGGACCTCAAACGCACACGTGTGAAGGAAAATGACTGCTATTATTTCAAATTAAAAAAAGTTTTTTTTTTTTTTTTTTTTTTTTTTTAAATGTACACTACTGTTACACCAGATATGAGTGGTGGCACTGGGCAAGTGGGCACAGTATACACTGTGAGCCTGAGCTGGCAGGCAGGCTGCAATTAGATTACACAGGAAAAAAAAAAAAGCAGACTGATGTTCTAGCCCGAACTATTCGCGGCAGAACTGTTCGCGACATCACTACTCATCACATTCCCATTTACAGGACTTCTCCAGACTGGCTCCCATCTTGTGGAACTCTCTGCCTCGCTCCACAAGACACTCCCCTAGGTTTGAAAGCTTCAAGTGCTCCCTAAAGACTCTACTGTTCAGAGATGCATACAACCTATGCTAACCTTACTTTATACCAGTTCCTCTCCTCCATTGCTATCCCCTGAACCTCCTTAGCATGTAAGCCTAAGAGTCCAGCTGTTTGTAGATCACCTTCTTAAGAACTGACTACAACAGTGCAACTCTTGGCAGGGCCCTCTACCCATTTGATCCCTATATACATATTTTGTTGTATTCCGCATTTGTTTATAGCGCTGCGGAATCTGTTGGTGCTCTACAAATAACCGATAATAATAATAATAATAATAATAGGAACCATGCAGCCTGAACACAGTTCTACCAAAGCTAAGTGTATCTGTTGTAAGCAAGCTGAGATTATATCTCCGGCTATATTATGTAACAGTTGTCATGATAAGCTTTTGCATGCCGATAATGTTTCTATTAGTACTAGTAAGCACCTGTTGTTCCCTCAACATCTAATGTACATGATATCCCTGTTGATATGAAAAATTATATTGCTGATGCAATACAGAAGGCTATGTCTGCTATTCCACCTTCTAATAAACGTAAAAGGTCTTTTAAAATGTCTTATAAAACTGCTGAAATTTGTGATGACCGACAATATACTGAAATTTCCTACTCTGAAGAGGCCCTCTCTGTTTCAGAAGATCCTACTTCAGACATTGAAATTGATAAATCTTCTTATCTTTTTAAGATTGAATATATTTGGTCTTTGTTGAAAGAAGTATTGGTTACTTTGGGTATTGAGGAGTCTGATCCTCTTGATAACAAAACCAGTAAACGTTTAAATTCTGTTTTTAAACCTTTTGTGATTACTCTTGAGGTTTTTCCTGTTCCAGATGCGGTTTCGGATGTGATTGCTAAGGAATGGTCTAAGCCTGGTACTTCTTTTAATCCTTCTTCTAGGTTTAAGAAGTTATATCCTTTACCAGTGGCTAATTTGGAGTTTTGGGGAAAAGTCCCTAAGGTTGATGGGCCTATTTCTACTCTTGCCAAAAGTACTAATAATTCTATAGAAGATAGTACTTCTTTTAAGTATCCTTTAGCTAGGAAGATTGAATCTTATCTAAGGAAAGCTTATTTGCATTCCGGCTATATTCTCAGGCCTGATATTTCTATGGCTGACGTGGCTGCATCAACTTTTTGGTTGGATAGCTTAGCACATCAGGAAACAGATCCTGATTTTTCTAGCATTGTTCATTTGCTTAAACATGCTAATCATTTTATCTGTGATGCTATTTTTGATATCATCAAGATTAATGTTAAATCTATGTATTTAGCTATTCTGTCTAGAAGAGCTTTATGGCTTAAATCATGGAATGCTGAAATGGGGCCCGATCATATATACGGCGCAGGTTTCGGAGTAAGCGTGGGAACCAGCGCCGCCCATAATTTCACCTCGCACATTGGGGTATTACATAAATCCCGCCGGCAGTTCCTAAAGTGCCGTAAGTCTGATAAACTTCAGACTTCCAGAAATGAGCGTAAATACAAATTTCTGGAATCGCCAGTGACTTACGGGACTTTAGAAACTGCCAGCGCCTAAGAAAAGTAAAGAAAATAACAAATCTCCTGTAAAAGTCTAACACGTCTCCCAAAAATAAGCCCGACATGTAAAACCCCTATATCCGCAATCCCACCCTCTCATTACTAATATTAAACTTATTAACCCCTAGACCGACAACCCCCCACAACGCAATATGCCTATTTAAACTATTAACCTCTATATTCGCCTTCAATCCCACACCATAAGTAATAACTAAATTATTAACCCCTAAATCCGCCAACCCCAACATCGCAAACTACCTATTAAAACTATTAACCCCTAATCCGTCATTAACCCCCAACGCAATAAACCTAATCAAGTATTAACCCCTAAACCGCCATAGCCCACATAGCCTATTAAATGTATTAACCCCTAATCTACCGCCGCCAACGTCACCGCCACTATAATAAAGTTATTAACCCCTAAACCTAAGTCTAACCCTAACCCTAACACCCCCTAACTTAAATATAATTTAAATAAATCTAAATAAAATTACTATTATTAACTAAATTATTCCTATTTAAAACTAAATATTTACCTATAAAATAAACCCTTAGATAG
The DNA here is from genome assembly GCF_027579735.1 of Bombina bombina. NCBI lineage: Eukaryota > Metazoa > Chordata > Amphibia > Anura > Bombinatoridae > Bombina > Bombina bombina. The sequence continues at coordinate 481,886,278 of NC_069502.1, read as the reverse complement.
CTACAATATAATTAATAATTACATTGTAGCTATTTTATGATTTATTTTTATTTTACAGGCAACTTTGTATTTATTTTAACTAGGTACAATAGTTATTAACTATTTAATAGCTACCTAGTTAAAATAAATACAAATTTACCTGTAAAATAAATCCTAACCTAAGTTACGATTACACCTAACGCTACACTATCATTAAATAAATTAAATTAATTAACTACAATTACCTAAAATTAAATACAAATAAATAAAATAAACTAAAGTACAAAAAACCCCCATGAAATTACAGAAAATAAAAAAAAATACAAGAAGTTTAAACTAAACTAATTACAGCTAATCTAAGCCCCCTAATAAAATAAAAAAGCCCCCCAAAATAATAAAACTCCCTACCCTATACTAAATTACAAATAGTCCTTAAAAGGGCTTTTTGCGGGGCATTGCCCCAAAGTAATCAGCTCTTTTACCTGGAAAAAAAGAAATACAACCCCCAGTAACATTAAAACCCACCACCCACACACCCAACCTTACTCTAAAACCCACCCAATCCCCCCTTAAAAAAAACTAACACTAACCCCTTGAAGATCACCCTACCTTGAGCCATCTTCACCCAGCCGGGCAGAAGTCTTCATCCGATCCGGCCAGAAGTCTTCATCGAATCCGGGCAGAAGAAGTCCTCCAGCAGGGCAGAAGTCTTCATCCAAGCGGCATCTTCTATCTTCTTCCATCCGACGAGGAGCAGCTCCATCTTGAAGACATTGCAAAGCATCCTCTTCGTTCGACATCCAACTGCAGAATGAAGGTTCCTTTAAATGAAGTCATCCAAGATGGCGTCCCTTCAATTCCAATTGGCTGATAGAATTCTATCAGCCAATCGGAATTAATGTATCAAAAATCCTATTGGCTGATGCAATTATTAATAAGTATTTAATTACTATTGTACCTAGTTAAAATAAATACAAAGTTGCCTGTAAAATAAAAATAAATCCTAAAATAGCTACAATGTAATTATTAATTATATTGTGGCTATCTTAGGGTTTATTTTATAGGTAAGTATTTAATTTTAAATAGGAATAATTTAGTTAATAATATTAATTTTATTTAGATTTATTTAAATTATATTTAAGTTAGGGGGGTGTTAGGGTTAGACTTAGGTTTAGGGGTTAATAACTTTATTATAATGATGGCGACGTTGGCGGCAGCAGATTAGGGGTTAATACATTTAATAGGCTATGTGGGCTATGGCGGTTTAGGGGTTAATACTTGAATAGGTTTATTGTGTTGTGGGTTAATGGCGGATTAAGGGTTAATAGTTTTAATAGGTAGTTTGCGATGTTGGGGTTGGTGGATTTAGGGGTTAATAATTTAGTTATTACTTGCGGTGTGGGTTAGATGGCGGATACAGGGGTTAATAGACTTTATTAGTTATTGCGGTGGGGGATTGCGGTTGACAGGTAGATAGACATTGCGCATGCGTTAGGTGTTAGTTTATTTTTGCAGGCATTTTCAGGAGTTACGGTGCTCCCATACTCAGCGCAAGGCCTGCTACGGCTGCCTTTTATGGCGAGGTAAAATGGAGTAAGATTTCTCCATTTTCGCCACGTAAGTCCTTGCGCTGGATATTGCATACCCATGTTAGCCTTTGGGAGTAATAATTGCAAGCGACGGGTGAAATATACGCGCATAACGTGTATGCTATGCCGTATATGTAATACCAAAATCGCGTAAAATCTGGCGCCGGATGCATTTTGCGGCGATGCTGCCTATGTAATAGAGGCCATGGTATCTAAATCTAGATTACTATTTTTATCTTTCCAGGGTAATAATTTATTTGGTTCTCAGTTGGACTCTATTATTTCCACTGCCACTGGGGGGAAGGAAGTTTTTGGCCCCAAGATAAAAAAGTTTAAGGGTAAGTCTAAAGCTTCTAATCGGTTTCGTTCCTTTCGTCAGAATAGAGAACAGAAAACCACTCCTTCCCCTAAGGACTCTGGCTCCAATTGGAAGCCATCTTCAAGTTGGAATAAATCCAAGCCTTATAAGAAGCCAAAGCCAGCCCCCAAGACTGCATGAATGTGCGGCCCTCAATCCAGTTCAACTGGTGGGGGGCAGATTTAAATTATTTCAAAACATTTGGGCAGATTCTGTTCAGAATCAGTGGATTCAGAGCATTGTTTCTCAAGGGTATCGAATAGGTTTCAGAATAAGACCTCCTGTGAGAAGATTATTTCTCTCTCATGTTCCAACAAATCCTATGAAAGATCAGGCTTTTCTGAAGTGTGTTTCAGATCTGGAGCTTTCAGGGGTGACTACACCAGTTCCGCTTCAGGAACTGGGTCTGTTTTTTTTTTCAAATCTATTCATTGTCCCAAAGAAAGAAAATTCCTTCAGACCAGTTCTGAAGTTTTGAATCATTTTGTAAGGGTCCCAACTTTCAAGATGGTGACTATAAGGACTATTCTGCCTTTTGTTCAGCAAGGACATGTCCGCAATAGACTTACAGGATGCTTATCTTCACATTCCGATTCATCCAGATCATTATCAGTTTCTGAGATTCTCTTTTCTAGAAAAGCATTACCAATTTGTCGCTCTTCCATTTGGCCTAGCGACAGCTCCAAGAATTTTTTTGAAAGTTCTTGGTGCCTTTCTATCTGTAATTAGAGAGCAGGGTATTGCGGTGTTTCCTTATTTGGACGATATCTTGGTACTGGCTCAATCTTTTCATTTAGCAGAATCTCACACAGATCAACTAGTGTTGTTTGTTCAAAGATATGGTTGGAGGATCAATTTACCTAAGAGTTTCTTGATTCCTTAGACAAGGGTCACTTTTTTAAGTTTTTAGATAGATTCAGTGTCCAAGAGATGAATGAAATTGGTTTCAGCCTGTCAAAACCTTCAGTCTCGTTCATTCGCTTCAGTGGCTATGTGCATGGAAGTTTTAGGTCTCATGACTGCAGCATTGGACGCAATCTCCTTTGCTCGTTTTCATATGAGGCCTCTGCAGCTTTGCATGCTGAATTAATGGTGCAGGGATTATACTCAGATGTCACAATTGATATTCTTAAATCCCAGCATTCTACTCTCTCTGACATGGTGGTTAGACCATCATCGTATTATTCAAGGAGGCTCTTTTGTTCGTCCTTCCTGGACTGTAGTCTCAACAGATGCAAGTCTTTCAGGTTGGGGAGCTGTCTGTGGGTCTCTGACAGCACAAAGGGTTTGGAATCCTCTAGAGGCGAGGTTACCAATCAATATCTTAGAACTCTGTGCTATTTTCAGGGCTCTTCAGGCTTGGTCTCTATTAAAGAGAGAACTTTTCATTAGCTTTCAGACAGACAATATCACAACTGTGGCATTTGTCAATCATCAGAGAGGGACTCGCAGTCCTTTAGCAATGAAAGAAGTATCACGGATACTTTCTTGGGCGGAATCCAACTCTGCGATTCATATCCCAGGTGTAGACAACTGGGAAGCGTATTATCTCAGCCGTCAGACTTTGCATCCGGGGGAGTGGTCTCTCCATCCAGATGTGTTTTTTCAGATTGTACAGATGTGGGGTCTTCCAGAAATAGATATGATGGCTTCCCATCTAAACAGGTAACTTACCGGATACCTTTCCAGGTCCAGGGATTCTCAGGCGGAGATGGTGGATGCTTTAGCAGTTCCTTGGTCTTACCAACTTGCTTAGATTTTTCCGCCTCTAGTTCTTCTTCCAAGGGTGATCTCCAAGATCATAATGGAACAATCACATGTGTTTCTGATAGCACCAGCATGGCCTCACAGGTTTTGGTATGCGGATCTTGTCCGGATGTCCAGTTGCCAACCTTGGTCACTTCCTTTAAGGCCAGACCTTCTGTCTCAAGGGCCGTTTTTTCATCAGGATCTCAAATCACTAAATTTGAAGGTATGGAAATTGAACATTAAGTGCTTAGTCATAGAGGTTTCTCTGACTCAGTGATCAATACTATGTTGCAGACTCGTAAGTCTGTTTCAAGGAAGATTTATTATCGGGTTTGGAAAACCTATATTTCATGGTGTTCTCATAAAGTCTCTTGGCATTCCTTTTAGAATTCCCAGAATTTTTCAGTTTCTTCAGGACGGTTTGGATAAAGGTTTGTCTGCAAGTACTTTGAATGGACAAATCTCTGCTCTTTCTGTTTTATTTCATAGAAAGATTGCTAAATTTCCTGATATTTACTGTTTTGTGCAGGCTTCGGTCCGTATCAAGCCTGTTATTAAAGGGACAGTCTACCATAGAATTGTTATTGTTTTAAAAGATGGATAATCCTTTTATTACCCATTCCCGAGTTTTGCATAACCAACACAGTTATATTAATATACTTTTTACCTTTATGATTACCTTGTATCAAGGAACCTTCTTCCAGCCCCCTGATCACATGACTGTGACTGTTTATTATCTATTGTCTTAAATTTAGCATTATATTGTGCTAAATCTTAAATAACTTTCTGTGCCTGAACACAGTGTTATCTATATGGCCCACGTGTACTTTCTGTCTCTTTGTGTTGAAAAGAGATTTAAAAAGCATGTGATAAGAGGCAGCCCTCAAAGGCTTAGAAATTAGCATATGAGCCTACCTATGTTTAGTTTAAACTAAGAATACCAAGAGAAAAAAGCAAATTTGATGATAAAAGTAAATTGGAAAGTTGATTAAAATTAAAAGTCCTGGGGGGCGGAGCCAACTGTTGAGCTGAGAGGACGTTTGTATTCAGTTCTATGATCACAAGCCCAGTATTATATATCTTTAAACTAAGTTTTATCCATATTATAGTGTCCCTGAGGAGTCTAGAGGATTTATTTGACGCTGGTACAGATATCTAGGGGACAAACCTAGAAAGATTCTTTCATACCCGCTCCTACTCTGATGAGTGGCCTCTCACTGGGACCTAGAACTGGCTATACAAACTCTTGCTGACAATCTGCTCTCCGGAGGGTCGGGCTCAGCTCCAGAGTGACAGGGAGTTATTCTCTACATACTGAGAAGGGAAGATATCTGCTGTGGATTGCATCGCAACTGGTACAGAGGGGCCGGAGAGGAGACTACCCTCCCGAGAGCAGCACTTGTGACTAGTTACTGACAGGCGACTCCTAATCTTCACGCTGTCTGGCAGAGCTCTGGAGAGGGACCTACACTAGCGCAATATCCGAGTCTGGCATCAGATGAAGAGAAGATCTTGATGGGTCTGGATTGAGTTGTCCCTGCCTCTGGTAAGATCCCATGATACAGGAGCCTGACACTACTGCCTGCTAGTTACCCGCTTGACACCAGACAATAGGAGGCCTCTTGTACACTACGCTAGTTTGGGGGAAGCTCTCAATTTTTTTTCAGGTGGCCCTCTAGCAGGGATGACTTGTAATCTTGCCTCTGCAGGGAGTCTGTTTGGGGACATCTTGAAAAAGGCGCCAAAATCCACCATTTTGCTTCTTAGCCCCAGAACGGTGCAGCAGAATACCGACACTAATTTGCAAGTAAGTGAAGAAGCATACTATAGGGGAGAGATAGCAGAGACTGTTGGATGGAGGGAACACTAGGCTCACTGAAATTACACTGCTAAGACACTAGAGGGTTATATATGGAACTATTATCCTACCTTTTCTGCAACAGTGTCACAGGCCCTAAAAATCTATAACGACTATCACAGTGCTGTTTCCTGGAGCCTGAGCCTCTAGGGGAGTTTCTTAAACAGACTTATTTTAACTGAGCTAGCAATCATCCAGGGAAATAATCTTAAGATCCGGTACTAATACTGTTCACACTCCTTTGAAATTTGGGACTGTTGCTATGTTTAAAGATCAGCTCATAGATCCATAAAGGCTAATGTTCTAATATGTCTGTCTGAAGTGAGCCTCCCTATCCACCTATCTGCCACTTGATTAAATCATCTGAGCCTAGTGAGTCATAGAGGCTATAACCTAACTATCAGTATACCCACTGCATCTAACAGGTTATTGGCTCAGCTACAGTCACTCCTGCATTACCCCTTTGCTCTATATCCCAGCCAGTTACGTCTGTACTTTATTTGGGCTACCTGTATTTTCCCCCACTCTCCTCCATTTCCCACCTGTGGCTTACAGGTGGGTCATATCCTCAATACCTTTTCCCCACTTCGTTAACAGGAGACACTTCACCTGGAGAGTGGAGATTTACACTATACTGCTGGCCAAAGAAAAGTGATTCATCACTGCCCTCTTTCTATTAGCAGAAAGTAGGTGAGTCTGGGCTGCACTGCAGGAATGGCACACTAATCCTTCATATTGAGTAGGTGCCCCCCCCCCCCTGGCTTCTGCTATTTGCATAGAGCTTCTCTATACGTGCCGATTTTGGGACTTTGAGTACAGGCCATACAGCCGATATTCAGCCATATCTATCCTGATTTTGAATTACCCTGTTGTGGACCACTTTGGTGGTAAACCTCAAACTGACAGATTTCTCAGATGATGATTCTAGAGACTCACCCACCCCTCTAGGTGCAGTGGGATCTACCGGTTCACAGAACAGTGGGCGCTCAAACAATGAGGTCTCACTCATTGAGCTCATTAACTCTCTCTCAGCTAAGATGGATTCCCATCACGCATCACTCAAACAAGATATCAGGGTGTCTGTGGCGGATCTAAAAAGAGATATATTGCGTCTCTGGTTGAGAGAACTGATACACTGGAGCGTAAACATGAGGATTTAGAGACTGACCACAATAACTTACTGTCATATACTCAGAACCTGGCAGAGCAAATGTCTGAATTAGAGACGAAATTGGCTGATCTTGAGGACCGCTCAAGAAGAAACAACATTCGCATAAGAGGGATTCCAGAGAACATTATGCCACCTGACCTCCCAGACTTCCTCTCGGAGCTCTTTAAAGCTTTATTGGGCTCCTCCACTACCCAGGATGCAATCATAGATAGAGCACACAGAGCACTCAGTCCCCGCAAAGCTAATGCGGACCAACCAAGGGATGTCATTATCCGTTTGCATTATTTTACGTTCAAGGAGAAGATTCTCAGAGCTGCCTTTGCTAACAAATCATTACCTGAACCATATCAGATGATTCAACTTTTCCCGGATCTCTCCTCACATACACTGGCGAAACGGAGATCGTTCCATCCTATCACACAGTGTTTGAGATCCCAAGCTATCAAGTATCGTTGGGGCTTCCCAGTAAAGCTTTTTTTCCAACATAATGGGAAATCTTAATCTTAAAAGGGATGGACCTTTTGGAAAATCTTAATCTACAACAGCCCTCTACTTCCACCCCAGGAGATCGCGCTGGTTTAAAAAAACTAAGCGCGGGGGCTCCCGAATGGACCCCTCTTATTGGTCGCTCAGAGACTGGTCCCAAGAGAAAAGACCCTAATAGGCAAATGCCCAGATAACAGTATCCGTTTCTTGCTTTTATTGTGTATAGTTGCTCTCTCTTTTTTATGCCACGCACGAGACAGAACTCTTCAGGGATGACCCCTTCACAGAGACTTTGCTGCAGACGGAGAGCTCTGGCTCCTGATTAGAAATGTTATATAATTGAATTCCTTTGGGTTTGTACTATAGATAACAGTATATGTAATTTGTATTTTCACTGTCCATAACGGTGTCAAGTCTATGCCTCTCGTTGGTGGTGTTGCGATGCGCTGGGGGAGCACAGGTTCATGAGAACTGTGGGCCCTCGCCCCTGCTCTCCGGGCGTGTTGAGCGGCACTGATGACAGACATTTACTTGCGTGGCATTGGTGCACATGTCATGCATCTTAGAATTTTGTAGTCCTATGGGAGAGTTTTGTTGTTTTTTTGTTTTTTTATGGGATGATAAACACTGCATTAATTTGTGACAGTGCTTATAACAGTTTGCTATGTTTTGTTTGTCTTTCTGATGTATATTCATACCTTTTAGTCTGTGGAGTTGTCTTCCTATCTGTTGAAGTTCAGATCCTATACCAAGCTCTTTAACATACTTCCATTTTTTTCCCAGTAGTACATGGCCGGGGGTTAACTCACCCGCTCCCCCCTGCCCCTAAACTTACCTTAACGCCCTTATTTGGCCCTAGAGAGGTCTTACCTCAAATACCTTTAATTCCCCTTCTCTATAGTACAAGAATTTATACTCTGACCCTAACTTCTAGTAGCTTGTCACTAAGACGATGACATCTAATTCACTTTGATTCTCCTCATCTCTCAGCCTTCCCACCTATTTTAGCATGAGTAACCTTAGACTGAGATCAGTATTGGTACTAGGTAGAACTAGGGAAAAACTTCACTGACCTATTTCTGTATATAACTTGGCTCCGCCCCCTCCCATTCCACCCTTCTCCCCCCTCCTCCTTTCCTCCATTTCCAATTCCCTATATCTCCCATCTCTCCTCCCCTCCTTTGTCCTTGCCCCTTCCGTTGCTTACTCCGTCAAAGATGGAGTGGTCATGAGTGCAGTCTTTAATCCCCTTTTTGTCTATGGAGGGATCCCAAACCATATTAAAGCCCCCCCCCCCCAATACCAGTGTACCCTGCTTGAGCCTAACTGCTAATTTCAAAACTCTTTTCAAGAACGGAATCTGGCGAGTCCTTAAACCTGGGAAAGACCCTCAGCTATGTCAGAATTACAGGCCCATTTCGCTTATTAATGTGGATGTAAAACTATTTTCAAAAATACTAGCTAACAGACTTGCGACAGTAATCCCCACACTCATACACAAAGACCAGGTAGGATTTGTACCGGGTAGGGAGGGTCCATACAACACCCGACGAATACTAGCAATTTTGCATGATGCCAATAGACGGAGGGTCCCATTCTTGGCCCTGTCGCTGGATGCCGAAAAGGCGTTTGACAGGGTCAGTTGGGACTTCTTATGGGAAGCTTTAAAGATATTTAATATTCTGAAGCAATATATTACAGCAGTGCAAGCATTGTACTCTAGTCCGACAGCAAAGGTTTGTGGGGTGGGCTTTAGCTCTGACTATTTCAAAATCACTAATGGAACTAGACAGGGGTGCCCCCTGTCTCCTCTCCTGTTCACCCTGGCAATAGAGCCTTTGTCTCAGGCTATCAGGATTAACCCTGACATCTCTGGCATGCAGTTTGGACACTCCCAGCATAAAATTACGTTGTTCGTGGATGATGTCACCCTTCTCTTGACAAACCCAGTAATCGCTATGAAGGCGGTATTTGAGACTATAAATACATATAGCCAACATAGCATGTATAAACTTAATCTCACTAAAACGGAAGTATTGTGCCTTCATGTTCCTCCTCAGACTCTTATTACATTACAGTGTAAATATCCTTTTTAGTGGTCCCACAACTTAATTAAACATTTGGGTGTCTTCCTGAGCCCGGACTGAGCACAGTCATCTCAGCAAATTTCACTGAACGGCTAGCATAATTTGCAGCAATCCTGCAGGGTTGGGAATGTAGAGAACTGTCTTGGACGGGTAGGATAGCTGCAGTCAAAATGGCATTTCTGCCCAAACTTACCTACCTGTTCCGGTGCATATCTTATACAGTTCCCAGACCTATTTTAAATAAACTTTAAAGTTTGATCCCTATAATAATTCCCTATATCTCCCATCTCTCCTCCCCTCCTTTGTCCTTGCCCCTTCCGTTGCTTACTCCGTCAAAGATGTGGTCTTTTGTGTAACTGTGCATTATAACATAGGGGTACATTGTAGCCTCTTGCTAAATAAATTTTGTAAAGCGGTGCTTACCCGCTGACTATGCTCTAGGTGGTCCGAAGTAAAGCTATTGATATATTGCCATCTCTAGATATTTGACATTCCTCCTGGTTTTACAGTTGATAAGTTAACTACCGCCTGTTTCATTTAGAGAGCTTTTTTTGCTTTTTTCTCTCCCTCTTTTTTGTCTTCTCTTCCTCTCTTCTCCTTCCCTCATATACTACATACATATAATTATGGCCCTTTCCTTTCTTACCCATAATTTCCAGGGTTTAAATACTCCGGCCAACAGAAGCCTCTTACTCGCCAATCTGAGGCGTACCAGAACCAACGTAGAATTTATCCAAGAGACACACTGGAAACTAGATGCAAGTTATACTCTTAAACACTTCTCTACACTCCATAGATCCTCATACACTAGTAAAGCGAGAGGTGTAGCTATCTTAATTAAAGATGATATTGCTGTTGAAACATTACATGTGGAACAAGATTTAGAAGCTAGATACATAATAGTCATATGTAAGCTTAACAATCATATATACACACTGGTAAACGTTTATGCGCCAAACACTCGCCAGATTCCGTTCTTGAAAAGAGTTTTGAAATTAGCAGTTAGGCTCAAGCAGGGTACACTGGTATTGGGGGGGGGGGCTTTAATATGGTTTGGGATCCCTCCATAGACAAAAAGGGGATTAAAGACTGCACTCATGACCACTCCACCAGCTCCTTGGCTACAGCATTTATATCACTTATGTCGCTTTATGGTCTATACGATGTATGGAGGGCACATTTTATTCTAATCCACACAAATCCTTCTCCAGATTGGATTATTTCTTTACCGAGCCAGAGACTCTAGACACTATACATAGAGCGACTATAGAACTAGCAGCCTGGTCAGACCATGACCCGGTGTTAGTCTCTCTCAGTTTAAGCGTAGCCAGAAGTAGACCAAAATGGCGGTTCAGTGATTGGCCTCTTAGAGACAAGGTATCCCTTCAGAAATTCAGGGCATAGACCAAGGAGTTTCTCGATTTTAATGATATAGGGGACATCCCTGTAAAATATGTCTGGGCATCTTTTAAAGCCTTCACTAGAGGTCTGTGTATGAAACAAACCACTTTATCCCAAAGGAATTCGGGGAGATCACTTGCTGAAATGACCTGTGTATATATAGGGCAGCAGCCTCTATACAGAAGACGAACCCTACCAGTGAGGGAACCGTGCGGCTTGAGCATATTCGAGCTGATATACGGCGGCAGGAGCTCCACAGAACTCAAATCATGCTGACTAAACTTAGGCGAGTATTTTATACGTTTAACAACAAAACTAATGCACTTTTGGCATCTAAGCTACGTAATAGGTTAGCCCAGCGTCATATAGCCTCCATAAAGGTAGATGATCAAGTGGTAGCCGCACCTACAGACATAGGAAAATCATTCCGTCGATACTATTCATCATTATACAACATTGACCATCATAAGACTACTACACAGACTGATGGATCCTACCTGTCCTCGCTACGACTCCCGACTCTTGATGACGCTCAAAATCAATTCCTCTGCTCTCCCCTTACTTTGGAGGAAATTAAAAAGGGAATTTGACAACTCAAAACTAGCAAAGCTCCGGGCCCTGATGGGTTTACGGGACAGTTTTATAAACTGTTAGCAGAGATAATAAGCCATGTTCTTCTAAAAACGTTTAATTAATGGGCCAGATCTGGGAAAGCTCTTGGAGAGTTCTTAGAGGCCGAGATAATAACGATCCTTAAACCTGGGAAAGACCCTCAGCTATGTCAGAATTACAGGCCCATTTCGCTTATTAATGTGGATGTAAAACTATTTTCAAAAATACTAGCTAACAGACTTGCGACAGTAATCCCCACACTCATACACAAAGACCAGGTAGGATTTGTACCGGGTAGGGAGGGTCCATACAACACCCGACGAATACTAGCAATTTTGCATGATGCCAATAGACGGAGGGTCCCATTCTTGGCCCTGTCGCTGGATGCCGAAAAGGCGTTTGACAGGGTCAGTTGGGACTTCTTATGGGAAGCTTTAAAGATATTTAATATTCTGAAGCAATATATTACAGCAGTGCAAGCATTGTACTCTAGTCCGACAGCAAAGGTTTGTGGGGTGGGCTTTAGCTCTGACTATTTCAAAATCACTAATGGAACTAGACAGGGGTGCCCCCTGTCTCCTCTCCTGTTCACCCTGGCAATAGAGCCTTTGTCTCAGGCTATCAGGATTAACCCTGACATCTCTGGCATGCAGTTTGGACACTCCCAGCATAAAATTACGTTGTTCGTGGATGATGTCACCCTTCTCTTGACAAACCCAGTAATCGCTATGAAGGCGGTATTTTAGACTATAAATACATATAGCCAACATAGCATGTATAAACTTAATCTCACTAAAACGGAAGTATTGTGCCTTCATGTTTCCTCAGCTCTTATTACATTACAGTGTAAATATCCTTTTTAGTGGTCCCACAACTTAATTAAACATTTGGGTGTCTTCCTGAGCCCGGACTGAGCACAGTCATCTCAGCAAATTTCACTGAACGGCTAGCATAATTTGCAGAAATCCTGCAGGGTTGGGAATGTAGAGAACTGTCTTGGACGGGTAGGATAGCTGCAGTCAAAATGGCATTTCTGCCCAAACTTACCTACCTGTTCCGGTGCATATCTTATACAGTTCCCAGACCTATTTTAAATAAACTTTAAAGTTTGATCTCGGCATATGTATGGATGGGCAAGAGACCGCATATTAACACAATAGTTATGCAAAAACCTATAGATAGAGGAGGACTATCCTATACAAGTATTGTATCATACTATGATGCAGCTAGACTTTCTCAGTTGATGGGCTGGTCCATGCCAGCAACCAGCTTCCGTTGGCAGGAAGTAGAACAAGATTGGCTACCTAAAGGGATGGTGTTGTCCGATCTCCCATGGATTCCTCCTTACCTAAGAGCTAGACTACATATCACTCATCCCATACTTTTATATGCCCTGAAAAATTTGGACTCAAAAAGAGCACTACCGGGCTTGGCCCCACACCCTACACTTTTGTTTAAGGTGAGGACTATCTTAATCTCTCTTGCTGAAACACACATCCAAAATGGGCTGCAGCAGCAGACCTCCCAGTTGCAGAACTATATAGAGACAATAAGTTATTAGATTTTGCAACTGCAAAGGAGTTGTTTGAGTTATCAGAATCTTTATACTTTGAATACCTTCGAATTATTAGCCTTCTGTCATCATGGGGTATGAAGACAAATAGCCCTAGATCTCAAACCTCTTGGGAAAACAGATGGATGTTGGGTAGACCTCTTAGAGGCTCAATCTCCTTCCATTACCGTATCTTGACTACCTCGCCGGTACCTACCAAATTCAACCAGTATTCAGCCTGGGAAAGAGAACTACATTCTGCCTCGGATGCAACCATGGGGTTCAGGGAGCTGGTGGTTGCTAAAAAGACCCTTCACTACGCAACCCTATGGGAATTATATTATAAAATTACTGTTCGCTGGCACCTTGTCCCTACTGTATTATATCGATATTATAAGTCCTCTCCTATGTGCTGGAGGGGTTGTGGGAAATTGGGCTCATCAATACATATCTGGTGGGAATGCTCCAATTCAAAAGCCTCTGGAGATCAGTCTTCAATATACTTCACCACCTAAATATCAGCGTGCCTATGGGGCCAACACTAGGACTTCTCCACCATGGGACCTCAAGACTTACAATTACAGATAGATCAGTAAGGTTCTACATATTAATGGCCACAAAGTTGGCAATAGCAAGAGATTGGAAGCAGCCGACAGCTCCTTCTTTATCTAAAATTATAGATATTGTTGAGTTTATCAGAGACATGGAAATGTACATGTCCAAACTTTCAGGCAACTTGGAGCTCTATTATAACATCTGGCGAGTGTGGGACTCTTACAGAAAGTCGACTTAATAGACTTGGTGGTCCGAATTCCTTCCTACTTACACAGGTGTAGCTTTAACCAGGTAATCACCATATGGCCAGTATCGGTTATTCAGGCCAGCCAAGACCTAAAACTCCCTTACCCACCCTTTCTTCCTCCTCTATACCCTTTTTTTTTTTCTGAGTGAAGATGACATACATAAGGAGGTTGTAAATGATAGTGGCTTAGGCAATATACCCTATTATCAATGTTTGACCATATTAAACACTATTATATTATATTATTAAGTATTGATTGTTTTATTGTTATGGCTATCACACTCATAGGAGTAATACTGCGTGTATCAGTTGGTTCATAAAGGACCAGTGTATTAGCCATTGGTTAATAAGCTTTTTCTGACTAGTATAGTAAAACATAAGTTCCTAAACGTATCTGACAATATGATACTTTACACGTTTATTGTGCAATATATGGACTGATTGTATAACTTTGTACTAAATGACATCAGTGCCATAAAGTCAGTTGCACACTGTATATTATTCGGTCATATTTCTTTATGCTATCGTATGTATTCTTAATGGTTCTCAATAAAAGATTATTTAAAAAATAAAAAAAAAATTAAACAGTCCTATCTGAATAATGAAAGTTTAATTTATACTAGACTGTACCCTTTAAGTTTATTTCTCCTCCATGGAGTCTTAATTTGGCTTTTTGAAGGTTTTTTGCAGACTCCTCCTTTTGAGCCTATGCACTTCTTTGGATATTAAGCTACTTCCCTTGGAAAGTATTGGTCTTTTTGCGCTATCTCTTCTGCTAGAAAGAGTTTTCTGAATTGTCTGGCTCTCTATTGTGAGTCTCCTTTTTGATTTTCCATCCAGGATAAAGCTGTTTTGCGGACTTTCGTTTCAATTCTTCCTAAGGTGTGAATTCTAAGAACATTATTAGGGAAATTGTTGTTCCTTCCTTGTGTCCAAATCCTAAGCATTCGCTTAAAAAATCGTTACATTCTTTGTATGTGGTAAGGGCTTTGAAATACTATGTTGAGGCTACTAAGGATTTCAGGAAGACCTCTAGTCCATTTGTTGTCTTTTCCAGTTCTAGGAAAGGTCAGAAAGCCCCTGCCATTTCTTTGGCATCTTGGTTAAAGCTTTTGATTCATAAGGCTTATTTGGAGGCGGGACAGTCTCCGCCTCAGAGAATTACAGCTCATTCTACTAGATCAGTTGCCACTTCTTGGGCTTTTAAGAATGAAGCTTCAGTTGATCAGATTTGCAAAGCAGCAACTTGGTCTTCTTTGCATACATTTACTAAATTTTACTATTTCAATGTATTTGCTTCTTCTGAAGCAGTTTTTGGTAGAAAAGTTCTTCAGGCAGCTGTCTCAGTTTGATTCTTCTGTTTTTAAAAATAACTTATTTTTTGGATTTAATTTCTCAGCGTAAATAGATGTTTTTATTTTATCCCTCTCTCTCTAGTGACTCTTCTGTGGACCTCCACATCTTGGGTATTTTATCCCATACGTCACTAGCTCATGGACTCTTGCCATTTACTTGAAAGGAAACATAATTTATGTAAGAACTTACCTGATAAATTCATTTCTTTCATAATGGCAAGAGTCCATGAGGCCCACCCTGTTTTTGGTGGTTATATTTTTTTGTATAAAAGCACAGTATTATTTTCCAGTTCCTCTTTTTTGTATGCTTTTTTTACTCCTTTTTACACCTCACTACTTGGCTATACGTTAAACTGAAGTAGGTGTATTTATAGGCATTTTGAGGTTTGGGAAACTTTGCCCCCTCTTGGTAGGAATGTATATCCCATACGTCACTAGCTCATGGACTCTTGCCATTATGAAAGACATGAATTTATCAGGTAAGTTCTTACATAAATTATGTTTTACCTCTGTCATTACCTTGTATCTAAGTCTCTGCAAACTACCCCCTTATTTCAGTTCTTTTAACAGACTTGTATTTTAGCCTATCAGTGCTTACCCCTAGGTAACTTCACGTGTGTGAGCTCAATGTTATCTATATGGCAAACATGAACTAACACCCTCTAGTGGTGAAAATTGTTAAAATGCATTCACATAAGAGGTGGCCTTCAAGGTCTAAGAAATTAGCATATGAACCTCCTAGGTTTAGCTTTCAACTAAGAATACCAAGAGAACAAAGCAAAATTGGTGATAAAGTAAATTGGAAAGTTGTTTAAATTTACATGTCCTATTTGAATCATGAAAGTTTATTTTGGACTTGACTGTCCCTTTAAGTAAGGGAAAATCTGTATGACCTGTACCATTCTACACACCCACTGATTGGTTAGATTGGAGTGCAAGTTCATCTACATCTGTCCCCAACTAGACACAGCAAAGAAGAAGGCAAGGAACATGAATTCCTCCAGGGTTATAAAGGGGTGTATCCATGAACTGTTTTTGATTAGCAACTTAAACTGTTATAACAAAATTACAGTTAAACTATTTTAAAATATCTATTTTGCAATGCATTTCTTAATCACTGATATATGCTATAAGTTTAATGTCCTAAAGGAGAACAGCTTGACCTCTTTGTTATGCTGCATGCTTCTTGTCTTCTCCACTTCAGTATCTGGAAGGCCTCAGTGTCTAGCAGACAAAAAATAGGATACAAACTCTAAACACATGAAAAAGGGGGGATAGGAGCTGTTTAGACACTATCCTATCCAATCCTTATGGAAACTGGCATGCTCACAATTTTCATAGGTAAATCAGAGGAAAAGTGGACAAAATAAATAATGAAAGTATACTTCAACATTTTTTTAATAATCATTTTTGTAGTACAAACTCAAAGTGTTTGATATAATTAAGTAGCAATTATAAATATCACAATAATTAAAATTCTGTGAAGCTTTTTTGTCAGTTGAAATAAAATATTTCCTTTTTTTCTTTTTTAGTATTGACATGTATGTGGATGGGACTACTGATCTAATGGGTCTTATTCTTTTGAAGGGCTTTCTCATGGAAAGTGAGAAAGTAAAGCAACTTAAACTGATTAGGGACAAAGCAACTAACCAATACTTTCCAGTTTATGAAAAGGTAAGACATGGTGTGTGTATATCAGGGGTGGGCAAGAGGTAGATCGCGGTCTACCAGTGGACCACGAGTGAATTTTGAGGTGACCGCCTGGAAGATTAAAAAAGTCTGCATAATAAGAGAAATATTTCTCACACATCTGGATTATGAGTGAAGAGCCTCGTCACCGTAGATATGAGAAATGTTTCTCTTATGCAGACTTTTGAAATTGGCTATGAGTCTATGACAGCGGTATGTGTACTTCAGCATGCGGAATGCGGCTGTAGCTGAACTCGCTGCCCCAGCTTTGGTTACTGCCTGTCCCAAACTCTCCAACTTTTTGTCTCAAGAGCGGTCAGTCCATAGTGCAGACTCTTCATGCGCCAGGCTGAGATGCTGCTCGGTATCCCTGGGTTTGGCAGTTCCAGGTCCTGCTCTGTCTGATATTCTGCTGCTACTTTCTAGTTCTGTCCTCCGTTACTTGTCACCAGGCTCTGCGGGTGAATGGTCTGGTAGTGTTTTTTTCCACAGGGTCTGTTACTTCCCCTCAGGTTCTTTTACTTACTCTGTACCAGGCGTTGATGCTGCTCTCTGATACTTTCTCTGACACACTAATATTAGCTATACATTGTGCTAGTTTCTGCAGCTTTCTGTCCCCAGAATTGTAACCAAATTGTGCAGGTCAGTACTGTTGCTGCTATACCAGTCTCTGGTTGCTGTGTAAGATGGTTCAGAGCCTGCAGGTCCTGACGCTGTCACTGTCAACTATTTGCAATAGTCTTCAGCTAGTAGCAGACGGATGGAGAGCAGCCAACAGGACCTGCCCCCTAATCAACCTGACATGGTGTCCAGTCAATAAAATTAATTTGTATAATGAGTCTATGATTGGCTGAGAATAGTTCATTGTCATCGTTGTACCCAAGCTGTGGGTTTCCCATGTGTTCCAGGCTTAGCTACTCCGCTAGACCTAGAGTCGAGCCATCTTGATTGTGCGGTACACAGATAAGGTTACTTGATAGTCCCGGCGTGATGTACAGAGAGAGCTCTCACAGTAAGTAAAAAGCGCGACTGTGTTTATTATTAAAGAGCGCAGTTGATTTTTAAAGCTGTATTTGTGGCAAAAATACCATTTTCAGCCAGCGACTGGTGTTTTTTTTTTTTTTAGTTAGGTGACCACGTCACTTGGAATAAAATAACAGGTAGCCCTTGCCTTACAAAAGTCTGCCCACCCCTGGTGTATATTATATCTCTTGATCAATCTGAAATCATTATTATAGCTACATGTCATTATTAATTATTTTCAGGTTTTAAAAGATCACTGTCAAGACTACCTTGTTGGGAACCAGTTTAGTTGGGCTGATGTCCACCTGCTGGAAGCCATTCTCATGACTGAAGAAGAACATGCTTGACATTCTTACTCTCTTTCCCTCACCTGCAGGGTAAACAAAAAGGATAATTTTACATATTGCTACCTTTTGTCCTGCCTTTGACTGCCCTTTCATCAGCTGAAAAAACCATGGTTCTGGGACGAAAAAAAAAACCTGTACATACTTCTTATTGCTGTTTGCTGGGGTAAAATTTAGCCATTTATTACTTAACGGGACACTCAAGTCAAAATTAAACGTTTGTGATTCAGGTAGACGCAGGCTATTTTAAACAACTTTTACAATTTACTTCCATTTAACAAAACATAGCACAAAGTCTTTTTTTATTTACACTTTTTGAGTCACCAGATACTACTGAGGCCATAGTGCAAGAATTCACCAGAATACACGTATTATGAGCATTTGTGATTGGCTGCTGGCTGTCACATGATTTGTCAGCAAAGATTCTACTACTCATTTTGAAGTTCAGACCTAAAGTGCTATTGCATTGTCTTTTTATTGTGCATTTGTTTATTAGTGCCATATTCTAACTGTATTAACTAGGCCCTTTAGAGGAAAGTGAAAATAAAGTAGAGGTTTGACTAAGAAAATTTCCAAAGGCATTCTTGTGTTACTCCTTATGTTGTATTTAAAATTAAAATGCTGTCAGTTAAAATGATATTATGGGTGATCCAACTTTGCTTCCCAACTGAAACATTATTATTAAAGAAATGATTTAGCAGTTCAGGGCTGAGTTCATGGTAGCAGTAATTTTATACTTTTCTGATTATTTTTTTTAACTTCTTTAATTCTCCATCCTCCTGTATCATGTGACAGCCATCAGCCATTCAAAATTGTTTTTAAAAAATGTATATACTGTGAACTTGTGCACATGCTCAGTAGGAACTCATACCTTCTAGCACATGACACTAGTAGCTACAGACCATTATGTTTAAGGGTTCGATCTTTGGCCACAAGGAGGCACCCCAGAGCACTGCTGCAGACTTCTACCTTCTCACCAGCACATGCTCTGCTACACTGGGCCCCCTCCCACTCTGGCGGTTCTCCTCTACTTAGAGAGTTACTGCCACTGCCCCAGGTAGTTTTAACCCTTAGAGATCCTGGAGCGAGTAAGGTTATCACAAACAGGGTAACCACCGCACTCACAGAAAGTCACAGATCCAAAACAATTGCAGAATAAAAATCTATCTCACAGTCCCTGTATCCAAATGAAATAATCTGGTGGATTTTGAATATCCTGGGCACAGGGACGTATTATCTAGAGTTCAGTCTCATGTGCTCTTGGTTCTTATGTGGCACACATACATGAACTGCCTGGCCTGAGATGTGCTTGACCTTTTAAGCCCCTAACCACCTTTCAGGATTAAAGGAAGGAAAATCCAATCAAGAACAGACAATTAACTATCATTACCCTATCACTCCAAATGGCATCCTGTCTTTATAGATAGCAGTAGTGCAGTACATAAGGTTGAGGAAAAATACACACCTGCAAAGGCTGAAGGCAAAAGTTTGTGTTGATACAGGGCCAGAGAACTTCTAAAGGTAGCGGATACACAATAGAGCGGGAATACACATCTGAATAGAGCAACTAGACATAGAGAAGTCATGCTGCCCTGTCACACTCTCCCAACACGTGTGGCTAGGTATTAGAGATTCAGAAGGATGAGGAGGGCCATTGCCGTATATATGAAATCTGGCCTGTCTCAGAGGGACAGAGCTCAGAATTAAAGGGACACTGAACCCAAACTTTTTCTTTTGTGATTCATATAGAGCATGCAATTTTAAGCAACTTTCTAATTTACTCCTATTATCAAATTTTTCTTACTTCTCCTTGCTATCTTTATTTGAAAAGAAGGCATCTAAGCTAAGGAGCCAGCCCCATTTTTGGTTCAGTCCCTGGGCAGCACTTGAAATTTATCCACCAATCAGCAACAACCCCAGGTTGTTCACCAAAAATGGGCCGGCATTTAAACTTACATTCATGCTTTTCAAATAAAGATACCATAAGAATGAAGAAAATTTGATAATAGGAGTAAATTAGAAAGTTGCTTAAAATTGCATGCTCTATCTGAACCACGAAAGAAAAAATGTGGGTTCAGTGTCCCTTTAAGGACTGTCTCTCTTAAATAGGGACAGTTGGGAGCTGGTACTGTGCACACGTTTATATTAGAATTATATTTAGAGAATTTGTTTTTAAATTGGGTATTTTATATGAATCATGAAAAGAAAAAAAACATAATATATGTAAGAACTTACCTGATAAATTCATTTCTTTCATATTGGCAAGAGTCCATGAGCTAGTGACGTATGGGATATACAATCCTACCAGGAGGGGCAAAGTTTCCCAAACCTCAAAATGCCTACAAATACACCCCTCACCACACCCACAATTCAGTTTAACGAATAGCCAAGCAGTGGGGTGATAAAGAAAGGAGTAGAAAGCATCAACAAAAGAAATTTGGAAATAATTGTGCTTTATACAAACTGAAACTGAAGCTTCATTCTTAAAGTCCCACAAAGTGGAGACTGATATCTAGTAGAATGAGCTGTAATTCTCTGAGGCGGGGCCTGACCCAACTCCAAATAAGCTTGATGAATCAAAAGTTTTAACCAAGAAGCCAAGGAAATAGCAGAAGCCTTCTGACCTTTCCTAGGATCAGAAAATAAAACAAATAGACTGGAAGTCTTCCTGAAATCTTTAGTAGCTTCCACATAATATTTCAAAACTCTTACCACATCCAAAGAATGTAAGGATCTTTCCAAAGAATTCTTAGGATTAGGACACAAGGAAGGGACAACAATTTATCTACTAATGTTGTTAGAATTCACAACCTTAGGTAAAAATTTAAAAGAAGTCCGCAAACTGCCTTATCCTGATGAAAAATCAGAAAAGGAGACTCACAAGAAAGAGCAGATAGCTCAGAAACTCTTCTAGCAGAAGAGATAGCCAAAAGGAACAACACTTTCAAGAAAGTAGTTTAATGTCCAAAGAATGCATAGGCCAAATGGAGGAGCCTGTAAAGGCCTTCAAAAACCAAATTAAGATTCCAAGGAGGGAGAAATTGATTTAATGACAGGCTTAATACGAACTAAAGCCTGTACAAGACAGTAAATATCAGGAAGTATAGCAATCTTTCTGTGAAATAAAACAGAAAGAGCAGAGATTTGTCCTTTCAAGGAACTTGCAGGCAAAACCTTATCCAAACCATCCTGAAGAAACTGTAAAATTCTAGGGAATTCTAAAAGAATGCCAAGAGAATTTATGAGAAGAACACCATGAATGTAAGTCTTCCAAACTCTATAATAAATCTTTCTAGAGACAGATTTACGAGCTTGTAACATAGTATTAGTCAGAGAAACCTCTATGACTTAGTACTAAGCGTTCAATTTCCATACCTTCAAATTTAATGATTTGAGATCCTGATGGAAAAACGAACCTTGAGACAGTAGGTCCGGCCTTAACGGAAGTGGCCAAGGCTGACAACTGGACATCTGAACCAGATCCGCATACCAAAACCTGTGTGGCCATGCTGGAGCCACCAGTAACACAAACGATTGTTCCATGATGATTTTGGAGATCACTCTTGGAAGGAGAACTAGAGGCGGGAAAATGTAAGCAGGATGATAACACCAAGGAAGTATCAACGCATCCACTGCTTCCACCTGAATATCCCTGGACCTGGATAGGTATCTGGGAAGTTTCTTGTTTAGATGAGAGGCCATGAGATCTATCTCTGGAAGACCCCACATCTGAAAAAACACATATGGATGGAGAGACCACTCCCCTGAATGTAAAGTCTGATGGCTGAGATAAACCACCTCCCAATTGTCTACACCTGGGATATGCACCGCAGAGATTAGACAGGAGCTGGATTCCGCCCAAGCAAGTATCCAAGATACTTCTTTCATAGCTTGGGGACTGTGAGTCCCACCCTGATGATTGACATATGCCACTGTTGTGATATTGTCTGTCTGAAAACAAATGAACGGTTCTCTCTTTAACAGAGGCCAAAACTGAAGAGCTCTGAGAATTGCACGGAGTTCTAAAATATTGATTGGTAATCTCGCCTCTTGAGATTTCCAAACCCCTTGTGCTGTCAGAGATCCCCAAACAGCTCCCCAACCTGAAAGACTCGCATCTGTTGTCCAGGTTGGCCGAACTAAAGAAGCCCCTTGAACTAAACGATGATGATCTATCCACCATGTCAGAGAGTGTCGTACATTGGGATTTAAGGATATTAATTGTGATATCTTTTTACAATCCCTGCACCATTGGTTCAGCATACAAAGCTGTAGAGTTCTCATGTGAAAACAAGCAAAGGGGATCGCGTCCGATGCTGCAGTCATGAGACCTAAAACTTCCATGCACATAGCCACTGAAGGGAATGACTGAGACTGACGGTGCCGGCAGGCTGCAACCAATTTGAAACATCTCTTGTCTGTTAGAGACAGAGTCATGGACACTGAATCTATCTGGAAGCCTAAAATGGTGACCCTTGTCTGAGGAATCAAGAAACTTTTTGGTAAATTGATCTTCCAACCATGTTTCCGAAGAAAGAACACTAGTTGATTTGTGTGAGATTCTGCAGAACGTAAAGACTGAGCTAGTACCAAGATATCGTCCAAATAAGGAAACACTGCAATACCCTGTTCTCTGGTTACAGAGAGTAGGGCACCTAGAACCTTTGAAAAGATTCTTTGAGCTGTTGCTAGGCCAAATGGAAGAGCAACAAATTGGTAATGCTTGTCTAGAAAAGAGAATCTCAGGAACTGATAATGTTCTGGATGAATCGGAATATGAAGGTATGCATCCTGCAAGTCTATTGTGGACATATAATGTCCTAGCTGAACAAAAGGCAGAATAGTCCTTATAGTCACCATCTTGAAAGTTGGTACTCTTACATAACGATTCAAAATTTTCAGATCCAGAACTGGTCTGAATAAATTTTCCTTCTTTGGGACAATGAATAGATTTGAATAAAACCCCAAACCTTGTTCCTGAAAAGGAACTGGCATGATTACCCCTGAAGACTCCAGGTCTGAAACACACTTCAGGAAAGCCTGAGCTTTTACAGGATTTGCTGGGATACGCAAGAGAAAAAATCTTCTCACAGGAGGTCTTACTCTGAATCCTATTCGATACCCTTGAGAGACAATGCTCTGAATCCATTCATTTTGGACAGAATTTATCCAAATATCCTTGAAAAACCTTAATCTGTCCCCTACCAGCTGAGGCTGGAATGAGGGCCGCACCTTCATGCGGACTTAGGGGCTGACTTTGGTTTCTTAAATGGCTTGGATTTATTCCAGTTTGAGGAAGGCTTCCAATTGGAAACAGATTCCTTGGGGGAAGGATTGAGTTTTGTTGTTTCTTATTTTGACGAAAGAACGAAAACAGTTAGAAGCCTTAAATTTACCCTTAGGTTTTTAATCCTGAGGGCAGAAAAACATCCCTTTCCCCCAGTAACAGTTGAAATAATAGAATCAACGGAGAACCAAATAAATTATTACCATGGAAAGAAAGGAGATAGTAATCTAGATTTAGATGTCATATCAGAATTCCAAAGATTAAGCCACAAACCTCTTCTAGCTAATATAGCATAAAGACATGGATCTAACATCAATTTTGATAATATCAAAATATATATTGCTAGATATGTCAGAATCCAATTCTTGTTGCGCTAAATTCTCCAACCAGAAAGGTTGATTGCAGCCGCTACATCAGGCCAAAGAAACTGCAGGGTCTGAGAAGATGACCTGAATAAAAATATGCTTTCCTTAGATAAGATTCAAGCTTCCTATCTAAAGGATCCTTAAAGGAAGTACTATCTATCCATAGGAATAGTGGTACCGTTTAGCAAGAGTAGAAGTAGCCCCATCAACTTTGGGGATTTTTTCCCAAAACTCTATAGAATTTGCTGGTAAAGGATACAATTTTTTAAACATTGAAGAAGGAATAAAAGAAGTACCTGGCTTATTCCATTCCTTAGAAATCATATCAGAAATAGCCTCAGGAATAGGAAAAAAACCCTGGCGAAACCACAGGAGGTTTAAAAACAGCATTTAAACGTTTATTAGACTTAACGTCAAGAGGACTGGTTACCTCAATATCCAAAGTAATTAACACTTCTTTTAATAAAGAACGCATATACTCTATTTTAAATAAATAAGTAGATTTGTCAATGTCTGAGGAAGGATCTTCTGTATCAGATAGATCCTCATCAGAGGAGGATAAATTATTATGTTGTTGGTCCTTTGAAATTTCATCAACTGAATGAGAAGTTTTAAAAAACCTTTTACGTTTATTAGTAGGTGGAAATGCAGACAAAGCCTTCTGGATAGAATCAGAAACAAATTCTTTAAAATTCATAGGTATATCATGTACATTAGAAGTTGAAGGAACTGCAACTGGCAATGTACTATTACTGATGGACACACTATCTGCATGTAAACGTTTATCATGACAACTATTACAAATGACATTCGGCGAAATAATTCCCACAATCTTACAACAAATGCACTTAGCTTTGGTAGAACCGATGTCAGGCAGCAATGTTCCAGCAGAAACTTCTGAGGCAGGATCAGATTGAGACATCTTGCAAAACCGTAAAAGAAAAAACAACATATAAAGCAAAATGATCAATTTCCTTATATGACAGTTTCAGGAATGGGAAAAAAATGCAATAGCATAGCCCTCTGATAGAGAAAAAGGGCAAGAAGGCAAACATCAATGGGGTATTAAAATAATGAAAAAGTTTGGGGCGTGTCATGCCGGCGCCATGATGATCGCACTCTATGGCAGCTCTGAATTCACTACAAAAATCTCTTCAAATATCTCCTGAGTTTTACATAACAAAGTTTTTCAGCTCTACTATTTGATCCCTTATATCTAAAGGAACATTTCGATATGCATATTTACTCCGTTTACGGAGCTGTTTGGAACGCACGATCAGACCTTTATGAGGAACGACGCCGGCCTTCAACTATTGATTCCACTAACCCCCCACCAGATTGCTAGGTTTAACAGGACCATCTTATTGCCAATTAGAAATGGAGCACATAGACATTCAAACATTGCTAATAGAGCTCACAAACATGATCGATAGAAGATTTGACGATCTCACCGCTATGGCCAGAGGAGGCAACGCCACACAAGTCTGCACTGGATGCTGTCTCCCAAGTAAAGGTTTAGGAATGCACGGAGCCGACAACGGACCTATCCCCTACTCAACAATGTTTGTCTGCACAGAGTGAGGGGAATGGCGATATTCCGGACTATAGTCCGGAAGACAGTAGCGCAAGTAAAACTGTGTATGGTCTCACCAAAATCTTACCTTCCCATGCTGGAAGGGGAAATTTACTCACAAGTACTGACTCAGTCAGCCCCAAGACACCCTGGCTGGTCATGAATACTCAGCGGATCCGATTTCAGCCACCGCACGCATTGTATCTAGAAGAAAAGAGGGGTGATTGCTTTCCTCTGGCCGCCGGCTGGGGAGATGCGGCCGGTCTCATTGGTCGGGGTTCGGGTGCTGGTTGTCACCTGAAAACGGACTTTGTGCTGTGTGAAGAGGCTCACTTAGTCAAGAGACCCTCGCTCCTATGTATCTTAGAACACTTATCTGCCATATTTACACAGAGTCCCTACCATATTCACAGACCGGAACAATACAATTTTCGAGTTGGAGTGGGATGAAGAGGACTCACTGGCTATACTAAGCAGTAGTATTTACCATGCAAGTTTCAATTGTTTATTATTACATATTAGAAGAGTTTGATGAGTGCAATTTGAACTGTTAATTACTATCCTGCTGTTTCTGTTGGGTTTTTTTTTTCTGGGTTTTTTTTTGTGTTTCTGTTTTGTTTTTGATTATTTCCAGCCCTCACATTTATATATATGTTCAGTCTCCGTCAGGCCACTCTGGGACGCTAATTGCTGGCGTCTCTGACCAGCTTTTGTTTTATATGTGAGTAGATGTACATAAAGCTGTGTGTAGTGAGGGGCGGATATGACATTGTAAAAACTATACTTTTAATTACTATATTATTGTAAACCGCATTTAAGCTCCAGCTCCCACATTGGCAAGGGCAGATTCCTTAGGTATTATGCACTACTATAGCCGATATGATTAAACACCGCACTAGTTGAGGGGGATATGTGTAGTGATATAGCTTCCTTATATTTATGACCTCACTTCTGACCCTTGGATAGGGAGGCTCAACATGTTGATCTCACATACATTCACCTGGATATCGTGCTATTCTCTGATTCACTACCCTACCATTAGTATTTGAGTTTTTATAGAGATACCTATTGAGTCCTTTATAATGGGGATCTCTTTACTAGGTTTCTAAAGTTTACATATTTCCATTCTAAGGTAGTAAAATCACGGTACGTCATATGACATATAAAAATGCCCTATCCAGCACTCCCCACGTGGTAGTGGTTCACTGTTTCATCAAGTATTCTACCCGCTAAGCACCTTACCATAGTGAGACACAAGTTTTCTTCAAGTGAGTCTCCCTCCCATCAAACTCAGCCTTGCAGTTTTGAATTGATCTTTGAGAGATTGCACATGTCTCTCAATATTACTTAAAATAATTCAAATAGTCCCAATATATTAAAGACCTAAAAGTGTTGTTCATATTATCTCTCATCTCTCGCTACAATGACAGTCCCATTAAAATAAAATGTCATCCTAGTTTCTGAATAAGATTGACTCCCATCATACATTTTAATATTGAGTTTGCCATCTATATATACTGAATAGCTCTTTTTGTCATTTGTTCACATTATATTTTTATATCACTTGCTCCTTCCTAAATATTTACAACTAAGGTCCAAAAGATTTGTCCACCTGTCTTTCTGGTGTATTACATAAAATTTCATCTAGCTTCTGTCCACCCTTACTCTAGGTGGACAAACAAGCGGTATTTATCCGCTACTGATATAATACTGTTATATTTTCTCTGTTTATTAAATTGTACCTCTCAGTTAAGGTGGTTTGTTATTCTGATATACAGCTCAAGGTAAAATATCATTTTATTAGACGCTAGTTTATGATAGAGGTATTATAGTTATATTTGTCTTGTAATAAGTTGTTACTACATTTTTATATAAAAGAGAAATTGAGGTTAGTTTATTAAAGCACTCAGCTACAGGAGATGGAGAGATGTCTTGATAGCCCACTGATAATCAAAGTCTAACATTCACTGACCTGATCTCTAATTCTATACATCTAGTAGGAGCAACTTTTAATGCTCTCCTATATTTTGCAAAATCTTAGATAACACATACATTTCTTTCATACTTACATTATCACACTATAGGATGTATAAGTTGTTCAGGATATTTACACTATATAAATTTACTTTGATTTTACATAGGAAACGAAAGAATAAAAAGAGGTAAAGCTAGATTTTGTTTATTTTACTTTAAATTCGCATACATTGTGCTGTATTTCCAGTTTGTACAGTATATGTCTGGAGAGTTATGTTTATTCTGAGATTTCATTGCTCATCTATATGCTTATATCTCACTGTTACTCAGATAAGCAATGCATTGTATGCAAAAATTACCAAAAACAAATAAGAAATGTATAATATGTCTTTATGTTGTATTTCTAGTTTTGCTTCAATAAAAAAAACTTTGATTATAAAAAAAAAAAAAAAAAAAAAAAAATAAAAATAATGAAAAAGTTTGACGCCAAGTATGACGCACAACGTAACTGAAAACTTTTTTTGCACCAATAATAACCGGAAATGACACACACTAATGATGCAACCGTGTGTAAGGCTTCGGCGTTAACTATGACGCCGGAAATGACAAAGTTGCGTCATAGATGTATTTTTCCTAATACCGCACGCAATTTGCAAGAAAGTAGTCAATTGAAAGAAAGACTAAACCCAATGTAAAAAAAAAAAAAAAATCTTAAAAATGTTTATTTTCCCCAAATATGAAACTGACAGTCTGCAGAAGGAAATACATGAACCTGACTCATGGCAAATATAAGTACAATACATATATTTAGAACTTTACATAAATGCATAAAGTGCCAAGCCATAGCTGAAGTGTCTTAAGTAATAAAAAACATACTTACCAAAAGACACCCATCCACATATAGCAGATAGCCAAACCAGTACTGAAACAGTTATCAGTAGAGGTAATGGTAAATTGAGAGTATATCGTCGATCTGAAAAGAGAGGTAGGAGATGAATCTCTACGACTGATAACAGAGAACCTATGAAATAGACCCCCGTTAGGGAAATCATCGTATTCAATAAGTGATACTCCCTTCACGTCCCTCTGACATTCGCTGTACTCTGAGAGGAATCAGGCTTCAACAATGCTGAGAAGCGCATATCAACGTAGAAATCTTAGCACAAACTTATTTCACCACCTCCATAGGTGGCAAAGTTTGTAAAACTGAATTGTGGGTGTGGTGTATTTATAGGCATTTTGAGGTTTGGGAAACTTTGCCAATTACATGAAATAAATGGACTTTTGTGTCCCTTTAAAACCTTTATAGGTAATGTTTGCTCTGGACATCATTACAACTTTGTTTAAAGTAGAGCTGCAACAACTAATCGTCATAATCGATTATGAAAATAGTTGTCAACAAATCTCATAATCGATTAATCGATTAGTTGGTTTGCAATTAGTTGGTCTGTGCACAACACCAGCTGCTTCACTCCAATGAACTGCTGCATATGGTATTGTGTTTTATGGTTATGTCCTTAGCCTAAAGGACGTCTACTTTTTACTTTTTCAGGACAGCATAAGTTTAGAACTACCCCTGGCTTATGTACAACCCAGATATAATAGGAGTCATCATTTGGATTGTTTATATTAAATCTGGTTATTTGGAACTATGCTTTGCATGATATAGTGCTGAGCTTGTTATTTACACCTTGCCCCTAGATTGATGGGAGTTATTTAAAATGATGTGCACTCTTATCTGTTTGCACAATTATTAGAGTATTGCTTGCTATTGCTGATTATATGTACTGTATAAATAAATGTGTAAGGCTTTGTCCTGTTATTGATATACAGTCCTTAGCGCTTCTGATTTAGTTTTTTATTGTTTTTATATATTTTTAATAAATTGTGATAATATGTACCAGATTCAACCTTATAAGTATATATCCGTTATTTTTTTGAGCGGACTAGATATTTCCCCTAACCTTATAGCTGGTTATTTACCATTGCATATAGATATTCAAGATATTTTTATGTTAGAATGAAGTCAAGGGTTACTTTATTGAGAGGCCCCTTGCCAAGGTAGAAAACACTTAGCATTGGTGAAGAGCTAACAAAGATAAATATCCCACTTTGGTGAAATTGGCAAAACCCTACTTATATACCTCAACAGCCTTTTCTCTGCTACAGGAAATATAGCTGCAAACAGAGAACTAGCCTTAGCCAGACGCATGTGGACATGTTGAGATTTTTGCATTTCAATGCAAAGTTTCTGAAAGAGTGAATAACAGAATGTTATTAACAGTGATGGTCTAACTCTTTCTAGTTCTACCTCTTTTCAAACAGTTTGTGGTTTTGTTTTAATTATAAAACTGCTCTGCTGCTTAAAAATGTAAGAAACAGTTGTGTTAATGTAAAGTTTTCATCTGAAGATTATATTTGTAACACTCATTATGTGGATTTTATTTAAAACATAGAAAACTATTATTGATTCTCTTTTTATCCGATTAGTCGATTAATCGAAAAAATAATCGGCCGATTAATCGATTATGAAAATAATCGTTAGTTGCAGCCCTAGTTTAAAGCTTAATTAGTTAACTAGCATGAACAATTATGGGACAAAATGTCTCCTGCTAGATGTTTTGGTTTCTACAAGGCCTACACAATATCATTTACTGTGCTCCTATATGTAAATATGTTCCTGTAACTGTACAAATTGCAAAAATGAATGCTTGTTTTATGTACTTCTTTACAGAGTTTCAAGGAAAGAACTAGTGAGATCCCTACAATTAAAAAATTCCTGCAGCCTGGGAGCCAAAGGCAACCAAAAACTGATGAAAAATATATCACCACAGTGAAAACTATTCTTCAAATGCCATAATATTGTAAATATATTTACAAGCACAAGAATTCTAAAAATGATACAGACAAAACCCTCTACTGAGAGCATAAATAAAAATGAAACTCATTTCTTTGTGCTTCTTTATTTTTACCAGGTATTTGCATTCTTATAAAAAAATGTAAAATAAGTGTTATTTTCAATGATGATATGACTTATACCTTTGTGTTTATTAAAATGAGATGGGGAGTGGTGGTAGAGAGCGAGTTGGGAGAATGAGTGATAGCAGAATATTTTGTTACGTCATCAGCCTGCACTGCAGTTATTCATATGTTGTAGCACTGGGCAGCAAGAAATAGTTTCTTTTCTAGACATTCTCTTTCTCAATTTGATTTATAAATGTTATTAAGTGTGAAGCTATAGTAACTTTGAGCTCCACATTAATGTCTCCAGCACTATCAAACTCAACCCCTAAGATTTTACCTTCTTGCAAGTCAGATGAATCCTTATATATAAAGGGCTAGATAAAATAAAACCCATTAATGAAACTAATATCTTGCAGGGAAAAATATTGCAGAATTCAAAGAGATTGGTATCTGCTGCTCATCACATTTGCGAGCTGGGAATAGCTCTGCATTAAATATAAATGGAGCAGAAGCTATCTTGTAACCATTCACCTGTTGAAGAACAGAACCAGCTGCAATATGAAGGATACTGGCATCATGAAATCTCGTTCAAAACTTTACCGAACAAACTAATTAAAATAGGGGAAACACCCTTGTCCACAATAGCTTATATGCAAAAGTAATCTTTAAAGAGAAATTTACTAGGAAATCTCTCAAGATGTCAGTGAAATCTCATGAGTAAAGCAAAGTGTTACATCAGCACAAA
This sequence comes from Bombina bombina, assembly GCF_027579735.1. Classification (NCBI taxonomy): domain Eukaryota; kingdom Metazoa; phylum Chordata; class Amphibia; order Anura; family Bombinatoridae; genus Bombina; species Bombina bombina. The sequence continues at coordinate 481,855,315 of NC_069502.1, read as the reverse complement.
TGAAGAGGATTGGCTGTTCTTTTTTTCAACATGCAGCTGCAGCAGCTGAATGATAACTGTTCACAGAGCGCATACTAGTGTGAGCTAAAGACATTTTGAGGTAAAATATCTTTTTTTTTAAAGTTATGCTACATCACTTTCAAGCCATTTAGCATATGGGTATTATGTCCCCTAAAAAAATAATACTTTGACATGTTTCCTACAGCAAAAGGACAAAATGTGTCAAGGTATTTTGTCATCCACAGGCTTCTGTAGTTTTGAAACTTGTGAACACTTTTAGCCTAATATGCAAGTACTGGCAGAGCGAAGCCGCACAGAGCAGGCGGATCCGAAGAACAAGGATTTGAGTGATTCAATGCTCAATTTTTATTGTTTTTAGTAAGTGCAATAATTCTTACGCACTTTTTATTTGTAATAGTCACCTTAGATTTGGAGATGCACTGTTTTTTTAATTTAGTCTACAAAAGCTTTAAAAATAGTAAAACACCATCGCTAGGCGAAATGCTGGACAGAGGCTATAGAGTCGTTACAAACTTTACATACTGTATGTTATTGGAGGTGAAAACCCCCAACCACACTCGCTGTCAACAAGGTGTCTTTTGTTCTGCCTACATGCACATATTTTACACTTACAATTTGATTGAGAAGCATAATCCTACTGGTGCTACTAAATGACGAGGCATATGTGCACAGCCATTAATCACTAGCTAGATCTAAGTATCTACCAGACAGCGACATGTCACTGTGGGGTTAGCACAATTTGCTTGCCTACACTACAAAAGTGAAGCAAATAGATTGGTTTTATTGTCTGCTTAATCTTTGGATTTTATTTTTTTGGCATAATTCAAGAATGTCTTTTTTTAAATTAGTAATACAGCTAAAAAGAGCTTATGACAACAGCTGACATTTTAGTTTGTGCATCCTCACTTGCATGCGCCTCCAGCCCAGACAGTAAGTGCACTTCATATGATGGTTTTAACAACAATGTTTAAAACATAAAAATAATTTAATTCAGAGACATTCGTTTTAAAGAAAAGAAAACCACAATACTCTGTACATTTATTAAACTATACCACACATTTTATTAATGTAATATATAAATGCTTAAAAACCTAGAGTAATTGTACAAAAATAATGCAAGAAGAGGAAAAATCATTAGAAATGATCTAGAAAAGTGCATTCAATTACATTCTTTATTGTCCAATAATTCCTAATTATTATTTTTTACATGTTCTGATCCCACAGTATACTAAATAGTACTTATTGAACACTATGGGGCCGAATTATCATTGTGCCAGCGGACATGATCTGATATTGTGGATCACGTCCTCTGCACATCGATAAATGCCGATAGCATAAGCTCTCTGCATTTATCATTGCACCAACAGTTCAGTTTATTATCTGCAGTTTATTGAGGAAAGACATTTCTCTTTTAAGTTTAAAGGACCACTAAATACAGTAGAATTGCATAATTAACAAGTGCATGATAAAAAGACAATACAATAACAATCTTAATTTCACAAAAGCAGATTTTTTTCTTGCAAATTTATTTTTTCTCACATTTGCCAGCCCTCTGTATCATGTGACAGATATCAGCCAATCACAGACTAGTATATGTATACCCTGTGAGCTTTTGCACATGCTCAGTAGGAGCTGGTGCCTTAAAAAGTGTGCATATAAAAATATTGTGCAAAATTTGGTAATGGATATGAATTAGAAAGATTGTGTGCTCTTCCCAAATCATGAAAGTTGAATTTTGACTCGAGTGTCCCTTAAATGTATCACTTATAGTACAGCTAAAGTACAGTAAAATTTCCCACCAAAAACAATTCAAGTTTTGCTTTAGCATACAGGTAGAAAACCCTTTATCTTAACTGCTTGGGACCAAAAAGGTTTGGATTTCGAAATAATTTGGATTTTGTAATATTTTCATCTTTAAATTGCGACAGTTTGGGGAGGGGACACGTGTATACAACAATATCTAATGTCATTCAGGTAGTATTTAAATGTCATAATACAGCTTAAACATGCAACCTAAGGGAATTTTTATATCATTTTAATACTTATGTGACTTACAGGCAGAGAAAATATTGATTTTTTAATATATATATATATTTTTTAAAGCAATATTAAATTAAAAAGTTTGGATTTCAGATTAAGTTTGGATTTCAAATTTTGGGTTTTGTACCTATATTAAAATTAAATGTACCTCTGTTTTGCACATTTTTTCCCCCCAAAGAAGGTTGGGGATGATACAAGCAATCTGAGACAAGCCGTGTGATTGGTAGTATACTCCTGGCACTTGCTTTAATCTCCGATTTGATGGGCCATCATTTGTTTATTCTGACAATATAATTTGTATTTCTACAGTATTGGGTAAACAATATACTGGATAATAGAGCACTGTATAATATGGAATATGCAAAATCAAAACATTACCATCTTTTTCTAGGATTAGAGGAAGTGTGAGTAGACAAGTCAGACAGTCACCTTGTCTGTAATAACGCTCACCCTAGCAAATGTTGACCCTGCACCTAGCAGAAATAGTTTGTTAAAAGCTAAACCTTTCAGAGGGAATACGAGATACTGAGCCAGCTCCTGAAAAACTAAGATTGTTATCAGCTTTGCTCTTTGGCTACTGGTTAATATAGGTTGTAGCAGATTGGTTTGTATGATTTGATCAAGTCATTTGAGTTTCTTATTCAAGCTTCTAAAGTAAAAAGTTATATTCAAACAGGAGCTAACCCAGAATGTTATAGGTAAAATTACTGACACTATAATTGTTGTAACAGAATTGTTGTTTTTCTTCTTGAATGAACACTAATATTTTGGTCTCATAAACACAGTTAACCCTTTAAGGACACAGCTTTCAGTTTGCTCAATTGTTTTATGACGGAAAAATTCCGTCATATGTCCTTAAGAGGTTAATTTACCAATAATTAATAAAAATCTGACCTCACACAATCTTCGCACTGCCATTCATTCTACAGACAAGATAATACATAGGTTAGGCAAGACAGTCTGATTACTCGCAAGCAATACTGTGATTTATGTAACTAACTTTAGAAAATAAAATTATACACATCGATGTGACTAAGGGCTTGATGATCAAGACTCAGCTATGTGGAGAGAAATCACAGAAAATCTTTGGGGGCTTTTTTTTTAGCATTATATTGTAATATATGTCTCATCCTTCACATCCAGGACCTTGCATAGCTAGTTAATCAACTCCCAAGTGAAACTTTGCTGTTCAAAAATGATTTGAGAGATGTCAGCCATTTTAGATTATCTCAACAGAGAGGAGATGTTTAAATCATTGAGCCCTGAATCAGAACATACATTGTTACAGCAGGCTTATTTTGTTTGGCAAAATTATATACATTCATTACAATTAACAGACCAAGCATAGCAGTATACGGATATGCAAGCATAATGCTAGTCACAGGCAGGTATCATTGGCACACAATGGCTGTTTAACCTGGTTCTAATCAGAAGTAGCAGCCTTTCAGCAAATACATTTTTTTTTTTTATTACTTACGAAAGGGTCAAAGACCACAAAGTTCTTATATGTTGTAATAAAAAAAGCTATAACGCAATAATTGTTTGCACATGCTCTCTTTATAGACGAGAAATGGCCAGTGGTGATTCAAGGGGGTTGATAAGCCCCCTCCCCAATTCTCAGTGATGCAAACAGCAAACACACATTCACAATGTTATTATTTATTTTTTTACAAGTCCCTTGCTATGTCCAAAAAGAGGTAAATAAAAGGGGATTTAAAGGGACAGTAGATAATTTGAAATTTTAATATAAGGTTTAGTTATGCACAGTAAAACAACTTTGAAATACACTTTTCTTATTTATTTTACCCCTTTCCCTGTAATTTAGCTCTAAAAATCGTGGCTTTATTAATTCTCAGAACTTGAAATGCACGCTTGACTTCTCAAGGCAAACCTTGCTACAAATTATCCTTAATTGGCTTTATCAGATAAAACTGCAAATCAATGCATTTATAACAGACTAAATGCATTGTCTGCAGACTAAAGCCAAGATGGACTCCTCTGAATAAGGCAAGTGATGGGTGGGGTTTAGCTATTGATAAACAATTACAACAAGCAAGATGTTAATTTGTTTAAAAAATCATTTAGACTTGGCTAGTATGTTAGTCTATAGCAGCACAACAGATATGTCTTGCAATTAAAAGGCTATTACTATATGTTTAAAAGGTACATTACGCACTAAATAGATACTATATATTATGTTGTATTCAAATTAGTTACTGGCCTGAAAATAATATACAAACATATTTCTTAAAATTATATTAGTTATTTATATATTGATGAAATAAGTGTAAAAGTGTAGTTTGTATAAGTAATGGGCACTGCCATGTTGTAACCTAGCGGGTTACCTTATCTTATCTCATCTGCTAAGGCCCGGTTAGAGACAGTTAAAGGTACAGTCTACACAAAAATTGTTATTGCTTAAAAAGATATTCAATGCCTATACTAATCATGCCCCAGCTTTGCACAACCAACATTTTTAGATTAATTTACTTTATAACATTTAAACCTCTAAATTTCTGCCTGTTTCAAAGGCTCTATTGACAGCCTCTTATCACATGTTTTCTTTTATTGGCTTTTCACAACAGGAGACTGCTAATTCATGTGGACCATATAGATAACAATGTGTTCACGCCCGGGAAGTTATTTAAGAGTTAACCCAACACAATACTAAATGCATCTCAATTGAAACAGTCACAGTCATGTGATCAGGGGGCTGTCAGAAGATGCTTAGATACAAGTTAATCACAGAGATAAAACGTATATTAATATAACTGTGTTGGTTATGCAAAACTGGGTTATGGGTAATAAAGGGATTATCTATCTTTTAAAACAATAAAAATTCTATTGTAGACTGTCCCTTTAATCTCACAATATTTTCATAAGAAAAGTAGAAGGGCACAATAACAATTGATGACCCTACCAGTACCTCTCTCTATCCTCTATATGTAGCTCAGAGGACCCTTGGTTAGCACCCTAATGTTTAAAGGGACATTACACTGCAAAATATTCTCCCATTTAATGTTCCTAATGTTCCATTTCCCTGCTGGAGAGTATTACACTTTTTACAGTCAACATATTTATCTTTACTTTGTCATGTGAAATAAATGCTGTTACCTGTTGAAACCACCACATATACTAAAAATGTAAATACGATAATATTAGCTATAGAGAGGTTATGTAAACGAGATGCAGCAGCAGAAATTAATATTGTATGCACCTTTACCTTAATATGATATAAATGTAAGCAATTTTCTTTTAGTATAACATCAATTAACAAGCAAAGAGAGTAAAAATGGTGCAATTGAATCCACTGGAGGGTTTCATAGCAACTTAGTGCAACTGTAGGTGGGGGATCAAGACATGTAAGAAAGGGAAAGCTAAGAGAAAGAATAACAAAGGGTAAAAATATAAAACAATTCAGGAACAAACAAATATAAGAAAAAGGGTTTGGTCACTGGAATGTCAATTTAGTATTTGTTTGTTTGTTTTAGAGAGATGACGCAATGGTGTGGTCCAAAAGTATTATAACGAGTACAGACATAACTGAGGGGAAAAGGTTTTGCTTACTACTACTATTACTACTAAGCTGGTACAAACATGAAATACTGTTGCATTTCCAAGTGAACACAAAGACAATTCCCTTACACCAGACATGTATATGTTCTAGCAACATAGGATTACTACATGTACTCTTATATGACATTACATGATTAGACACTGAAAACCTAGTGTAATACATAAATCAAGGGATCTGATAAACAATCATTGTATATATACAATATAATCAGAAGCACTTGTGGAATCCCAGGAGAAATATTTGATCGTAGGCAGTTTTCTAGCAGACGTTGTCTAAGAGAAGAGCCCCAATACAAGTCTTAGGACTATGAAGAGGCTGCAGAAAAAAAGATGCACAATTAGTTAAGAGTCCACATATAAACACTGTATTGCAATCATGAGGATTTGCATGGCAGGTCTGTCTGATAATACACTGCTTTATAGCTATTGAAGCCATGAAAAGGATAATCAATTATTTTCATAGTCATCAAAAGACGAGCTGATCATTAAAGGGACACTAAACCCATTTTTCTTTAATGATTCAGAATCAACTTTCTAATTTACTCCTATTATCAATTTTTCTTCGTTCTCTTGCAATCTTTATTTAAAAAGCAGGAATGTAAATCTTAAGAACCTGGGTTAATGCTTGCTTATTGGTTTGCTAAATGTTGCCACCAATAAGCAAGAGCTATCCAGGGTGCTCAACCTAAAATGGGCTGGTTCCTAAACTTTAACTCCCTGCTTTTTAAATAAAGATAGCAAGAGAATGACAAAAATTTGATAGGAGTAAATTAGAAAATTGCTTAAAATTGCATGCTCTGAATCATTAAAGACAAGTTTGGGTTTAGTATCCCTTTAAGAGTTCATCCTAACACACAGTTACACTTGGACTACCTACACATACAGTGAGACACATTAGAGCATTTTATTATTGTACTGTTGCTCACACATCAATAATCCCCAGAAAAAGTCAGCTCAAGAGAAGCAATGCACTACAGGGAAATAGTTAGAAACATCTGCTGAACCAATGAGAAGAGACAAATTTGTGTAGTCTTCAATCACCAGCTAGTCCCCTGTTATGCATTGCTGCTGAGCATATGTACATATGCTCTTAAAAATGGATACCACAAAACAAATCAAATTTGTGAATTTAAAGGTTTCCTAAAATTGCATGTTCCCATAAGTGACTTTTGTGGACATTAGTATCAATGGAAGACTGCAATAGAAGCTTGATTTTTTTTTTGCATTTTCAAAAGCTTACAGTATAACCTTGTATTGGAATAACAATGTACGAGATGGTTTCAGTTAAGAATGCTACTCATAGTGCATATACTCATCATATACAGTAGATTGAAGAAGTACTAGCACTCCCCATGTAAATGAACAAAAGTGAAGTAAAAATAAATAAACACAAACACGGTGGCTTTTCCCCCCAAAAAAACTATTTAAAATGTTGACTTGTTGGACTACAAAACAGGATTCTCCTGTGCCACTGTCCATCTCAGATGAGACCGAGCCCAAAGTCGGCGGTGGTTCTGGACAGTGTTAATGTATGGCTTCTGCTTTGCATAGTAAAGCCTTAACTTGCATCTATGGATGCAGCGGCGAATGGTGTTGACTGACAAAGGTTTACCAAAGTATTCCCGAGCCCATGTCAGGATATCCATTACAGACTCATGACTGATTTTGAGACAGTGACGTATGAGGGATCAGAGATAACGCGCATTCAGAAGTAATTTTCTGCCTTGCCCATTACACACCAATATTTGACTGGATTCCTTGAATCTTTTAATTATATTGTGCACTGTAGAAGGTGAAATGCCCAAAATCCTACCAATTTGTCTTTGGGGAATATATCAAAGTGTTATTCACTGATGCATCTGTTGGCAGACTGGCGATCCTCGACCCATCCTTGCTCTTGAAGGAATATATATATATATATATATATATATATATATATATATATATATATATATACACAAATACATACATAGGAGATACAGTCAAAGGAACAATTAAAGTACATTTATAAGCTTATTATTGGGATTATGCCTGGCATCCTTTAAGTCCTGGGTGCCAACATGTTGAAATCTACCTTTTACTACATTCCAGTACTGACCTGTTTGCACTTGTGCAGCAACTCTCCTTCAGATACCTGCAGTGTAACCTATGTCCCATAATGACAGCCCCCATGGTTAAAGGGAGGTTAATTAAATGAATTAAGTATCTAGTCTGCCTTTAAAAGGAGATATACAAATTATGAGAAGGGGTACAAGGTTAGGAAGGTGTAAAAAGAGTAGGGAAAAGAAGGGAAGTAAATAGTAAGGGGAAAGAAGGGGAAGTGGGTGTGTGGCCTATTGAGCATTGTGATAATATCCTTACTGTGAAAAGAACTGATCCTAGATTTTGTAGAACTTGTTCCTGTTGACCTAGAAAACACCTGTTTTTTTGTATATACCACACTCTCCCTAGGAAAGTTCAGCAGATTAATGTTTACAAGAATTCTAGGCCATTTATAGACAAATGTTTTCTCTACTAGAACTGTACATGACGAGATCTGGAATTGGCCAATATTAAAATGCTACATTATATGAATGTATTTTAGAGATGCAGTTATACCAAGGTCATTAGAGGATAAAATAAAAGAGCATTCTTTATGAGCATAAACCACCATAACTGGCACCTGCACCGATGACTACTGGCAAGTGCAACATGAATATACTGGATACATCTGCTTATCTGCAAACAAGAAACAGACAAAAAATATAGACATGCACCATTTAAATGATATAGAACATTATACAGCAGGGTGTTCAACCTTTCAGATGAAAAGCCACATTTTTTATTACATTGGTCATATGGGCACTAAAAATCTTTGAGAAATTCTATTCATTGAAAACACAATGCACAGACACAGAATGTTAGACAGGATAAATGCAACTACATACAAACCCAGACGTATGTTTATTGAATCCACATACAGGACACTTGTAAGCTACAAAGGAGAGAGGCCCTGTGTGTTGCAGACGGTGAGAGAATAATTTGTATTTCGGAAACAAAACAAAAAAAAAAAAATTAAGCACAGGAAAGATGCACTTAGGTTGGAGAGAACAAAACCATACAAATGTTTTATAATGTCAGATCTCAAAATAATGAGAAGAAACAAACATAGTAATTCTGTGTTACTGGGCAAAGTATTCTTACCTGATACCTGCAACAATCCCAGCAGGCATGAGCTTCCTGGAACGGTTGTACCTCAGCCCCATTACTATACTCAGAATTAGTGCAGCAACTGAAAAACACAGAACAGCACTTTATTTTGTAACGTAATATACATTATTACCAGTAGTACCACATGAATATATGTAAAACAAAATCAGTTACGTCAGTTATTTTCCTAGTAAAGGCACAGTAAACACCTCTAGATATAAATATAAAATGTTTAGTCATGCACAATAAAACAGCTGTTATTATTTATCTGGAAATGCTTCCTGCTGACTCCTCAAGGCTAACCCTGCTAGATATCATTTTCCTTATTCGGCTTTAACAGATAAATACTGCAAAACAATGCCATTTATACCAACAATAAGACCGTGGCTAGCCTTATTGTTTGCAGACTCAAGCCCAGATTGGCTCCTGCAAATAAGGCAAAGAGTGGGTGGAATTTGGCCGTTGAAAAAGTACAGCAGTAAACCGTTTAGACTTAGCGGATATGTGATTCTATAACAAGACAACAGAAATGTCTTGTAACTGCCAAGTGTTTAGTGTCCCTTTAAACCAACACTAAACCCAATGTTGTTCTTTCATGATTCAGATAGAGCAGGCAATTTTAAACCGCTTTCTAATTTACTTCTATTATCAATTTTCTTTGTTCTCTTTGTATCTTTTGTTGAAAAGCAGGGACGTATGCCTATAGAAGCCGGCCCATTTCTGGAGCACTATATGGCAGCAGTTTTGCAAGAATGTTATCCATTTGCTAGCTGGCAGCACTATTTCTTGTCATGTAGTGCTCCAGATGCATACCTAGGTATCTCTCCAACACAGAAGATCATGGAAATGAAGCAAATTTGGTAAGAAAAGTAAATTGAAAACTTAAGTCCCTATTTTTTCACAGTTTGAGTGGGTGGAGTGCACATGGAAGTATCCAGGACTTTCATCCTGCAGCACTCTATACAGTAATTGTTTGTTCAGTGCAGGAGCTCATTCAGAAGAGGAGAACAATTAAACACTTCCTTTTCACTACTAGCTAAGAATCAAAACAGTATTGTAATGGGCAGAATGGCAAAACAAGAAAACAAAGTCGTCATATGGCTTAGCTGTATATTTTGACAGCATTTATGAACCAAAACGCCCATTAACTGAACATGTTTGCATCTGAATGGTAAGCTTAAAGGGACAGTAAAACAAAGCACTATTTAAACATTATACACTAAATAATAAGTGGAGCTCAAAAACATTAGCTCTATTGTGTGTTAACATCACTCGAGTGCAATCAATAGGGCTTCCATTTTGTGCTCATATTGCAAGTCCAAGGTTATCTTTTAACGCTCAAGCGATAGTATAGGGTTCATTAACATGTTGGATAGCGAGGGTGCGCTTAATCCCTCACAGAGTTTAAAATGTATGAGAAATGTGCCCCTTTAGGTATATGTATGTGAAATTGCTCTTTTGTGTATTTTTTTTATATAAAATAGCCATTTCTGCTAATTGAACACACAACCTAATCAAATGGGCTGAGCTTCCACAAAGAGCATATAGGTTCTCTCTCTATTTTTACACAAAACCCTCCTTATATTCTCTCACAGTGAGACCAACACTTAGGGCCCGATGATCTAAAGCTCTCTACGCTGGCGAGATTATCTAAAAGGTCTCGTCCTCTCAAAGAATGTTAGATTTTTAGCTTGACAGCTGTTTATTTAGATAAGCAGGGTCTTGCATGTGAAGGAGAGACCGATGCATTGCAATATAATGCTTATGAGTTTTTGATCATCAGATCCTTAGAGAGAACAATGGAAAATAAATGTTTTATTAGCTCTGTTAAATTCCCCAATGGGAGTTAATTTTTTTCTTAAGATTATTGTTTACATAGCTTTTCTATAAACCATGCTTAAACGGACAGTCTACAACAGAATCGTTATTGTTTAAAAAGACAGATAATCCCTTTATTACCACTCCCCATTTTTGCATAACCAACACAGTTATAATAATATATTTTTTACCTCTGTAATTACCTTGTATCTAAGCCTCTGCAGACTGCCCCCTTATTTCAGTTCTTTTGACAGACTTGCATTTTAGCCAATCAGTACTGACTCCGTCTCCTAGGTAATTCCACTGGTGTGAGCACAATGTTATCTATACAGCACACATGAACTAACACCCTCTAGTTGTGAAAAATGTCAAGATGCATTCAGATAAGAGGCGGCCTTCAAGAGCTAAGAAATTAGCATATGAGCCTACCTAGTTTTAGCAATGCATTCAACAAAGGATACCAAGAAAACAAAGCAAAACAGATGATAAAAGTAACTTGGAAAGTTTTTTTTAAAATGACATGCCCTATCTGAATCATGAAAGTTTATTTTTGATTAGACTGTCCCTTTAAGTACTGAAATAATCAGTATAGGTGGGCATACAACATGCAAAAACAGCTATTTCAAAAAACAAAATAAAGGTAAAGGAACTTTTTGTTAACAAGTCAATACACTCCAGCAGGTAAAATTGAATGCATTACAGGTGCAAGTATACTGTTCCTTTAATGCTCCTCTTGTAATAACAGCGCATTGAGCAAGCTCATAGTGCTTCCTGTGCTATCCATTGAAAGTATAGGGCGAGCTAAAAATGTTTTGCTTTAATGTGCTTTGGTTAAAATAATTATCCATCCACTTGTAATACCAGATTGTGTGTTATTCTTTGTGTGGGGATGCGCAAAAGATAACGTACCCTGTGCTAGTGATTGTGCTCCATTAGCCCTGTATGTTTTGCATGAAAAAACAGAATTTATGTTTACCTGATAAATTACTTTCTCCAACGGTGTGTCCGGTCCACGGCGTCATCCTTACTTGTGGGATATTCTCTTCCCCAACAGGAAATGGCAAAGAGCCCAGCAAAGCTGGTCACATGATCCCTCCTAGGCTCCGCCTACCCCAGTCATTCGACCGACGTTAAGGAGGAATATTTGCATAGGAGAAACCATATGTTACCGTGGTGACTGTAGTTAAAGAAAATAAATTATCAGACCTGATTAAAAAAACCAGGGCGGGCCGTGGACCGGACACACCGTTGGAGAAAGTAATTTATCAGGTAAACATAAATTCTGTTTTCTCCAACATAGGTGTGTCCGGTCCACGGCGTCATCCTTACTTGTGGGAACCAATACCAAAGCTTTAGGACACGGATGAAGGGAGGGAGCAAATCAGGTCACCTAAATGGAAGGCACCACGGCTTGCAAAACCTTTCTCCCAAAAATAGCCTCAGAAGAAGCAAAAGTATCAAATTTGTAAAATTTGGTAAAAGTGTGCAGTGAAAACCAAGTCGCTGCCTTACATATCTGATCAACAGAAGCCTCGTTCTTGAAGGCCCATGTGGAAGCCACAGCCCTAGTGGAGTGAGCTGTGATTCTTTCAGGAGGCTGCCGTCCGGCAGTCTCATAAGCCAATCGGATAATGCTTTTAATCCAGAAGGAGAGAGAGGTAGAAGTTGCTTTTTGACCTCTCCGTTTACCAGAATAAACAACAAACAAAGACAAAGTTTGTCTGAAATCCTTAGTAGCTGCTAAGTAAAATTTGAGAGCACGAACTACATCCAAGTTGTGCAACAAACGTTCCTTCTTTGAAACTGGATTAGGACACAAAGAAGGCACAACTATCTCCTGGTTAATGTTTTTGTTAGAAACAACTTTTGGAAGAAAACCAGGTTTAGTACGCAAAACCACCTTATCTGCATGGAACACCAGATAAGGAGAAGAACACTGCAGAGCAGATAATTCTGAAACTCTTCTAGCAGAAGAAATTGCAACCAAAAACAAAACTTTCCAAGATAATAACTTAATATCAACGGAATGTAAGGGTTCAAACGGAACCCCCTGAAGAACTGAAAGAACTAGGTTGAGACTCCAAGGAGGAGTCAAAATTTTGTAAACAGGCTTGATTCTAACCAGAGCCTGAACAAAGGCTAGAACATCTGGCACAGCTGCCAGCTTTTTGTGAAGTAACACAGACAAGGCAGAAATCTGTCCCATCAAGGAACTTGCAGATAATCCTTTTTCCAATCCTTCTCGAAGGAAGGATAGACTCTTAGGAATCTTAACCTTGTCCCAAGGGAATCCTGCAGATTCACACCAACAGATATACCAAATTATGTGGTAATTTTTCTGGTTACAGGCTTTCAGGCCTGAACAAGAGTATTAATAACAGAATCTGAGAACCCTCGCTTTGATAAGATCAAGCGTTCAATCTCCAAGCAGTCAGCTGGAGTGGGTCGAACGGACCTAGAACAAGAAGGTCTCTCAAAGGTAGCTTCCATGGTGGAGCCGATGACATATTCACCAGATCTGCATACCAAGTCCTGCGTGGCCACGCAGGAGCTATCAAAATCACCGACGCCCTCTCCTGATGGATCCTGGCTACCAGCCTGGGGATGAGAGGAAACGGCGGGAACACATAAGCTAGTTTGAAGGTCCAAGGTGCTACTAGTGCATCCACTAGAGCCGCCTTGGGATCCCTGGATCTGTACCCGTAGTAAGGAACTCTGAAGTTCTGACGAGAGGCCATCAGATCCATGTCTGGAATGCCCCACGGTTGAGTGACTTGGGCAAAGATTTCCGGATGGAGTTCCCACTCCCCCGGATGCAATGTCTGACGACTCAGAAAATCCGCTTCCCAATTTTCCACTCCTGGGATGTGGATAGCAGACAGGTGGCAGGAGTAAGACTCCGCCCATAGAATGATTTTGGTCACTTCTTCCATCGCTAGGGAACTCCTTGTTCCCCCCTGATGGTTGATGTATGAACTTGGCCCTCTCTAGCTGAGGCCAAGCTTTGAGAGCATTGAATATCGCTCTCAGTTCCAGAATATTTATCGGTAGAAGAGATTCTACCCGAGACCAAAGACCCTGAGCTTTCAGGGATCCCCAGACCGCGCCCCAGCCCATCAGACTGGCGTCGGTCGTGACAATGACCCACTCTGGTCTGCGGAAGGTCATCCCTTGTGACAGGTTGTCCAGGGACAGCCACCAACGGAATGAGTCTCTGGTCCTCTGATTTACTTGTATCTTCAGAGACAAGTCTGAATAGTCCCCATTCCACTGACTGAGCATGAACAGTTGTAATGGTCTTAGATGAATGCGCACAAAAGGAACTATGTCCATTGCCGCTACCATCAAACCTATCACTTCCATGCACTGCGCTATGGAAGGAAGAGGAACGGAATGAAGTATCCGACAAGAGTCTAGAAGTTTTGTTTTTCTGGCTTCTGTCAGAAAAATCCTCATTTCTAAGGAGTCTAATATAGTTCCCAAGAAGGGAACCCTCGTTGACGGAGATAGAGAACTCTTTTCCACGTTCACTTTCCATCCGTGAGATCTGAGAAAGGCCAGGACAATGTCCGTGTGAGCCTTTACTTGAGGAAGGGACGACGCTCGAATCAGAATGTCGTCCAAGTAAGGTACTACAGCAATGCCCCTTGGTCTTAGCACCGCCAGAAGGGACCCTAGTACCTATGAGAAAATCCTAGGAGCAGTGGCTAATCCGAAAGAAAATGCCACGAACTGGAAATGCTTGTCCAGGAATGCAAACCTTAGGAACCGATGATGTTCCTTGTGGATAGGAATATGTAGATACGCATCCTTGAAATCCACCTTGGTCATGAATTGACCTTCCTGGATGGAAGGAAGAAGTGTTCGAATGGTTTCCATCTTGAACGATGGAACCTTGAGAAACTTGTTCAAGATCTTGAGATCTAAGATTGGTCTGAACGTTCCCTCTTTTTTGGGAACTATGAACAGATTGGAGTAGAACCCCATCCCTTGTTCTCCTAATGGAACAGGATGAATCACTCCCATTTTTAGCAGGTCTTCTACCCAATGTAAGAATGCCTGTCTTCTTATGTGGTCTGAAGACAACTGAGACCTGTGGAACCTCCCCCTTGGAGGAAGCCCCTTGAACTCCAGAGAATAACCTTGGGAGACTATTTCTAGCGCCCAAGGATCCAGAACATCTCTTTCCCAAGCCTGAGCGAAGAGAGAGAGTCTGCCCCCCACCAGATCCGGTCCCGGATCGGGGGCCCGCATTTCATGCTGTCTTGGTAGCAGTGGCAGGTTTCCTGGCCTGCTTTCCTTTGCTCCAGCCTTGCATAGGTCTCCAGGCTGGATTGGCTTGAGAAGTATTACCTTCCTGCTTAGAGGACGTAGCCCTTGGGGCTGATCCGTTTCTGCGAAAGGGACGAAACTTAGGTTTATTTTTGGTCTTGAAAAGACCTATCCTGAGGAAGGGCGTGGCCCTTGCCCCCAGTGATATCAGAGATAATCTCTTTCAAGTCAGGGCCAAAGAGTGTTTTCCCCTTGAAAGGAATGTCAAGCAATTTGTTCTTGGAAGACGCATCCGCTGCCCAAGATTTTAACCAAAGCGCTCTGCGCCACAATAGCAAACCCAGAATTTTTTCGCCGCTAACCTAGCCAATTGCAAGGTGGCGTCTAGGGTGAAAGAATTAGCCAATTTAAGAGCACGAATTCTGTCCATAATCTCCTCATAAGAAGAAGAATTACTAATAATCGCCTTTCCTAGCTCATCAAACTAGAAACACGCGGCTGCAGTGACAGGGACAATGCATGCAATTGGTTGTAGAAGGGAACCTTGCTGAACAAACATCTTTAGCAGACCTTCTAATTTTTTATCCATAGGATCTTGGAAAGCACAACTATCTTCTATGGGTATAGTGGCGCGCTTGTGTAGAGTAGAAACCGCCCCCTCGACCTTGGGGACTGTCTGCCATCAGTCCTTTCTGGGGTCGACTATAGGAAAACAATTTTATAAATATGGGGGGAGGTACTAAAGGTATACCGGGCCTGTCCCATTCTTTACTAACAATGTACGCCACCCGCTTGGATATAGGAAAAGCTTCGGGGGGCCCCGGGGCCTCTAAGAACTTTTCCATTTTACATAGTGGTTCTGGAATGACCAGATAATCACAATCATCCAAATTGGATAACACCTCCTTAAGCAGAGCGCGGAGATGTTCCAACTTAAATTTAAAAGTAATCACATCAGGTTCAGCTTGTTGAGAAATGTTTCCTGAATCTGAAATTTCTCCCTCAGACAAAACCTCCCTGGCCCCCTCAGACTGGTGTAGGGGCCCTTCAGAAACCATATCATCAGCGTTCTCATGCTCTACAGAATTTTCTAAAACAGAGCAGTCGCGCTTTCACTGATAAGTGGGCATATTGGCTAAAATGTTTTTGATAGAATTATCCATTACAGCCGTTAAATGTTGCATAGTAAGGAGTATTGGCGCACTAGATGTACTAGGGGCCTCCTGTATGGGCAAGACTGGTGTAGACGAAGGAGGGGATGATGCAGTACCATGCTTACTCCCCTCACTTGAGGAATCATCTTGGGCATCATTTTTACTAAATTTTTTTATGACATAAAATACATATAGTTAAATGAGAAGGAACCTTGGTTTCCCCACAGTCAGAACACAATCTATCTGGTAGTTCAGACATGTTAAACAGGCATAAACTTGATAACAAAGCACAAAAAACGTTTTAAAATAAAACCGTTACTGTCACTTTAAATTTTAAACTAAACACACTTTATTACTGCAATTGCGAAAAAGTATGAAGGAATTGTTCAAAATTCACCAAAATTTCACCACAGTGTCTTAAAGCCTAAAAAGTATTGCACACCAAATTTGGAAGCTTTAACCCTTAAAATAACGGAACCGGAGCCGTTTTTATATTTAACCCCTTTACAGTCCCTGGAATCTGCTTTGCTGAGACCCAACCAAGCCCAAAGGGGAATACGATACCAAATGATGCCTTCAGAAAGACTTTTCTATGTATCAGAGCTCCACACACATGCAGCTGCATGCCATGCTGTCCTCAAAAACAAGTGCGCCATACCGGCGCGAAAATGAGGCTCTGACTATGATTAGGGAAAGCCCCTAAAGAATAAGGTGTCAAAAACAGTGCCTGCCGATATAATCATATCAAAATACCCAGAATAAATGATTCCTCAAGGCTAAATATGTGTTAATAATGAATCGATTTAGCCCAGAAAAAGTCTACAGTCTTAATAAGCCCTTGTGAAGCCCTTATTTACTATCTTAATAAACATGGCTTACCGGATCCCATAGGGAAAATGACAGCTTCCAGCATTACATCGTCTTGTTAGAATGTGTCATACCTCAAGCAGTAAGAGACTGCACACTGTTCCCCCAACTGAAGTTAATTGCACTCAACAGTCCTGTGTGGAACAGCCATGGATTTTAGTTACGGTGCTAAAATCATTTTCCTCATACAAACAGAAATCTTCATCTCTTTTCTGTTTCTGAGTAAATAGTACATACCAGCACTATTTTAAAATAACAAACTCTTGATTGAATAATAAAAACTACAGTTAAACACTAAAAAACTCTAAGCCATCTCCGTGGAGATGTTGCCTGTACAACGGCAAAGAGAATGACTGGGGTAGGCGGAGCCTAGGAGGGATCATGTGACCAGCTTTGCTGGGCTCTTTGCCATTTCCTGTTGGGGAAGAGAATATCCCACAAGTAAGGATGACGCCGTGGACCGGACACACCTATGTTGGAGAAAAAATGTTATGTTAAAGCTGTTTATTTTGATAATAAAGCTACCAGCATGTGTGTGTCTGTCTACAATGACAACAGTTGTATCTAATGGAGAGCATTTTACCAATTATACTCTTTTTGTAAAATATAAAATGGACATTAAACATCTTGTAAGATATTTATGTTGTGTTTCTATAGAATATTATATCAGCCCAAGTCTCAGGCCCTGATATTCAAATATTCTCCAGCTTGGAGAGAAATTGTTGTTCAGACTTCACTAAGGCTGAACTCACTGAACTTTCAAAAGAAAAAGGGTGGAACTCTCCAGCACGGTGAGATCTCATTTATGTATGTGAAGCAGAGACAAGTCCAGTGCAATATAGCACTGCATAATATGAGAGTTTTGTTATACTTTGAAATGTATAGTAATTTAAAATACAACGCACAGATTGGGTCCTTTCATTATTATTGCATTTAAAGGGACACTAAACCCAAATTTTTTCTTCCATGATTTAGATAGAGCATGCAATTTTAAATAACTTTCTAATTTACTCCTTTTATCAATTTTTCTTCATTCTCTTGCTATCTTTATTTAAAAAGCAGGAATGTGATGCATAGGAGCCGGCCCATTTTTGGTTGAGAACCTGGGTTATGCTTGCTTATTGGTGGGTAAATGTAAAACTTCAATAAGCAAGCGCTATCCATGGTGCTGAACCTAAAATGGGCTGGCTGCTAAGATTTATATTCCTGCTTTTAAAATAAAGATAGCAAGAGAACGAAAAAAAATTGATAATAGGAGTAAATTAGAAAGTCGCTTAAAATTTCATGCTCTATCTGAATCATGAAAGAAAAAAATTGGGTTAAGCTTTGCACTCTCTCATTTGTGATTTAATACATTTAAAATTTGATCTAACAGTAATTTTACACATTCTGATTATGCTTTGAAGTTTGTGTTACTTTAATAACTTAGGATCATACTTTGTATTAAAGAGACACTGAACCTAATTTTTTTTTCTTTCGTGATTCAGATAGAGCAGGCAATTTTAAGCAACTTTCTAATTTACTCCTATTATCAATTTTCTTCGTTCTCTTGCTATCTTTATTTGAAAAAGAAGTAATCTAAGCTTTTTTTTTGTTCAGTACTCTGGACGGCACATTTTTATTGGTGGATGAATTTATCCACCAATCAGCAAGAACAACCCAGGTTGTTCACCAAAAATGGGCCGTCATCTAAACTTACATTCTTGCAATTCAAATAAAGATACCAAGAGAATGAAGGAAATTTTATAATAGGAGTAAATTAGAAAGTGGCTTAAAATGTCATGCTCTATCTGAATCACAAAAGAAAAAATTTGGGTTCAGTGTCCCTTTAAATTGCATTGCACTTTGTATTTTCTCCATTGTAAACTAACAGTTTCATAAAGTGGGAGGGACAGGGCAGTTCCCTTGGCTGAACAGGGGAGGGTATGTCTGAAGATCTCCCACAAGTCTTGTGAATATTCTAAGCATTTTAAACAAGCTGGTCTCCCTGATTTGTCTCGCCGGCTGTATGCAGGTAAGGTTTGCACTAAATTCACAATACACTTACTTTAATTAACAGAAAAGTAATATATAGTAAACCATAGACAAAGGAAATTGTAGTAAAAACATTTCAGTTTAATGTAGAAATTAATTGATGCAAACGGAGCCTTTATATCAGCCCTAGGGGTTCTCCTGTTACCTTCCCTCTCTTATGAGAAATTTTGAATCCCAGAGAGCTTCATTACTTTGTATTAAAGGCATCTCTCTGGGATTTCCAGGTTCCTCCCCTTTTCTTAGAAGTCAGCACTATAGGGCTCAATTTATCAAGCTACGGCGAACAGGGGCATACATATGCGCCCCTGTCCGCCGCAGTTTGCTTCTGCTGGCGGAATTCAACATTGCACACGAGCGTTATCTTGCGCTCATATGCAATGCCGCCCCTGCACAACTAACCACGTGCGGGCAGGAGCTGTCAATCTCCCCGGTTGGATGAGACCGAGGAGATTCAAATACTCCACTTAAGAGGTGGAGAAGAGTGTAGGAAGCTTTGTCTGAAGACCGCTGCTTGATAAATACGGACTGCAGGTTCTCTTGTGAGAACCTGCAGTCGTAGATGGGCGAAGGGCTTGATAAATCGAGCCCTATAATCTCTCTCCAAACTAGATTATAGGGCCCTATAGAAAGTAATGATACTCTCTGGGAAACTTTAAATAAAAGACATGCAAAGTGCAATCAAATTTATAAAAGATACACAAACACACATTATGAGCCTAATTGTTAAAGTTAAACAGAACTGTGAAGATTTAATAAGAATTTGAAAAATCCCAATCCAAAATACACTTATGTATACAAAATAAAATACGAAATAGAAAGAGTTATCCACAAGAAGTCAGCAGGGTGCATTTAAAGTTCTGAGAATTAGAAAAGAAATAGAAAAGGGAACAAAATAAATAATGAAAATATATTGCAAAATTGTTTCATTATGTATAACTAAACATTTTATATAACAAACGTAAGGTGTTTACTGTCACTTTAAGGCCCAGTTGTACACAGATATGCCCTTCATGTTCCCTTTAAAATCAAAATAAACAAGCTTCAACGTAAAAGATATTTTTTTAATATAACAAATGATTTTGAAAGAAAAATATTTAGAGAGATTATTGGGGTTGACTGTTCACTGGCTGATGAGAAGAATTCACACTGTTCTATTGGTGGGTTGCAACACTCCTCAAAATAAAATCTTTAATTACATCTTAGGATAGCCGTATGCATATCCCATGGATTCTTGAATTTCCTTACAGCCTATTGTAGTTCTATACCATGTATCACTAACCCTTTCTGTAAAACACCACGAAGCACAAATGTATTCTTGAACTTACTACTTGTCAACCGTGACCCTTTATTCTGGTATTTTTTTCTTAAATCCCTTAATATACTTGAGTATTTATTGCACAAAATATCTCTGTCATTAAGTAGATTTAAAGGGACACTGAAGCCAAATCTTTTCTTTCGTGATTCAGATAGAGCATGCAATTTTAAGCAACTTTCTAATGTACTCCTATTATCAAATTTTCTTACTTCTCTTGGCATCTTTATTTGAAAAGCAAGAATGTAAGTTTAGATGCCGGCCCATTTTTGGTGAACAACCTGGGTTGTTCTTGCTGATTGGTGGATACATTCACCCACCAATAAACAAGTGCTGTCTAGGGTCCGAACCAAATATTGGCTGGCTCCTTAGCTTAGATGCCTTCTTTTTCAAATAAAGATATCAAGAGAACAAAGAAAAATTGATAATAGGAGTAAATTAGAAAGTTGCTTAAAATTGCATGCTCTATCACTATCACTAAAGAAAAAATCACTAAAGAAAAAAATTGGGTTCAGTGTCCCTTTAAGGTAATTAAGCCTTGTAAGCTCTATTTTTAAACAATATAACATTAAATGTAATACAGCAGACTCTCTACTTACACTATGATTAGGGTGTATTTAAATGTGTGTATTGAGTGATCTATATAAAAAAATATACAGCTAGGTTCTAGCCTCACAAATGTATCCAGTAACATCCTATGCAGTGGGAAATGTGCACTACTTGTCTTGGCAGCAAAATGCGAAATACCAGCACAAGGATAGCAATGTTGTCATGTAAATTATATAATGTTCTAAATAATGTAGGGTTTGTACTTAAATAGCAAATATATGATAAGATAATATTTTCAAATTAAACTTGAGTTTTACAGTACATTGGTGCAATAGTGCTAAGGCAGGTATACATAAAAAAATAATTCTAAACGTCAATAGCCAGTAATTACAATATAAAGTTCCATCAACTATGGGAATCTTTGAATGCAAGTTTCCTAATACCTCTGTAACGATGAACAATTTTATTTCATGTACCTACATTCTCAGGTTCACAGCTTGGTTTAATTAAATTTTACTATTATTTTTATCATTTAAATGCAACAAAACTCACTGTACCAAGCAAATTTATGTTCAGTATCGCTGGAGCTTAAGAAAGTGTATTTGTTTATGAAATACTAATAAAACGTTATATGAATAATCAACCATGTAGCAGAAATTCACACGAATATATATATATATATATACACACACACATATATATATATATATATACACATATATATATATATATATATACACATATATATATATATATATATATATATATATATATATATATATATATATATATATATATATATATATATATATATATATATATAAATAAAACATACCCCCCAACTGTCCCGATTTTCGCGGGACAGTCCCGATTTTAGGGGTCTGTCCCCCTGTCCCAGGTTGCTAGCCATCTGTCCCGATTTGCCCCAGGCATTAAAAAAAAAAAAAATTAAAATTCTATTGGGCCCATACTCAGAAGCAGCTGGCTTTGCTCTCACAGGGTTAGATACCTGTTAGATTCCCTGTGGAAAAGGAATGGTGGCTTATATACTCTGACCACGGGTAATGGTGACCTCTCTAACCTACCTCTGGTAATGATGATATCTAACCTCTGGTGATAATACTAGCATGCCTTCAGTTTTATACAATGAGAAGTGCTAATACCAGGGTAACGAACAGTGGCAGCCGCAGACTGCCAGCTAATGTGCTTGCCAACCCCAGGACCCCATAAAATGAATTACAGATACCCATATATGATGTAGTGTGTGTGTGTATCTGTATCCATAACTGTGTGTGTGTATCTGTATGTATAAGTTTATGCTATGTAGTGTGTGTGTCTGCATGTATAAATGTAAGCTATGCAGTGTGTGTATGTGTATCTGCATGTATAAGTGTGTATCTGCATGTATAAGTGTATGCTATGTAGTGTGTGTGTGTCTGCATGTATAAGTGTATGCTATGTAGTGTCTGTGTATCTGCATGTATAAGTGTCTGCTGCATGTATTAGTGTATGCTATGTAATGTGTGTGTGTGTGTCTGCATGTATAAGTGTATACAATGTAGTGTCTGTGTATCTGCCTGTATAAGTGTCTGCTATGTAGTGTGTGTGTATCTGCATGTGTAAGTATATGCTATGTAGTGCGTGTGTATCTGCATGTATAAGTATATGCTATGTAGTGCGTGTGTATCTGCACGTATAAGTGTATGCTATGTAGTGTGTGTGTACCTGCACGTATAAGTGTATGCTATGTAGTGTGTGTGTACCTGCATGTATAAGTGTATGCTATGTAGTGTGTGTGTACCTGCATGTATAAGTGTATGCTATGTAGTGTGTGTGTATCTGCATGTGTAAGTGTATGCTGTGTAGTGTGTGTATCTGCATGTATAAGTGTATGCTATGTAGTGTGTGTGTGTGTATCTGCATGTATAAGTGTATGCTATGTAGTGTGTGTGTATCTGCATGTGTAAGTGTATGCTATGTAGTGTGTGTGTATCTGCATGTGTAAGTGTATGCTATGTAGTGTGTGTGTATCTGCATGTGTAAGTGTATGCTGTGTAGTGTGTGTGTATCTGCATGTATAAGTGTATGCTATGTAGTGTGTGTGTGTGTATCTGCATGTATAAGTGTATGCTATGTAGTGTGTGTGTATCTGCATGTGTAAGTGTATGCTATGTAGTGTGTGTGTATCTGCATGTGTAAGTGTATGCTATGTAGTGTGTGTGTATCTGCATGTGTAAGTGTATGCTATGTAGTGTGTGTGTATCTGCATGTGTAAGTGTATGCTGTGTAGTGTGTGTATCTGCATGTATAAGTGTATGTTATGTAGTGTGTGTGTATCTGCATGTATAAGTGTATGCTATGTAGTGTGTGTGTGTGTATCTGCATGTATAAGTGTATGCTATGTAGTGTGTGTGTGTATCTGCATGTGTAAGTGTATGCTATGTAGTGTGTGTGTATCTGCATGTGTAAGTGTATGCTATGTAGTGTGCTACTGTGCATTTTTGCTGACTTTAAAGGCCAGAATCTAGAATATTAATGGGGAATGCAGATAGCAGTTTTAAAGAATTTATTATTAAATGTCCAATTAAGATAAAAATATTTAGCAATGTCTTTGCAAAGGCTAATTAAATACATAGCTCACATAGCTATACCAGTGATTTGAGCTTGTGTTTGATTTGCTGCCTAAGTGTATTAAAATATATGACTTTATTTAGAATTTTATTTATATTACTTTGGTCTTATCATTTTTAAGCCCCGCCCACCACATTTCAAATTTTTTTTGCCGCGGGGGGGGGGGGGGTGTCCCTCTTTTGAAATGTTGGGAGGTGTGTGTATATATATATATATATATATACACACATCTATAACAGGGACGTGCAGTCATAGGAGGCACTATCTCCCCAACACAGGATCAGATTTAACCAATTACTGTAAGTGGTGAAAAAAGAGATCTAAATTAAATGTTATTTTTTTTTGCTTGCTCATAACATAGCCTAGTTTGTTCAACTATGAATTAATATAAATCTAATATATATTATCAGAAATGAGGGCAGTAGCTTATGTGGGAGGGGCTGTAGCTCTGTGTTTTACTTGTTACTGGTCCTTTAATTATTGAAGCGTATCTCTTGTAGGAGTGAGTCTGCTCTTATTTGTATATTTTAGTTTAAAAGAGCATATCATTGTAAATCATATTTTAACATGTCCAGTACATGACATTGCATTTAAAATACAAAAATATATTTTTCATTTTAATTTAAAACTGTCTATTGTGTGTGTGTGTGTGAGTGTGTGTGTGTGAGTGTGTGTGAGTGTGTGTGTGTGAGTAGAGAGAGAGAAAAAAAGAGAAAAAGAGAAAAAGAGAAAAAGAGAAAGAGAGAAAGAGAGAAAGAGAGAAAGAGAGAAAGAGAGAAAGAGAGAAAAAGAGAGAGAGAGAGAATCCCTCTATTACCCATTCCCCTGTTTTGCATAACCAACAGTGTTTTACCTCTATGATTACCTTGCATCTAAGCCTCTGTAGACTGCTTCCTTTTTTCAGTTCTTTTGACAGATTTGCACTTTAGCCAATCAGTGCTGACTCATAAATAAGTCCACGGAGAGAGAGAGAGAGAGAGAGAGGGAGATTGGGAGAGAGAGAGAGAGAGAGAGAGAGAGAGAGAGAGAGAGAGATCACACAACACGGCCCGTGTCAACGGGCTTTAGGACTAGTATATATATATAATGACAAAAGAAAAGGATATTTCGATGGCACTAGTGGTATTGTGTCATTATTCCCAATTAAGAATCCCTGTATAATATTCACTGGGAAAAAGTATACTAATATATGGGATAGGACAGGGGTGCTGTACATTAAAGAGATTACTGAGAGAAAGGGACCAATCGCAGAAGCGAAAGGGAGAGAATGTACTTCAATAGCACTCCCCAATACTAGACGGTGGGACCACTATATACTAGTAGGGGAAAGCCCCGAATATTGGCGAGTGTTTTAAAACTTAACTTTTAATATAAAATGTTAAAAGTATTGAATAAATTAAAAACACAGTTGTGGACCACAAGACAAACAGATTGGATTACTAAGGTGGAAGACACCAGGAAATTGCTTGATAGCATATATATCTTGGTATAATACTAATAGATATAAATCCTGGGTGTGTGTGACTTATAGTGCTTTACCTCCCCCTCAGTGATGAGGGTATTAGTGGTGTACTTATAGGGTAACACTCGAGGTACTGTCAGGTGATCTGTAGAATTTTCAGACCCCCCCCTGTATAACCCTATCATGATTTTAGGATGCAACATCCATGTAGTTATACTGGTAGTAATAACTGGTAGTTACTGATCTCTGAGCTGATACCAACACTGGGTCGGATTCAGTATGTAATTTAAGCTAGAACGGCTTGTTTTACTAGTATTGAGCTGAAATAAAACTAGAGGGTTCACAGGTAACTGTCTTTGGTAAAAGTCAGAGTTAAGGTTAGCCAAATGCAGGAGGTCACCTTGTAATGAGTGTATCACTCTCAATTGTATTAACACAAAGTTAAGATATCTAAAAAGAGATGGGACACGCCACTCACTGATTCACCAACTGCAAACACAAGTCCTATATGTCAGTCAAATGTAGTGCTTACCACATCCTCTGATATACATACATACACACACACACACACACACACACACACACACACATATATATATATATACACATATATATATATATATATATATATATATATATATATATATATATATATATATATATATATATATATATATATATATATATATAGCTGAGAATAGCAAGAACAACACCCACACTATATTATAAAAGAGATATCCTAAACAGGTATGCTGAACATATATAATTTTATTAAAAACAATGCCAAAAAGCAGATACTGTGAAATTAGCTGATATCAGATATCCAGTGTAGTGCACTACCCAAAGGTAATTCCTTATAGCATGCTATAGATACTTGAGCCGGCTCAAAAAAAGTCCATCTCTATTACCGGGGCACTTGAGTGTTAAAACACGCTCCGGTTATTAGTGAACAGAATGCCGTCCTTGATTCTCCTTAAATATTATGTTACTAATCCGGTACCGGATTTCAAAGATATATGCGAGAGTCAATATGTGGCAATTTACAACAAGCCGCTCCAATCAAATATGCAATATGATAGCAATCCCCAGGGTGCAAGGCTTACTGCTGCACGGCTTACCTTCACTTTATTCACACACTTTACGGGTATTACCAAGCAGGATCTCTTCTGCGGTGTGTCTCACTGTGATGTATACGGCCGATGCAGCTCTTCACTTGCCCAGATTGTGACACTTGAAATCGTTATCGCCAACTTCACAGCTGTTTCACCATGCTGGCGTCCTCCACGCTGTGTCTGTTCCAAACATTATGCGTTTCGCCCCTCCCCCTTTCCGGGCTGAACTCAGGGCTTCATCAGATGTGTCAAGTTGGACAGCTGAGCTGGATTTTAAACACTTGTGCGGATGCAATGTTACAACCCCTTCTGGGATGTCTTAAAGGGGAATGATGTTTATGCATGTTGATACATTGGCTATAATTTGTTAATGGCATTAAAGTAACTATACTATACAAATACATTTGTGGCTATTTACAATTCCCTAACCTTTATGTTAGTACAATCAAATGAAGAAAATCAGCACTACCATTTCTACTTTAACCCCTTAAGGACCAAGGCCATTTTTCAATTTCTTTCCCTGAAGGACCAGGGCTATTTTTAAATTTCTGCGGTGTTTGTGTTTAGCTGTAATTTTCCTCTTACTCATTTACTGTACCCATACATATTATATACCGTTTTTCTCGCCATTAAATGCACTTTCTAAAGATACCATTATTTTCATCCTATCTTATCATTTACTTTAAAAAAAATGATAAAATATTAGGAAAAAATGGAAAAAAAAACACACTTTTTCTAACTTTGACCCCCACAATCTGTTACACATCTACAATCACCAAAAAACACCCATGCTAAATAGTTTCTAAATTTTGTCCTGAGTTTAGAAATACCCAATGTTTACATGTTCTTTGTTTTTTTTGCAAGTTATAGGGCCATAAATACAAGTAGCACTTTGCTATTTCCAAACCACTTTTTTTCAAAATTAGCGCTAGTTACATTGGAACACTGATATCTTTCAGGAATCCCTGATTAACCCTTGACATGTATATATTTTTTTTAGAAGACATCCCAAAGTATTGATCTAGGCCCATTTTGGTATATTTCATGCCACCATTTCACCATCAAATGCAATCAAATAAAAAAAATTGTTCACTTTTTCCCAAATATTTTCACAAACTTTAGGTTTCTCACTGAAATTATTTACAAACAACTTGTGCAATTATGGCATACATGGTTGTAAATGCTTCTATGGGATCTCCTTTGTTCAGAAATAGCAGACATATATGACTTTGGTGTTGCTTTTTGGTAATTAGAAGGCCGCTAAATGCCACTGCGCATCACACGTGTATTATGCCCAGCAGTGAAGGGGTTAATTAGGGAGCATGTAGGGTTAATTTTATCTTTAGTGTAGTGTAGTAGACAACCCCAAGTATTGATCTAGGCCCATCTTGGTATATTTCATGCTACCATTTCACCGCTAAATGCGATCAAATAAAAAAAAACGTAACATTTTTCACAATTTTAGGTTTCTCACTGAAATTATTTACAAACAAACAACTTTTGCAAGTATGGCATAAATGATTGTAAATGCTTCTCTGGGATCCCCTTTGTTCAGAAATAGCAGACATATATGGCTTTGGCGTTACTTTTTGGTAATTATAAGGCCGCTAAATGCCGCTGCGCACCACACGTGTATTATGCCCAGCAGTGCAGGGGTTAATTAGGTCGTTTGTAGGGAGCTTGCAGGGTTAATTTTAGCTTTAGCGTAGAGATCAGCCTCCCACCTGACACATCACACCCCAGGATCCCTCCCAAACAGCTCTCTTCCCTCCCCCATCCCACAATTGTCCCTGCCATCTTAAGTACTGGCAGAAGGTCTGCCAGTACTAAAATAAAAGGTATACTGTATTTAAAAAAAAATTTAAAAAAATTGTATAGCATATTTACATATGCAGCTGTGTAGGATCCCCCCTTAGCCCCCAACCTCCCTGATCCCCCCCAAACAGCTCTCTAACCCTCCACCTCTACCTTACTGGGAGCCATCTTGGGTACTGGCAGCTGTCTGCCAGTACCCTGTTTGCAAATACAAATGTTTTTTTCTTTCTTTTTTTTAATTTTTTTGTCATTTTTTCTGTAGTGTAGCTTTCCCCCCCCCCCCCCCACAGACCAATCCCCCACCCGCTCCCAGATCCCTTAGATTTACTTTTGTTAGGGATTTTTTCCCCGCTTACTGCCACTCATATAAAATGTTTTTGCTGTAGTGTAGCGGTTCCCACCCGCTCCCTCCCCGTGCACGCGCCCACCCGCCGCCGCCCCCCGTGCACGCGCGCGCTCCCGACAACCCCGCCCCCCTCTCTCTTCAGTGTTTCATCGATGGCCGCCCACCCGCCTCCCACGGTCAGCTCCCACCCACCAACGATTGCGGCCATCGATGCCGGTGCAGAGAGGGCCACAGAGTGGCTCTCTCTGCATCGGATGGGGGAAAAATGTTATTGCAGGATGCCTCGATATCAAGGCATCACTGCAATAACCGTAAAGCGGCTGGAAGCGATCAGGATCGCTTCCAGCCGCTTTAATCCCCAAAGTCGTACAGGGGTTAACATCGATTAGCAAATAAGTAGTTTATTATGCCATACAGTACTACAATATTTTATTGCTTTATTCTGATATAATATGTATCATTTTCTCAATGTTAGTAGATATGAGGAATATTTACAGAAAACAAGAAAATTCAATTTTTTCATTCAAGCCCAAAGGAGAGAAGAGGGTATTGAGTCTATACATCCAACGTGACTCATGTTGGAGTAGTAGTTGGTCAACATTACCACCTCTCCTTCTGGGCTTGATATGCTCAATGCCTAGTACCCTAAGATGAGAGAAGTCAGAGTTGTGCATTTTTTGGAAATGTCTAGCCACCGGGCTATCTGACTCCTTGTCCTTGATGCTGTCTCTGTGTTCTCTCACCCGTTTTTTTAGCTCTCGTGTGGTTTTCCCAATGTAAAATTTGGGACACGAGCAGTGTAACATATAAATAACATTTGTGGTGTTACAGACTATTCTTTCATTAATGTGGTATGACCTTTCTGAATATTCTGTGCAAAAACTTGAGGCCTTAACTATGTACTTGCAGTACACACATCTGCCACAAGGTTCACATCCTTTCACACCGCGGAAGAGATCCTGCTTGGAAATACCCGTAGAGTGTGTGAATAAAGTGAAGGTAAGCCGTGCAGCAGTAAGCCTTGCACCCTGGGGATTGCTATCATATTGCATATTTGATTGGAGCGGCTTGTTGTAAATTGCCACATATTGACTCTCGCATATATCTTTGAAATCCGGTACCGGATTAGTAACATAATATTTAAGGAGAATCAAGGACGGCATTCTGTTCACTAATAACCGGAGCGTGTTTTAACACTCAAGTGCCCGGTAATAGAGATGGACTTTTTTTGAGCCGGCTCAAGTATCTATAGCATGCTATAAGGAATTACCTTTGGGTAGTGCACTACACTGGATATCTGATATCAGCTAATTTCACAGTATCTGTTTTTTGGCATCGTTTTTAATAAAATTATATATGTTCAGCATACCTGTTTAGGATATCTCTTTGGGCCCTTCTCACTTTTGTAGCGAGAAGGGCCCAAAGTCTTGGTGACATCACTAAAAGTGATATGTCAGATAAAGAAAAACAGAACTCCAAATCCAAGTGGCTTAATCCAACTAATGGCTTCTATAAAATGTGGCCATGTCCCTTGCAAAAGTTGTAATTTTACCCAAAAAGAGAAGTCCTTTTGCTCGACTAATACAGGCAAAAAATATGATATAAGAAGTAGGATAGATTGTACTACACAATTTGTCATATATCTAATTACTTGCCAATGCTGTCAGTTACAATACATTGGGATTACGACTAGAACTTTGAAAGAAAGAATCAGGCAACATTTATTATCTTTGGATAAAAAAGAAGCCAAGACACCTGTTTCCAAACATTTTAGAGCACATGGCAAAGGAACAAAATATTTTTCATTTACTGACATAGATGGTATACAAAAAACAGCTAGAGGAGGTAATAGAACGGACTTGTTACTAAAGAGAGAAGTTTTTTGGATTATTGAATTAAATACAAGAGCCC